>NC_064927.1:262752928-263066262 GCF_023897955.1 Schistocerca gregaria
TTGAAACTTCCTATTGTTTCAGTCTTTCCTTCTTCGACGTATAGACTGAACAACAGGGGTGAAAGACTACAGCATGACCTTACACCCTTTTTAATCTGTGCACTTCGCTCTTGTAAGTCCACTCTTATTCTTCCCTCTTGGTTCTTGTACATATTGTATATTAGCAGTCTTTCCTATAGTTTACCCCAATTTTTGTCAGGACTTCTAACATCTTGCACCATTTTACAATGGCGAACGCTTTTTTCACGTCGACAAATCATATGAATGTGTTTTGCTGTTTCATCAGCCTTGCTTCCATTATCAACCACAAATTCAGAACTGCCTCTCTTGTGTCTTTAGCTTTCCTAAAACCAAACTGATCGTCATCTAACAGATCCTCAATTTTATTTTCCATTCTTCTCTAAATTATTCTTGTCAGCAACTTGGATGTATAAGCTGTTAAGCTGATTGTGTTAATCCTCGTTCTTGGCGAATCTTGCAGTCGTAGGAAATATGGGAAGTCTGATGGTATATTGCCAGTCCTATACACTCTATACATCACCGTGAATAGTCGTCTTATTGCTACTTCCCCCACGATTTTGGAAATTCCGATGGTATGTGTTCGATCTCTTCTACCTTATTTGATTTTAAGTCTTCAAAAGCTCCACTGAATTCAGATTCTAACACTGTATCCCCTATCTCTTCCCTGTTGACGCCTGTTTCTTCTTCGGTCACGTCATCAGACAAGCCCTCCCCCTCTTGGAAGACCTCAATGTACTCTTTCCACCTATCCCTTCCTCTTATGCACTTGACAGTGGAATTCTCATTGCACTGTTAATGTTGGCGCCCTTGCTTTTAATTTCACCGGAGGTTGTTTTGACTTGTATATGGTGAGTCATTCCTTCTGATAATCATTTCTTTTTCGATTTCTTCACATTTTTCATGTAGTCATCTCGCCTCAGGTTTCCTGTGCTTCCAAATTATTTCATTCTTAAGTGACTTGTACTTCTGTATCCCTGTATTTCCCTGAACGTAGGTTTTCTTCTGTTACGCATCGTTTCTTCGCAGTTACGTTCCTTGTACCTACGTTTTTCTTTCCAGCTTCTGTGACTGCCCTTTTTAGTTATGTCCGTTCCTCTTCAACTATACTGCCTACTTAGCAACCCATAATCGCAGTATCTATACCCCCAGAGAAGTTAAAAGCATTTCTTTCTTTCTTAGTACTTTTCAGCCATCTCTTCATCATTGCTAAATTGCGATCTGAGTCTACGTCTGCCAGCGGGTACACCTTACGATGCAATATCTGATTTCGGAGTCTCTCACTGACCATGATGTAATCTACACTACTGGCCATTAAAATTGCTATACCACGAAGATGACGTGCTACAGGCACGAAATTTAACCGACAAGAAGAAGATGCTGTGATATGTAAATGATTAGCTTTTCAGAGCATTCACACAAGGTTTCCGCCAGTGGCGACACCTACAACGTGCTGACATGAGGAAAGTTTCCAACCCATTTCTCATACACAAACAGCAGTTGACCGACGTTGCCTGGTGAAACGTTGTTGTGATGCCTCGTGTAAGGAAGAGAAATGCGTACCATCACGTTTCAGACTTTGATAAAGGTCGGATTGTAGCCTATCGCGATTGCGGTTTATCGTATGGCGACATTGCTGATAGCGTTGGTCGAGATCTAATGACTAGCAGTCGAGATGACAGGCATCTTATCCGCATGGCTGTAACGGATCGTGCAGCCACGTCTCGATCCTTGAGTCAACAGATGGGGACGTTTGCAAGACAACAACCATCTGCACGAACAGGTCGACGACGTTTTCAGCAGCATGGACTATCAGCCCGGAGATCATGGCTGCGGTTACACTTGACGCTGCATCATAGGCAGGAGCGCCTGTGATGGTGTACTCATTGACGAACCTGGGTGCGCGAATGGCAGAACGTCATTTTTTCGGATGAGATCAGGTTCTGTTTACAGCATCATGATGGTCGCATCTGTGTTTCGCGACACTGCGGTGAACACACATTGGAAGCGTGTATTCGTCATCCCCATACTGGCCATTGGTTACACGTGTCGGTGACCTCTTGTTCGCATTGACGGCACTTCGAACAGTGGACGTTACATTTCAGATGTGTTACGACCCGTGACTCTACCCTTCATTCGATCTCTGTTAAACCCTACATTTCAGCAGGATAATGCACGACCGAATGTTGCAGGTCCTGTACGGGCCTTTCTGGATACACAAAATGTTCGACTGCTGCTCTGGCCAGGACATTATCCAGATCTGTCACCAACTGAAAACGTCTGGCCGGCAACTGGCTCGTCACAATACGCCACCAGTCACTACTCTTGATGAACTGTGGTATCGTGTTGAAGCTGCATGGGCAGCTGTACCTGTACACGTCATCCAAGCTCTGTTTGACTCAATGCTCAGGTGCATCAAGACCGTTATTACGGCCAGAGATGGTTGTTCTGGGTACTGATTTCTCAGGATCTATGCACCCAAATTGCGTGAAAATGTAATCACATGTCAGTTTTAGTATAATATGTTTGTCCAATGAATACCCTCATCTGCATCTCTTCTTGGTGTAGCAATTTCAATGGCCAGTAGTGTATTAGGATATCTACAAAGTTTAGTTTCCTTACGATAATTACAGCCCACACTGGACGTCTGTGAGTAGCCGCACTTTAATTGTAACCAACGGGTGTAATAATCAAGCACCTGCGCGGGAGATGTAGTTGTGGAGGAGACCGGAGAGAGCGCCGTGTGAGTGGTGCGGCGCGCTGTTGCAGGTGTTCGACCTGTGCAACACGGAGTCGTTCCAGTACATCCGCAGCCTGCGCGACCAGATGTGGGAGAGCCGCGACATGCGCCACGTGCCCGTCGTCGTCGTCGGCAACAAGCTGGACGCGCTGCAGATGCACGCCGCCGCCGCCGCCGCCGCCGCCGCCGCCCAGCCGCCCACGCCTGCCTCAGGTGCGCCCGCCTCTCCGGGCGGACAACCACGTAGCGCTCAAACGGCACGCAGTCGGTACCACTGTAGAGCAGTCTAGCCACTACAGGACATTCTTTAATCTTCCCTCCGGTGCTATCGGGTCTACTCACGGACACACCGTAACCTACTGTGCTGTGACTGGCTGGTGGAGAACAGACGGAACAAGACACATTAGATTGCTTAGTCCTTTAGGTAAACGGCCTTGTTTCATAGCTTCTGCATTAAATTTTGTGTGCATTAAAAATACTACTAGGGTCACTCCAAAAGAAATGCTCACTATTTTTTTTTTAAATACAGTTTTCATTCTGCATGTGTGAAAGTGTAACAGTGTAATCATACAATGTAGGCTTTCACGGCCGGTGTTGTTTTTAGCCGGCCGCGGTGGTCTCGCGGTTCTAGGGGCGCAGTCCGGAACCGTGCGACTGCTACGGTCGCAGGTTCGAATCCTGCCTCGGGCATGGCTGTGTGTGATGTCCTTCGGTTAGTTAGGTTTAAGTAGTTCTAAGTTCTAGGGGACTAATGACCACAGCAGTTGAGTCCCATAGTGCTCAGAGCCATTTGAACCATTTTTTTGTTGTCTTTAGTTGAAACATCCGGGCTGGGAGGCCGTGGTCGATGTATAAAATTTCCACCTGACGTTTCGTCTCCATCTGCGGGAGACGTCTTCTGAGGTCGTCCGGCTACTGCCACTGAGGCTCCAGGTACTCCCGCATTGATAGAGCGCACATAGGGAACCACCATTCGTCACGTGATGCCGACGATATGCCTATCTTTGGAAGGCGTCATCATTCTCGATTAAGAGTAATCGATTGTCATTCTGCTGGCGCAACGTCGACATCCATATTTTGTCCAACTTCAAAACTTTCTCTTTTCTATTGAAATTGTTGTGGCGCTTGTGAATTTCTACTGCTTCTCTATTCATGCGCGCATGATAATGGTATGTTCGTGCTAGAACGCTTGTCTCATTAAATTTAATTTCATGATTCCCATCTCGAAAAACATGCTCAGCTACGGCCTATTTGTCGATGTGTCCTAAGCGGCAGTGTCTTTTATGTTCGGCTTAGCGGGTGTTTACACTTCTGTTCGTTATTCCAATATATACTTGTCCACAACTGCATGGAATTTTGTATACCCCAGGTGTTGCTAGGGGATGTCGGTCGTCATTTAAGTTCTTAAATATTCCTTAATCTTCTTGGTGGGTCTGAAGATTGTTTCGATTCCATACTTGGCCAGAACTTTCCCGACACGGTCCGTAACTCAAAATGGCTCAAATGGCTCTGAGCACTATGGGACTTAACATCTAAGGTCATCAGTCCCCTAGAACTTAGAACTACTTAAACCTAACTAACCTAAGGCCAGCACACAACACCCAGTCATCACGAGGCAGAGAAAATCCCTGATCCCGCCGGGAATCGAACCCGGGAACACGTGCGCGGGAAGCGACAACGCTACCGCACGACCACGAGCTGCGGACACGGTCCGTAACCTTATTAATAAACGGTAGGAAAACTTTTCCAGTAGGTGACCGTTGTTGCTCTGGACTTCTGGCTTCTTTTCTTCTTTGATGGAGGGCTCGATCAATTTCCTTGCTGGTATATCCGTTTTTGATGAAGGCTGACCGTACGTGATTCAGTTCATCTTCTAAGTAAGTCGGCTCGCAGATTTTGTTGGCTCTGTCCACCAAGGTTTCAATGACAAAAGGTATATAGAAAGAACACTCACACAGATCGATACCTCTACAAGGAATCTAACCATCATCCTTGGCAAAAAAGAGGTGTAGGTTACGTGACGAAAGCGGGCACGGCGATATTGAGGATTGTCCTCGTAGCGTCAGGCCTCGTACCGCACACACTCCAGACAATGTGCAGAGAGTTGACGAATTGGTGACTGCTGACAGACGCATCACAGTGAACGAATGGTCACGCTTCGTTGGGATAGGGGAAGGAAGTGTCTGCAGAATACTGAAAGTGTTGGCGTTAAAAAAGGTTTGTGCCTGGTGGGTTGCCAAGATGTTGACAGTGGCTCACAAAGAAACAAGAAAAACGGTATGCAGCGAACTTTTGGAACAGTACGAGAATGGTGGAGATGAATTTCTTGGAAGAATTGTGACAGGTGATGAAGCATGGCTCCATCATTTCTCACCAGAGACGAAGAGGCAATCTATGGAGTGGCATCATGTAAATTCACCCAAGAAAAAAAATTCAAAATCACACCTTGTGCTGGAAAAGTTATGGCTACGGTGTTTTTCGATTCCGAAGGACTCTTGCTTGTGGACATCATGCCAAGCGGAACCACCATAAATTCTAATGCATATGCGACGACACTGAAGAAACTTCAAGCTCGACTGAGTCATGTTCGACCACGTCGGCAAAAGGATGTTTTGCTGTTGCACGAAAATGCACGGCCAGACAGGAAGTGTTTGCAGAATACTGAAAGTGTTGGCGTTAAAAAAGGTTTGTGCCTGGTGGGTTGCCAAGATGTTGACAGTGGCTCACAAAGAAACAAGAAAAACGGTATGCAGCGAACTTTTGGAACAGTACGAGAATGATGGAGATGAATTTCTTGGAAGAATTGTAACAGGTGATGAAGCATGGCTCCATCATTTCTCACCAGAGACGAAGAGGCAATCAATGGAGTGGCATCATGTAAATTCACCCAAGAAAAAAAATTCAAAATCACACCTTCTGCTGGAAAAGTTATGGCTACGGTGTTTTTCGATTCCGAAGGACTCTTGCTTGTGGACATCATGCCAAATGGAACCATCCACAAATTCTGATGCATATGTGATGACACTGAAGAAACTTCAAGCTCGACTGAGTCGTGTTCGACCACAGCGGCAAAAGCAGGATGTATTGCTGTTGCATGACAATGCACGGCCACACATCAGTCAAAAAACCATGGAAACGATCACAAAACTTAGATGGACAACACTGAAACACCTGCCTTACAGTCCTGACCTGGCTCCATGTGACTATCATATCATTGGGAAACTGAAAGACTCTTTTCGTGGAACAAGGTTTGAAGATGATGATTCCTTTGTGCACGCTGCCAAACAGTAGCTCCAACAGGTTGGTCCAGAATTTTACAGTGCAGGTATACAGGCGCTGGTTCCAAGGTGGCGTAAGGCAGTTGAGAGGGGTGGAAATTATGCGGAGAAATGAAAATATTGTTCCTAAAGGTTATACATCTACACGCCGTAAAACTTTCAAACATGTAGAATAAAATATGGAATTTATAAAAAATAGTGTGCATTTCTTTTGGAGTGACTCTTATATTTGTCGCAACTGCTGCATTAAAGATACCTCGAAACACTTCTTCCTCTATATTACACTGAAGCGCCGAAGAAATTGGTATAGCATGCGTATTCAACTACAAAAATATGTAAACAGGCATAATACGGCGCAACGGTCGGCAACGCCTATATAACGCAACAGCTGTCTGGCGCGGTTGTTAGATCGGTTGTTGTTGTGGTCTTCAGTCCTGAGACTGGTTTGATGCAACTCTCCATGCTACTCTATCCTGTGCAAGCTTCTTCATCTCCCAGTACCTAATGCAGCCCACATCCTTCTGAATCTGATTAATATATTCATATCTTGGTCTCCCTCAACGATTTTTACCCTCCAAGCTGCCCTCCAATACTAAATTAGTGCTTTCTCGATGTCTCAGAACATGTCCTACCAACCGATCCCTTCTTCTAGTCAAGTTGTGCCACAAGCTCCTCTTCTCCCCAATCCTGTTCAATACCTCCTTATTAGTTACGTGATCTACCCATCTAATCTTCAGCATTCTTCTGTAGCACAACATTTCGAAAGCTTATATTCTCTTCTTGTGTAATCTATTTATCGTCCACGTTTCATTTCCATTCAAGGCTACACTCCATACAAATACTTTCAGAAACGACTTCCTGACATTAAAATCTATACTCGATGTTAACAAATTTTTCGTCTTCAGAAACGCTTTCCTTGCCATTGCCAGTCTACATTTTATATCCTCTCTACTTTGACCATCATCAGTTATTTTGCTCCCCAAATAGCAAAACTCTTTTACTACTTTACGTGTCTCATTTCCTAACCTAATTCCCTCAGCATCACTCGACTTAATTCGACTACATTCCATTATCCTCGTTTTGCTTTTGTTGATGTTCATATTATACCCTCCTTTCAAGACACTATCCATTCCGTTCAACTGCTCTTCCAAGTCCTTTGCTGTCTCTGACAGAATTACAATGTCATTGGCGAACCTTAAAGTTTTTATTTCTTCTCCATGGATTTTAATACCCACTCTGAACTTTTCTTTTGTGTCTTATTGCTTGCTCAATATACAGATTGAATAACATAGGGGACAGGCTACAACCGTGTCTCACTCCCTTCCCAACCACTGCTTCCCTTTCATACCCCTCGACTCGTATGACTGCCATCTGCTTTCTGTACAAATTGTAAATAGCCTTTCGCTCCCTGTATTTTATCCCTGCCACCTTCAGAATTAGAAAGAGAGTATTCCAACCAATATTGTCAAAAGCTTTCTCTAAGTCTACAAATGCTGGAAACGTAGGTTTGCCTTTCCTTAGTCTTTCTTCTAAGATAAGTCGTAGAGTCAGTATTGCCTCACGTGTTCCAACATTTCTACGGAATCCAAACTGATCTTCCTCAAGATCGGCTTCTATCAGTTTTTCCATTCGTCTGAAAAGAATTTGCGTTAGTATTTTGCAGCTGTGACTTATTAAACTGATAGTTCGGTAATTTTCACATCTGTCAACATCTGCTTTCTTTGGGATTTGAATTATTGGCTCTTAACACTATGGGACTTAACATCTGAGGTCATCAGCCCCATAGGACTTAGAACTACTTAAACCTGACTAACCTAAGGACATCACACACATCCATGCCCGAGGCAGGATTCGAACCTGCGACCGTAGCGGTGCGCCGTTCCAGACTGAAGCGCCTAGAACCGCTCGGCCACACCGGCCGGGCTTGGAATTATTATATTCTTCTTGAAGACTGAGGGTATTTCGCCTGTCTCATACATCTTGCTAACCAAATGGCAGAGTTTTGTCAGGACTTGCTCCCCCAAGGCTGTCAGTAGTTTTAATGGAATGTTGTCCACTCCAGGGGGGGCCTTGTTTCGACTCAGGTGTTTCTATGCTCTGTCAAACTCTTCACGCTGTATCATGTCTCCCATTTCATCTTCATCTACATCCTCTTCCCTTGCCATAATATTGTCCTCAAGTACATCGCCATTGTATAGACCCTCCATATACTCCTTCCACCTTTCTGCTTTCCCTCCTTTGATTAGAACTGGGTTTCCATCAGAGTTCTTCATATTCGTGCAAGTGATTCTCCTTTCTCCAAAGGTCTCTTTAATTTTCCTGTAGGCAGTATATATCTTACCCATAGTGAGAGAAGCCCCTATAACCTTACATTTGTCCTCTTGCCATCCCTGCTTAGCCATTTTGCACTTCCTTTTTTTGAGATGTTTGTATTCCTTTTTGCCTGCTTCATTTACTGCATTTTTATATTTTCTCCTTTCGTCAATTAAATTCAGAATTTCTTCTGTTACCCAAGGGCTTCTACTAGCTCTCGTCTTTTTACCTATTTGATCCTCTGCTACCTTCACCATTTCATCCCTCAAAGTTACCCATTCTTCTTCTACTGTATTTCTTTCCCCCATTCCTGTCAATTGTTCCCTTATTCTCTCCATGAAACTCTGTACAATCTCTGGTTTAGTCAGTTTATCCAGGTCCCATCTCCTTAAATTCCCACCTTTTTGCAGTTTCTTCAGTTTTAATCTACAGTTCATAACCAATAGATTGTGGTCAGAGTCCACATCTGCTAAATGGCAAATGATCAAGATTTTAATGAGTTTGAAGGCGATGTTGTACTCGCCGCACGAACGATAGGACACAGCATCTCCGAGATAGCGACGAAGTGGGGATTTTCCCGTACGACCATTTCACAAATGTACCGTGAATATCACGAATGCACTACAACATTAAATCTCCGACATCGCTACAGCTGGAAAAAGATCCTGCAAGAACGGGACCAATGACGATTGTAGAAAATCGTACAACGTGACAGAAGTGCAACCCTTCCTCAAATTGCTGCAGATTACAATGCTGGGCCACCAACTAATGTCGTTGTGCGAACTACTCGACGAATCATCATCCATATGGGCTTTCGGAGCCGAAGGCCAACTTGTGTGCCTTTGACGAGTGCACGACACAAAGCTTTACGCCTCGCTGGGCCCGGCAACACCGACACTGGACTGTTGATGACTGGAAACATGGTGTCTTATCGGACGAGTCTCGTTTCAAATTGTATCGAACGCATGGACGTGTACGGGTATGGAGACAACCTCATGAACCCATGGACCCTGCATGCCAGAAGGAGACTTTTCAACCTGGTGGAGGCTCTATGATGGTGTGTGACGTGGCATGGACTCGACTAACGTCTGAAGTAGTGCTGGAGGGAACTGACATCATGAATCCTACAGGGCTGTCCATAAACCCGTAAGAATACGAGTGGATAAGATCTCTTCCTAGCAGCACATTGCAAGGCAGCCCAGATATGCTCAATAATATTCATAATGTTCATGACTGGGGAGTTTGGTGGCCAGCGGAAGTGATTAAACTCAGAAGATTGTTGCTGGAGGCACACTGTAGCAATTCTGGACGTGTGGGGTGTCGCATTGTCCTGCTGGAATTGCACAAGTCTGTCGGAATGCACAGAGGACATGAATGGATGCAATGATAAGACAAGATGCTTATGTACGTGACACCTTTGAGAGTCGTATCTAGATGTATGAGGGATCCCATATCACTCGAACTGCACACGCTCCACACCACTACAGAGCCTCCACCAGCCCCTGCTGACACGCAGGGACCACGGATTCAGGTGATTGTCTCCATATACGTACACGTCCATTCGTTCAATACAATTTGAAACGAGACTCGTCCGACCGGTCAACATCTTTCCAGTCATCAACAGTCCAATGTCGTTGTTGACCGGCCCGGGCGAAGCGTAAATCTTTTCGTCGTGCCGGCACCAAGGGAACACGAGTCTGTCTTCAGCCCCAAAACCCCTTTTCGATGATGTTTCGTTGACTGGTTCGGACGCTGACACTTGTTGGCCCAGCACTGAAATCTGCACCAATTTGCGGAAGGCTTTCACTTCTGTCACGTTCAACGATTCTCTTCATTCCTCGTTGGTCCCGTTCTTACATGATCTTTTCCCGGCCGGAGCGCTGTCGCAGATTTGACGTTTTACTGGATTACTGATACTCATGGAAAACACGTGAAATGGTAATTCGGGAAAATCCCCGCTTCATCGCTATCTCAGAGATTCTGTTTCCCGTCGCTCTGCCTGTTTACATATCTCTGTATTTTAATACACATGCCTATACCAATTTATTTGAAGCTTCAGTGTATATCCTGAAGTATGTGTGGTAGAATGATATAGTTTGTAGGTGCATATAGGAGCATATGTGGATGTTGTTGTTATTGTCTTCAGTCCTGAGACTAGTTTGATGCAGCTCTCCATGCTACTTTATCCTGTGCAAGCTTCTTCATCTCCCAGTAGTTACTGCAACCTACATCCTTCTGAATCTGCTTAGTGTATTCACCTCTTGGTCTCCCTCTACGATTTTTACCCTCCACGCTGCCCTCCAATGCTAAATTTGTGATCCCTTAATGCCTCAGAACATGTCCTACCAACCAGTCCCTTCTTCTTGTCAAGTTGTGCCACAAACTCCTCTTCTCCCCAATTCTATTCAATACCTCCTCATCAGTTATGTGATCTACCCATCTAATCTTCAGCATTCTTCTGTAGCACAACATTTCAAAAGCTTCTATTCTCTTCTTGTCTAAACTATTTATCGTCCATGTTTCACTTCCATACATGGCTACACTCCAAACAAATACTTTCAGAAACAACTACCTGACACTTAAATCTATAATCGATGTTAACAAATTTCTCTTGTTCAGAAACGCTTTCCTTGACATTGCCAGTCTACTTTTTACATCCTCTCTACTTCGACCATCATCAGTTATTTTGCTCCCCAAATAGCAAAACTCCTTTACTACTTTAAGTGTCTTATTTCCTAAACTAATTCCCTCAGCATCACCCGACTTAATTCGACTACATTGCATTATCCTCGTTTTGCTTTTGTTAATGTTCATCTTATATCCTCCTTTCAAGACACTATCCATTCCGTTCAACTGCTCTTCCAAGTCCTTTGCTGTCTCTGACAGAATTACAATGTCATCGGCGAACCTCAACGTTTTTATTTCTCCTCCATGCACTTCAATACTTACTCCGAATTTTTCTTTTGTGTCTTATTGCTTGCTCAATATACAGGTTGAATAAGATCGGAGAGACGCTACAACCGTGCCTCACTCCCTTACCAATCACTGCTTCCCTTTCATACCCCTCGACTCGTATGAATGCCATCTGCTTTCTGTGCAAATTGTAAATAGCTCTTCGCTCCCTGTATTTTACCCCTGCCACCTTTAGAATTTGAAAGAGAGTATTCCAATCAACATTGTCAAAAGCTTTCCCTACGTCTACAAATGCTAGAAACGTAGGTTTGCCTTTCCTTAGTCTTTCTTCTAAGATAAGTCGTAGGGTCAGTATTGCCTCACGTGTTCCAACATTTCTGCGGAACACGTGAGGCAATACATATGTGGATAGTACCTATGAAATTTACTGCGAATAAAGTTAGCAGCACACAAGAAATACATGTAAACGTCATGCATGAGGCGGCATTTTTTCACGCAGCTCGTTGTTTATATCGTCATATCTACTGAACTATGATAGGCAGGTGATTCTTACCCACACAGCGATTGTTGCCTGACAGTAAATCGTATGTGTACCGAATTTGTTTGAAATCGGTCTAGTGGCTTAGGAGAAGGTGTGGAACGTACATACATCTACTTTTATTATATGTATGCTCGTATGCACGGATTAAACGTCGTGTGGCATTGCTGCTTGCGATTGTGGCGGTCTGTCTTTGTGTAGTAAGTCCATCCAAGTGCAAGCGTCAGCGGAAGGGGCTATACGAAATCCCCTGAGAATATGCGATGATTAACACTTATTATGTCCCCAGTACAAATTTTCTCGTCTAACTACGTGGGCTATTGAGTTAAAAACACCAGTGTGTAATATGTGTATACAGAGGGGTTCTAATGTTAGTTATTCATACTTCACGGACATTTGCAGTCAAATGGCGCTCACGAAACCTATCTGTGCGCCCTCTGTTTTGACTCTGCAGGCTGTAACTGTTCCGAGCTTAGACGTGAACATTGTTCGCAACATTCATTCTGGGTACAACTACACCTCACCGGCAAGTACATATTTCTGTTCAACAGATTGACCCATTTGACTGGGGCTGTATTCTGGAGCCGGCCGAGTTGGACGAGCGGTTCTAGGCGCTATAGTGTGGAACCGCGCGATCGCTACGGTCTCAGGTTCGAATCCTGCCACGGGCATGGATGTGTGTGATGTCCTTAGGTTAGTTAGGTTTAAGTAGTTCTAAGTTCTAGGGGACTGATGACCTCAGACGTTAAGTCCCATAGTGCTCAGAGCCATTTGAACCATTTTTATTCTGGTCCTACAGGAAGCCGAATGGATGTATTGACAGCTTTCAGCAGGGGCACATACTGCCCCTGTCGTGTCACCGAGGATAACAGGGAACGGACTGCTTGCATTAGGGCTAAGATTACGTGTGTCTCGGGCCATGCTATCGCTGTCACTACTACACCGCCATACATGGCTGCTCTGGTGTCGTGAAGGAGTCGACTGGTGAGCGCAATTGAGTTCTGTCGTCTTCAGTGATCAGAGTAGGTTCTGTTCGTACTCGAGTGATGAACGAACACGTGCATCACCAGATCTACGATATTTACGAACCGGGGCAAAAACTTGATAGTGGCGCCCTCCCTCACCCCCCCCCCCCCCAGCCAGATAGGACATCAAAAATTAAAAAAGATAGAATTTTTTTAAAAAAAATATCAATTTTGTAGCGCACATCTTTCTCAAAAGTTTGATATACAAAACATGTATGTTCGAGGAAATGTAAGACATGTTATTTGATCTTAAGTTTGCCAAAGTGCAGTGTCATGCATCTTCACACAGCATTTTCTATCGCACGTCACTGTATTGTGCTCTTTGGAATTCAAACGTGTATATTTTGTAATGGAAGCCATCAAGCCCACATTCAGAACAGTGGAAACTGAAATAACCTGTAGTGGCTCTCCTACCCCCAGTCAGCCGGTTTTACATCCTACCCCCTAACAAAATTTTGTCATAATCAGGCAAATGGTATAGGAATCAAGAGAAGACGAACAGACAAACAGATATTCAGTTTACCACGTTTTTATTAGGCCCTATCTTGTCTGCCTGTTTGGTACAAATTTTGCAGTTGATTTTAAATTAACTTTCAAATGAGTTGGAGACTTGAAATTTTAAACATACCTCGGAATTGGAGGATATTACAACATTAACTCGCTTCCTTGTTAGTATGTTTGGTGGTCGGGGGTGGGGTGAAAATTTGGCAACACTTGACATCTAGGCTGCCAAGCACAACAACCTGAACAGAGAGAGGGGAGAGGTGGAAATGGACAGAGAGTGGGGGGATGAGGAAAAGGACAGAGAGGGGGGAGGATGGGATGTACAGAGAGAGAGAGGATAGGAGGAGATAGGAGGGAGGTGGAAGTAGACATAGAGAGGGGGAAGGGGACGATTGTCAGAGAGAGGGGGGGAGAAGATGAACAGAGAGAGGGCAGAGGAGGAGATGGATAGAGTGATAGGGGAGAAAGAGATGGACCATGAGAATGAAAGGAGATGCAAAGAGAGAAAGGGGTAGGAGGACATGGACTGAAAGAGGAGTTGGCAGAGATAGAGAGATGGGGAGGAGAATATGTGTACAATATATGTGACATACGTCTACAAGGAAAAGGCAATAAATCTAGTATTGAAGTAAAAATCTTATAAAACCCTTGTATAATTAGTTTAGTTTGCTTCTTTATTTTATATTTTAGCAAAATAACAACCAAACAGATTGATGTGTTATTTGTAGGTAACACTATTCCGTTTCAGATATTATCAGGTGAAAAACATTGAAAAAGACCTCAAATTTAAAAGATCTTTCTTATAACCTGATGAGTATACTTAAAATCCATTGAAAAATTTCATACACACGACTAAAATTTAGAAAATAATCATGTAAATAAAAATAAATTATTAATATGCCATGTTCTTAAAACGTACTAAAAAGTATGAAATTATTTCTCCTATGCCTATACAGATTGCTAACCCCATACAGATAGCTGTTAAAATTTGTGAATATGAATTTTTAATAGCTATGAAAACATTTGTAAGATATGGGGCAGATGCAGTACAAATTGATTGTTTAATAGTACACCCCCTCAGTATTGAACATTGCATGTACCCCACAAATTTAGTTTTAAATCTTACAAGTATTTTCCTACCTATTCAAAATCCACAGTCGTAAGTTTTCAGGATTATCTGTATGGAGCTAGGAGAAATTATTGTATAGTTTTTAGTCGAATTTAAAAATGTGATGTCTTAAAAATTTATTTTTAATTAGTTACTTATTTATATACGTGGGACATTCGGAAAGTAAGGCCCAATAGATCGTGAAATGGAAATTACAGTGAAAATCCGATGAAACTTTGCATTTAATTGCCGGGTAGTGTCTTTAGAATTCCTGTTGATCACGTCACGTCTCTCTTTTGAGTTCTAAGCACACAGCTAGTACGTGAAGTTGCGTAGAACAATAGTGTCTCCTGCTAAGAACGCTGCGAGTTTTCGCCCGATTTCACGCAACCCCACTCATTTGTCGTACATTTGCATCTTCATGACATTTCTCGGCTGCACACGCAGGGGCAATGAGGATGCCCCTACTGCGTTTTCAGTGGGAGGTGTCTGATCACCCGTCGTACAGGCGGGACTTGTCTTCCTCTGATACTCATCTCTGCTCACGTGAGCCGCTCGCTGTGAAGACAACATTTTAGCACAGACAAGGATCTACAGACCATTGTAGAGAGATGGAAGAAAACACAGGCGGCTGCCTTTTATGACTGGTAATGGAAAGTTGCAACAACGTTACGACGAAGGCCGGCCGGAGTGGCCGAGCGGTTCTAGGCGCTACAGTCTGGAGCCGCGCGACCGCTACGGTCGCAGGTTCGAATCCTGCCTCAGGCATGGATGTGCGTGATGTCCTTAGGTTAGTTAGGTTTAAGTAGTTCTAAGATCTATGGGACTGATGACCACAGCAGTTAAGTCCCATAGTGGTCAGAGCTATTTGAACCATTTGTTACGACAAACGTATACGTTGGAGCGGCGACTATGTTCAGAGGTATCTGGAAGGTGTAGGAAACTTACAAATACACTACTGCCCATTGAAATTGCTACACCACGAAGATGACGTGGTACATAGACGAAATTTAAACGACAGGAAGAAGATGCTGTGATATGCAAATGTTTAGATTTTCAGAGCATTCATACGAGGTTGGCGTTGGTGGCGACACCTACAACGTGCTGACATGAAGAAAGTTTCCAACCGATTTCTCATACACAAACAGCAGTTGACCGACGTTGCCTGGTGAAACATTGCTGTGATGCCCCGTGTAAGGAAGATAAATGCGTACCATCAAATTTCCGACTTTGATAAAGGTCGGATTGTAGCCTATCGCGATTGTGGTTTATCGTATCGCGACATTGCTGTTTGCGTTGGTCGAGATCCAATTACTCTTAGCAGAATGTGGAATCGGTGGGTTCAGGAGGATAATACGGAACGCCGTGCTGTATCCCAACGGCCTTGTATCACTAGCAGTCGAGATGACAGGCATCTTACCCGCATGGCTGTAACGGATCGTGCAGCCACGTCTCGATCCTTGAATCAACAGATGGGAACGTTTTCAAGACAACAACCATCTGCACGAACAGTTCGACGACGTTTTCAGCAGCATGGACTATCAGGTCGGAGACCGTGGCTGCGGTTACCCTTGACGCTGCATCACAGGCAGGAGCGCCTGCCATGGTGTACTCAACGACGAACATGGGTGCACGAATGGCAAAACGTCATTTTTTCGATTAATCCAGGTTGTGTTTACAGCATCATGATGGTCGCATCCGTGTTTGGTGACATCGGGGTGAGCGCACTTTGGAAGCGTCTATTCGTCATCCCCATACTGGCGTATCACCCGGCGTGATGGTATGGGGGTGCCATTGGTTACACGTGTCGGTTACCTCTTGTTCGCATTGACGGCACTTTGAGTAGTGGACGTTGCATTTCAGATGTGATACGACCCGTGGCTCTACCCTTCTTTCGATCCCTGGGAAACCCCTACATTTCAGCAGGATAATGCACGATCGCATGTTGCAGGTCCTATACGAGCCTTTCTGGACACAGAAACTGTTCGACTGCTGCCCTGGCCAACAAATTCTCCAGATCTCTCACCAATTGAAAACGTCTGTGCAATGGTGGACGAGCAACTGGCTCGTCACAATACGGCAGTCACTACTCTTGATGAACTGTGGTATTGTGTTGAAGCTGCATGGGCAGCTGTACCTGTGCACGCGATCCATGCTCTCTTTGACTCAATGCCCAGGCGTATCAAGGCCGTTATTACGGCCAGAAGTGGTTGTTCTGGGTACTGATTTCTCAGGATTTACGCACGCAAGTTGCCTGAAAATGTAATCATATGTCAGTTCTAGTATAATATATATCCCCATTTATCATCGTCTTGGTGTAGCAGTTTTAATGGCCAGTAGTGTAATATCGCGCAACACAGGGCGATTTGGCCTCTCTGAGGTGACGGCAGCTCTCTGTACCGCAGGCAGCGGCTGCGGCGGCGCGTCCGGCAGCGGCTCGGGGGCGGCGTCGGCGGCGGCGGCGGCGGCGGCGGCGGCCGCGCTGGAGCAGCAGCAGCGCGAGCGGCGCCGCGACATCGTGACGCTGGTGCGCAAGCACTGGAAGTGCGCCTACGTGGAGTGCAGCGCCAAGTACAACTGGCGAGTCGTCGCCGTCTTCAAGGAGGTGACGCGCGCCGTCGACGCCGCCCTGCACTCCGCCAAGGACGCCACCTCGCCCATGATGGACAACTTGCACGGCGCGCTCGACCGCAACAAGTGCAGCATCCTGTGACGCCGGCGGCCCGCCGGGCAGCGCCGGCCGCCAAGGGGCGCGGCGCGGGCGCTCTCACCCCAGCAGTAGCAAATTCCGTCACGTCGCGCCAGGCCGAACACGGCAGTAACTAAAGAATCCCGGTTCGCTGGGCTCGTCCCGTGGCTCTACACCTACTTGAGAAATGCGTGAGATACCGTACAGTTTCCCAGATACGTGAGACGACACTACTTAAACAATTTGTAGTTCGAGCACTGGAATGACCCTACTGAATATCCTGTGCAGTCGCTCAAATCTTTCCAGATCAGACACGAGCCTTTGACACGTACATATGCATCTGATGGATCACTCGTGCAGACCCTTAAAATTCCTCGTGTAGCGGTGCATTTCTGAAATTTGTCACATAGCAGTTCATATACTAACAAGATATTAACACTGTCCAGAAATGAATATATTCAGCACATCTTCAAATTGGTACGTCACACTGGTCCAAACCGAGCACAGTGGACAGCCAAAACCAATGTACCCCGATTCATTGGACTCATTTCGTATCTGCCCGAACAACGAGCAATATACGTAGTTCCATATTTCTCCGAGATATAAGACCGAAACCACTTGTACTTTTGTGTGTTGGAATGACTCTAATTACTATCATGTTAAAGCAATGGGTCATAATAAGGATAAAACCTTGAGGACAGAGTCGACTGACTAAATGTCATCTGAATAAGCAAACTTGTGTCCCACTGCACCTAAACCGAAGCACTGACTCTGGTCTTCATAGACAGGTGTCAGCCCCATACACACACAAATATAAATTCGGTCATCAATGATGCAAGCGCACGTAATTTCTTGTGTCCATAAATGATGTCCATGGCGACAGCAAAACGTACACTAACAAGACATATATACTGTATAGAAGTGTAGAAATTCCATAATTCTGTGTGTAGCCACCCGAAGTGGCCGAACAGTTCTAGGCGCTACAGTCTGGAACCGCGCGACCACTACGGTCGCAGGTTCGAATACTGCCTCGGGCATGGATGTGTGTGATGTCCTTAGGTTAGTTAGGTTTAAGTAGTTGTAAGTTCTAGGGGACTGATGATCTCAGAAGTTAACTCCCACAGTGCTCAGAGCCATTTGAACCAATTCTGTGTATAGATATGACTGGTAAACTAAAATACGACCCTAGTGTACTAGGCTGTCTCGTCGCTGTTTCTAAGAAATGTGTCTAGTGCCATACAATTTCCCAGGTGTATGGCCCGATATGACTACACATATTTGAGGTTTTGAGCCCTGAATTTACTCTAACGATTGTCCCAATAACGGAATGGTTTGCAGTACGATCAAGTCCCTGAGTACAGGTTTCCATCAGCTAAATTTCCTCCTACTGAGGAGAACCCGTGTCTCATTGCTGCAGAAGCGAAGCCATGGCTGAAGTGCTCCGCACAGGTGAGAGCCCCTATGCGAACACATAAGTATGTACATTTGTGAATCACTAATGTTTGGGCCATAAAATTCCTCGCAGGGTAGCACACTTCCGGAAAATTTCGAAATGCATTTGATGCTAGTTTTCTGAGGCTCGTGACAAAATCAGTATATACCCTAACAGGTTATCAACACCCTCCACACGTGAAGTCCAGTGAACCGTCATAAGCAACGCACCCACCTTCATTCGATTACTCTCACGGCTGTCCCTACCTTCAGTACTGTTTGCAGTACCCTATAATTTCCAAGTTGTATGAGTTATTATGACTAACAGTACTTGTGATTTGGAGCAGTGAATTACCTTAATGACTATCGGAATAAAGGTAGCACCGAGCATCCCAAATTATGTTTTCTGCGAGTAATCAAACTAACTTCCACAGGATGGAGGCAGAATGCAGGGCAGCCATTAAAATCAGGGGCCAGGAAGTCATCTACTTCGACTGTATTATAAAGAGCATAGCTTATTTGATGACTACCGTAAATACAAATAACACCAAATACATTACTTTCAGACATTTAATGGAACTATGAAGCACAGCAATCATCTCCCTCGGGTTGCAGGAAATATTCATCCCGACAACAATCTGAAATATATCTCGAACTTTGAGCAAATGACTAGGCAGATATGAGTGCTGAACATCTCAGTTGTACTCTTCATTACCATAATTAGAAATATCTACTAGATGAAAGTATGAAATGTGCTACCCACGCACATAAGGCTCACATATGAAGATACTGGAATATGGAGAGATGCCCAAAATGCCTATGTTTACTCCAAAGCATACATTTAACTTCGATTCCTTGATACCTAATGGGGTAGGGCATACTTGTTATTAATCACCTCGTACTGCGTATTTGGAGGAGAATCTAGTATTTAGATGTTCTGAATGTGCATCGAACAAGAACCTGTTATATTGATTGGAAGAGTGGGGATGATTAGGTCCAATATCAGGAACACAAACCTTTCTCTGAAGTTCACAGTACATAAGAGGCACATTTAATATGTCATTCTCAACGTCCAACGGACCAAAAAATGTGTCTATTGGGATTCCGGGAGTGTTCCAGAACCAACCGAAAAATATCAAATCACTTTATGCCATCGTCATCAGGAGCTGTGTTAAATTGTAGATGAAAATCAGTAAAATGGAAATAGAGCTGACTGCTTCTTGATAATTCGATAAGTAACACTTAACATAATATGTGCATATCTGCTGCTCAAAGCACCGACAGCTAGAATCCAGTAAGTAAAGGTTCAGTGTCACTTAGGGCAAACATTGTTACAGGTATAAAGACTAACAGCCATGGCCTAAAAAAGATAACAGCCTACCAAACATGTTTCTCAATAAAAAAGGTAATGTAGTTGATTTACTGCACCATTCCAAGGGAACAGACTCCCAGGAAAATTAACCTCGAAAAATTTAACAAAAATGTGTGAAATAATACTGGTAAGCAGGAACATATTTCCAAGAAAGGCTTTCTACTTTGGCCTGTGATACTGTGAATTCATTTTGTATTAACTTTGAATATTTTTATTCCTCGTAACATTTAACACTTCATGTCAGATAACGATATACATTGAAGAAAGTAAACAATAAAAGTACAAGATGCCCTGGAAAATACACAGGAAATCTGAAAAATGCTGACTTCTGAACATACACGCTTACCCCGGCGCGACGTAGAAGGTTTCTCGACAAGAAAATTGTAAAAAAAACTAGCCGCTGCAAAATAACTGAAATATCTAATCTGAATGAGCTACTAGGTAAGCGAAGGTCGTTGGCTATAAATTCTGGTACATGCTGTCACCTTCAGTACAATTATCTGCTACAAAAGCCGTAATGTCTTGTAGTTTTCAATATAAAGCACGAAATCGAACACAGTTTGTATTAATTCATTCATCCTTACAGCGCAATCACTTCTTAGTAGCCAGTCTAAGGTTTTCACCTTGACGTGACACCGAAAATATGCACGCCGTGTCAAATGGTTAGGATGCACGACACTCCACGCAGAATTTTGTTCTTCGAAAATAAAATCACAGTTTGCACAGAAAAAAATTAGAATTCCTGTAATTGTCATTTATTTCTATACTTGTAAATTTTCTGACACCTCAGAAGATCCTAAATTCAGCTGTTCCTCGGAATTTATAAATCTGTATAGAGTTCATAGCGACACGACGACTCACACTTCCCGACTCACGCTCGGAGTACAGCCCCAGTCCTAAGGCACATCAAATCTTCTTCTAGTTGGCTGAATCCCTACGCAGTCAGTCAGCTTTCAGTATTGATCCACCCAACCCGGTGTATTCCGTCCCTGTGTCGGTCCCGTTCCGAAATTCATTTAGACAAAATTATCACATAATATGTTTCAGAAAAAAATCTGAAATAAGTTTGAAGATTCCAGAGTATCGTAAACTAGATTCTTTACAATACGCAATTTCCCCTCCGTAAGTGATTCATAATTGCAACACATACGCAAATTTCCATGTTCATACACCCTTCGTTACGATTACACTGCTTCATACATCACATATAAGTAACATTTATCCTCTCATTCGCTCTAGCAACAGAACAAATGAAATTAGAACTGTTTAACACAATTCATAATTTTAGCAAAACATAAATTATTACGTAAAATTGTATTCTAAAGAATGTGTTTTAATGAGTTATTGAAGGATGTATATCAAGTCTGCGCTCTTTTCTGACTTTTACCCGTCATAAATAACTTTCAAGAAGTTAAGTTATTAATGAAAGTTATGAAGTCGGTGTTTTATATAATTTTATGTGTCTTAAAAAGTATTTTAGATAAGATGCTGACATTATTACTGGGGTTAGCTACTAGCAATATAAAATGTTGTACAAAATTTTATTTTATTTTTCGTATGATTGAGGTCTGATTTAAGTTATAATAATGACTGTAATATTCTCTCGCTCTTAACGTACCAATACTCAGTTCAGCTGCAGATACCGGCGAAATCACACATCTGTCAATGTTAATTCATGTCTCATTGCATGTATCAAGTTAGCTCCCGTATAATTGTATACGGTCGATGTGCATTGCTGCGCAACAAAGTCTTACTGTGCCACTGAAATTTTTACAATATTGAGAATTTGGATAGCTTTGATTACAAAAAAATGGCTCTGAGCACTATGTGACTTAACTTCTGAGGTCATCAATCGCATAGAACTTAGAACTAATTAAACCTAACTAACCTAAGTACATCACACACATGCATGCCCGAAGCAGGATTCGAACCTGCGACCGTAGCGGTCGCTCGGCTCCAGACTGTAGCGCATATAACCGCACGGCCACTCCGGCTGGCCTATGATTACAACTCTGATTTTGAATATCAGGACTGTTTAATATCTAACACATTAAAATCTTAGGCTTTTATCGCTGAGTAGGAATATCTCTGGAATGAGCGTCAGATGCACAGTACACAACTTTTGTTGTCAACATAGCATGAGTCCATACGTCTAGAGACAATAATGTGGCGTAAAGTTTATCCGTCATCACTCGGAAAAATTCGAGTGCCATTACAGCAGACGCAAGAAAATATCGGTCAAAAGTGTCGTGGATTTTGTACATGCAGCTGATAGGAAAGTGACAATGTACATTCAGCACTTTGTATGTCACTCGTGTGGGTTTCGGGTGACAATTCACTCACAGTAACCTTTGCCTGTCGTTAAATACCACTAAAAGAAGACCGATTGGCCACCTGTATAAGTGGCCCCCAATTTCGCCAGCAGCGTTATCCGAGGGTGGACGAGCGAATTTAGATCAGGGTACCCTTTTGTCCTTGGGGTGATAAATCTCCCCTAAAGGCGGATGAACCACTGCACCTTGATCAACGTCACAGAATGAAGAAAACAATGGCAAACAACTACAATTAGGATCTTAAGAATATTCCAAATAGAATCCAACCCTGGAAGTTGACTTAACGAGGAATTAAGTACTGATCATGGATCTCCTAACTCAAGATCTGACAGGCGAGGTGAAGACTTCTCAGGTCATAACCAAGCGAAATATCACTACAACGGCCTGAAGATGGAAACATGAAATGTACGAACACAAAATGCGGGAAAACTGAATGAAGTGAAAGACCAGTAATTACGATGTCTGCAACTGGTTAATGATAGTTAAAATAAATAGAGCACCTGCAGACTTGGTAATACTTCAGATATGATTACCAACTTTGGCTCGTGACTAGTAAGATGTGGAGACTGGGTATGAAGATAATAATAAACTATTACAACAGAGAAAAACAAAGAAATCGTCGAAATAATCATCCATTTTAATGCACCAGTGGAGTTCCATAGAGGCATTAAAACTGTAGGAAATTTTGACTGCGGGGGAAATAAATGTGAGAGGTGGTAGAGTTCTGCAGTCAAAATTATATGGTTATTACAAATTATTTGAAGTTACTCTTAGAAGAAGATGCATGTGGGAGGCGCCGAACAAAAGATGATTGCTATTAGATTGAATACTAGTGAAGCAAAAGAACAGGAGTCAGATAAAACCATACCAAAGTTATCCAGGTAGGTCCAGACACTGATAGTGACCATGTACTTGAGTTAGCCAAATCCAGCATTAGATTTAAAAGAACCAAGAGATTTTGTTAGAAATAAATGGAGAGTAGAAGGCTCGAAAGAAGAATCAACAAAGATGGCTTTTGAAGAAACGACCAGGAAGAATACATAGTGAAGTGACCAGACAATACAGTGGCGTTATATGAAGATGAAGATAGCTTAAGTAAAAATGAGGTTTTAGGAAAAAGGGAACTCGTACTCAGTAAACCTAGGGTGACAGAAGAAGCACTGTTCCTAACTCGGGAAAGGAGCACACTCAGATAGGAAAACAATGTAGGTGACTTAAGATGAAATAAAAATCACACAACAACCAAGCCCAGAGAAGAAAAAGAGACATGAGTCAAAAGTAATGCTGCAAAAGCAGCAGGAAATAGGAAAAAAGCAAAAAAAAAGTCAAATGTATACGAAAATCAGTGTCCTTCAGTGCGAAGCTAGAACTAAATCTGTAGTAATTAAATATCTAGAGGGAATGTTACTAATAGACGGCGAAGAGATACGTATTCGTTGGAAAGAATAGCTGTAAAACTGTGCTATGAAATATTTCTACCAAAGGATGATCGACTAATTAACAACATTAAAGACGACAGTGTATTGAGTGACTTCATTCAGTGAGAGATGAAGTTATTAGTGGTCCCTCATGAGCGGAAAATCAGATGTTAATAATTGAAACAGTGACGGACGAAGTGGCTTAGGTAAGGAATGTTGTAAAGTAAACATCTACCCACATTTACAGTTTTTCTCAGAATTGACTAGCAACAGAAATTCCAACTGCAACGAAGTTCATTATGAGAAACTGAGAAACATGGTCTATTTTTTTTTTAAGTTAGCTGTATAAAACGATACGGAAAAACCCCAAATTACTAGACGCACAGACAGTACTCTCTACCGCGTACGTGAGTCGGTAAATTTCGTCAGCTGTTATTCTTTCTAGGCGATACACATTTTCTTCGTTTCAGATTTTCATAAAAAACAACAAATCAGAAGAAATTACCTGTTACAAGGTACGTAATATGAGTTACAGGCATGTATGCACGTAATCTTCCAGAACTGAGTGAATGGAAAGAACGTTACATCGTTTCTTTTGTTCGTTGGTCAACGTACCATCATAATCCTGTCTATTTACAAAAACGTATCTTCATATAAACAAAATGTAGCGCGCGGGCTCAAGTTGAACCTTTACTTTGAACTCCCATTTTAGTGTCTCGATCCGTTTCACGATTTTCTACCCAGAACGACAAAAAAAGCCTTTCACCAGGGCGTTTCAGACTATGTGGAACAGTTGATCTGCCAAGTACCGATTGAGAATAGAATATTCATATATAACGAGGATACACGAAATACCAACTGAACCGCGAGTTCATGTCAGTTCATAGTTGAGAATCAATTTCGTTTTCAGTCTTCAGTTCCAGTATTGGCGAACCTACGAGGATATGAACAAAAGTCGAGGTTTTCTTGTTTCTGCAGTTACCACAAAGCTGATGACTTAGCTTCCAGCCAAAGCTCGAGAATGAATGCCCTGGAACAGGAATAAAGTCCTGCAGAATTTATACTGAAGCTGAACAGCTCGCGGCGAAAGTTTATTTTCATTTGAAGGGTGAAGCTACTTAACAAGTTCGGTGCTCATGGCGCTAATTAAGTTAAGTGCCCTGTCTAATTAACAGCAATACAAAACGCAACTTTTAATTACAGTTATGATGGAATTAACTGTTACTCTTTTTTATGAAATTAAAATGTTATGTTGGTTGTTTCAAAATCTTTGTATTTACTTCCCAGTTGCCCTCTAGATGTAGTTATTTTACTTTTCAGGTTACCAGCTGAGGAAACCCCAGTTATTTCTTCTGCAAAGTTGTTTGCTACAAGGTGGCATAAGTAACTTGTGGCAACATGAAACCGAAGTTAAATTTCGTTACAACGCATCAGACATTCGACGATCACTGTGTAGACGTTCGTTGGGCTATTATGATCGATGAATGCTGGTGGAAATCACCTGCAATGTGGCCATGTACATATTCACAGCAAAAATAGTTATGGGTTTGTGTCATACAGGATAAGATTAAGTTGGTAAATAATTTCGTAATGTTTTCCCATACGTTTGATAAACACAATAGATACACATAACAGAGACTTAATATATTCTAGTTCACTAGTTACAACAGTGTGCCAACGCTGGGGTAACTTTTCGATCCCACGACTGTGGAATGCACATGGTTTTGAGGCGAAGAACTCGTCGAGACATGTTTGGAGAGCATTTTCAGCCGGAAAGGAAGTTCCTTGAAGGTTGATCGACATAGAGTGGAAAAGGTGTAAACTTGAGGTCACAAGATCAGGTGAATAAGGTGGGTGTGGAATGACTTCCCAGCTCAACTCCTTTTTTTTTCAGTCTGGCAGAATGCGGGCCCGCCTTGTCGTGGAGTAGCATCATTTCACGCAGACTTTCTCGTTGTTCGAGGATTGCGTCTGCAAGATATCTCAGTTGTTGACAATAAATTTCAGCAGTGACGGTTATATCTCGGAGAAACAGTTCGTAGTACGTCCATTCAGTGAACACAATACAGAGAAACCGTCTTTATTTTGTGAACATATCCACAGCAAGTGACCAAAAACGTGCACAGCACGCTTTCGGACGCACTCACTACGGATTCTACTAAGATCGAAGACGGCTAGTAATAAGTCACAGGTTTTGAAATCGGAAGATGTAGGCTTCCTTTTTGGCAAACTCCTTCTGTTCCCTCTTGGAAGACTTTTGATCTAGTTAATCGTGCTATCGGAGCTATAAGAGTTCCAAAGGCTTCTTATTCTACGCAGTATTTAGTACCAACTGGATAGAAAGACAGATGAATCCTTTACACTAGAAGAACAAAATGGTTTTAGAAATAGGCATTCTTGTAGCGACAGTATCACTGTAGTACGTGTTGCGATTGTAGTAACTGAATGCTCCAAAAAAATGCATCCCAAATATCCACACTAGGAGAAAACTGTTTCTCTGTTATGGTTCCTTAATGGTGGCTGAACTGAATGCTCTCAAACACTTGTTCCATTGGGTGACACAATAACAAAGATTGGCAATACAATTAGAAATAACAAATAACATTTATTGAGAGTGTATTACAAAATGATATGTAAGTTATTTGATACGTGGCACTTGATGGCATAACGCTAATACAATTAAATCTAAATGACTTTGTTGCCTCTCGCCAGTCTACACATTGTCACAGTAACTGATTATAACTGAACAAACACTCTACACTGAGGTGACAAAAGTCGTGGGGTAGCGACGTGAACATACGTAGGTTCGAACTGAAACAGTGGCAACACTGCTGTGGAGACACTATGCAATGGAATCAATTATTGTTGCTGATAGCACACATTGTTGACATACCTACCTTACGTCTGAGCAAATGGACTCGCCCGTCCCACGTCACCGGTATGCGTACAATCGAGGGAAACACAGTTACTTGTGAGCGATCGTTCTAACGTAACGGTGTCACTATGTTTTCGAAATAGGAACAACGGAGTTGGATGAAGATTGAATGTGCCAGAGGTCGTCCAACGCGACAGTGTCATCAAGGTCTTCAAGACGCGTGCTGGGAATCGGCATTGCCGTACAGAACAGTGGCATGCTAGGTAACAGCCTCCAACGAAGGTCGACAAACTGTGGCAGACATGCATCGGGCAGGACGTCCTAGCGTCTCTGAAGTAGAACTGCATACTGTTGCCGTGATAGTGGACAGTGATCGACGCCATACGATTCGTGAGCTCGCGCACGAAACCGGATTACCGCATACGTCTGTGCTTCGCATCATGAAGAAGGCCTGGGTATGCGAAAAACTGCATCACGATGGGTTCCACATGAACTGACGGAAATGCAGAAATGGATGCGTTACGACGCTGCTCAGACGCACTTGGAGCGCTATAAGCACGAAGGAGAGGCTTTCTTATGCCGTATCGTTAACACTGGGTAAGACATGGGCCACATCGTACGAGCCTAAACTGAAAGGGCAATCCATCGAATGGCGTCATTATGGGTCGCCGCGAAAGTCGAAAGCACGCCAGAGCCCCAGTATGGTGAAAGTTACGGTGATTCTCGTGTACGACTGTGATGGTGTTATCCTAACGCATTACGTACCTCCACGGCACACCATCAATGCACAGTATTACTGTTCGTTTTTGGAGCATCACCTACGACCAGCTTTGCGAAAGAAGCGGCTACACTTTCTGCGCGACCCATCCATCATTTTGCACGACAATGCGCAAGCGCATACAGTGCAAGTTGTGGCTGCTCTGTTCGGTCGATGGGACTGGGAAGTACTGTACCATCCACCATACTCCCCCGACGTAAGTCCGTGTGAGTTTGATTTGATTCGTGGCATTCGCTTCGGAACTGTTCCATAGATTCGACAGGCAGTAGACCGCTCCTTTCGCACCATCAACAGAACAGGATCTGCTAACGGCATACTACGCCTTCCACGTTGCTGGCAAATGGTTCTACACAACACTGGTGACTACTTTGAAGGACAGTAACAGGTGCAAACGCGTAACTCTTCTGTATCGGTTGTGAAAAAATAGTGCCATTATTCACACTACTGGCCATTGCTACACCAAGAAGAAATGCAGATGATAAACGGCTATTCATTGGACAAATATATTATACTAGAACTGACATTGATTACATTTTCACTCAATTTGGGTGCATAGATCCAGAGAAATCAATACCCAGAACAACCACCTCTGGCCGTAATAACGGCCTTCATACGCCTGGGCATTGAGTCAAACAGAGGTTGGATGGCGTGTACAGATACTGCTGCCAATGCAGCTTCAACACGATACCACAGTTCATCAAGAGTAGTGACTGGCGTATTGTGCCGAGCCAGTTGCTCGGTCACCATTGACCAGGCGTTTTCAATTGATGAGAGATCTGAAGACTGTGCTGGCCAGGGCAGCAGTCGAACATTTTCTGTATCCAGAAAGATTCGTACAGGACCTGCAACATACGGTCGTGCATTATCCTGTTGAAATGGAGGGTTTCGCAGGGATCGAAGAATGGTAGAGCCACGGGTCGTAACACATCTGAAATGTAACGTCCACTGTTCAAAGTGCAGTCATTGCGAAGAAGAGGTGACCGATACGGGTTAGCAATGCCATCCCATACCATCACGCCGGGTGGTATGCCAGTACGGCGATGACGAATACACGCTTCCAATGTGCGTTCACCGCGATGTCGCCAAACACGGATGCGACCATCATGATACTGTAAACAGAACCTGGATTCATCCAAAAAATGACGTTTTGCCATTCGTGCACCCAGGTTCGTTGTTGAGTACACTAGTGCAGGCGCTCCTGACTGTGATGCAGCGTCAAGGGTAACCGCAGCCACGGTCTCCGACCTGATAGTCCATGCTGCTGCGAACGTCGTCGAACTGTTCGTGCAGATTGTTGTTGTCTTGCAGACGTCCCCATCTGTTGACTCAGGGATAGGGACATGGCTGCACGATCCGTTACAGCCGTGCGGATAAGATGCCTGTCATCTCGAGTGCTAGTGATACGTGGCCGTTTGGATACAGCATGGCGTTCCGTATTATCCTCCTGAACCCACAGATTCCATATTCTGCTAACAGTCATTGGATCTCGACGAACGCGAGCAGCAATGTCGCGATACGATAAACAGCAATCGCGATAGGCTACGATCCGACCTTTATCAAAGTCGGAAACGTGATGGTACGCATTTCTCCTCCTCACACGAAGCATCACAACACCGTTTCATCAGGCAACGCCGGTTAACTGCTGATTGTGTATGAGAAATCGAATGGAGACTTTGCTCATGTCAGCACGTTATAGGTGTCGCCACCGGCGGCAACCTTGTGTGAATGCTCTGAAAAGCTAATCATTTACATATCACAGCATCTTCTTCCTGTCGGTTAAATTTCGGGTCTGTAGCACGTCTTCTTCGTGGTGTAGCAATTTTAATTGCCAGCAGTGTATGTTCCAACCCTCGTATGCAGATGACGGTAGTAAAGTTTACACAAGCTACAAATGGTCAGTGCATTGTGTGGAGCTGTCATTTGTACTCTAGAGACTCATGTGAGAAGGTTTCCGACGTGATTACGGCCGCACTACGTATATTAATAGACTTTGAAAGAGGAATGATAGATGAAGCATGGGATATTCAATAGAAATAGTTGGGAATTCAGTATCCAGAGATTCACAGTGTCAAAAATGTGACACCTCACCAGGGAAAACGCAGTGTCGACGGCCTTCACTTAACTCCCGAGAGCTTCTGCATCTGAGTAGGTCTGTCAGTGCTAACAGACATGCAACACTGCGTGAAATAGTTGCAGAAGTCAATGTGGAACGTGCGAGGAACGTATCCGTTAGGACATTGTGGCGAAATCTACCGTTAACGGACTATAGTAGCAGAGACCGACGCGAACGCCTGTTCTAACAGCACGACACCGCCCACAGAACTTCTCCTGGGCTCGTGGCCATATCGGTTGGGCCCTAGACGTCAGGGAAACCGTGACCTGGTCAGATGAGTCCCTTTGGTAGGAGCTGGTAGTAGGGCTCGAATGTGATGTAGACCGCACATAGCCATGGAATAAAGTTGTCCACAAGGAACTGTGCAAGCTGGTGGTGTCTCCATTGTGGTGTGGTGTGGTGTGGTGTGGACTGATCATTGACTGGAAAAAGTAATGTTCGGCTACTTGGAGACAATTTTCAGACATTCACGTACATCATGTTCCCAAACAACGATGGGATTTTTGTGTATCACAAAGCTCCATGTCACCATCCCACAATTTTTCGCGACTGCTTTGAGGAACGTTCTGGCCAAATCGCAAGCACGACATGAATCCTGTCGAACATTTATGGAGCACAATCGAGAGCTCAGTTCATGCACAAAATGCCGCACCGACAATACTTTCGCAGTTATGGATGGCTGTAGAAACAGCCAGGCTCAAAATTTCTGCTGAGGATGTCTAACGACATGTTGAGCCCCTGCCATATGGAGTTAGTGTTCGGGCAAAAGGATATCCGACAGGATATTAAGAGGTATCCCATGACTTTTATCACCTCAGTGTGTATAAATAAGTAAAGTAATTATCCACCTAATGTTGAAAATATGGTAATAACTTTTGCACTCATTTAATTTCAGAATAATTAACATCTTTAACTGGAACATTGATACTGAAATAAAATGCCATATTTTGAGAGATTACCTAGCATAGTATAATATAAGTTACTGTTTTATCTAAAAGTCCTCCGTCAAACAAATCTTATTCTTCTATTCGGTTATTCTGAAATGGAAATATTTAATTGTAACTAATTAAAGTCCAGCAAACAGCAATTGGTAGTTCTAATAATTGTAATGATATAAAAGAGAAAGTATTGGAAGGCATTTTAGTCAATCCGCAGAAGGTTATATTGTAAGAAAGACTTGTGCCTGAAATTATTGCACAATGTACGCAGACGAGTTAGTGTAAATCACAAGTGATAAAAGGTGATCTGCCAGGATAGCCGAGAGCGCTAACACTCTGCTTACTGGACTCGGGTAGGCTCGCCGCCAGAGATCGAATCCACCTGGCGGATTAACAACGAGGGCCAGTGTGCTGGCCAGCCTGGATGTGGTTTTTTTAGGCGGTTTTCCACATCCCACTAGGTGAATACCGGGCTGGTCCCCACGTTCCGCCTCAGTTACACGACTCGCCGACATCTGAAATCGTTCGCACTATTCCATGAATTACACTAGACGCAGACAGCTGGGGTACACTAATTCTGTCCCGGGGGGTACAGGGTGGTGGCACGAAGGGCACCCGGCCACCCCTTCATACTAACCTTGCCAAATCCATTCCTAACAATGCCGACCCTGCGTCAGTGCGGGACATGGCACCAGTCAAAGAAAGAAAGACGAGTAATAAATGGTGCCGAACTTTATCTAAATTCCATGTCCGGGAATTTATACAGTGAGTGTATATCAGTGATTTACCGTGAACTCATAATTAGTTTCATGTTAATCTTCAATAATGCTTACTGCTACTGTAGGATCAGAGTGTGAACTACGTCATTTCCAAATGACATCGTTCTCGTATTGATGTGACTATATACTTGGAAGGATGGTATAATTGGCGATCCTGTGAATGATTTAGTAAGATCAGGTTAATGATTTACTTAACACAGGTTAGTCATTGTGAATCAGTAACTCACTGCTAGGTTATTGCACTCGAAAAATCGCATTACAGGACATAAATAGGATTGGTATATGGCTAACCATGTATCTGTGCATGAATTACAGCAAATAACAATTGATCTACCGATGGCATATTAGTAGAGGTAAGTAAGGTAAAGGTACAATGTCTGCCAGGACAAGGTGGAAAAAAGTAATCTGCAACTGACAGCTTCTGTTGGCTGTCCACACTACCGTCAGGCGTACACAACGTGCTGGAGAAAGTGTCACAGGAGCAGCAACAGGTCTGTCGTAACGAGCGCCATCTGAAGGCTGCTACGTGGAACGGTTAGGCATCAGTTGAGTAGTTGTGTCTGTGTCATGGAGGCTTCTCGCAGTATTTGTTGTGTACCTGTTGCTTGGCACACAACAGTACGAAAGTTAGGACATACCAGGAACGATGGGAACGTATCCTGGAGACTCAGGTCATATACACAGATTCTGGAAACACTTACAGGGACTGCGGCCTCTACGGTTGTCAGGAAAACATCAACGGAATGCCGTGGTGAGGATTTGTCAGACGCTGTAAAACGTAAGGAAACAATACTTCAACATTTTTTTAAATATTCGCCTGGAATATTATTCCGTGCTGCAACGCGCTTTTGGCAGAGTGAATAGAAGCAAACTTAGGAACATCGTTGGGATCCAGCACGGCGTTCCGTTTTACCCTCCTGAACCCACCAATTCCATATTCTGCTAACAGTCATTGGACCTCGACCAACGCGAGCAGTAATGTCGCGATACGATAAACAGCAATCGCGATAGGCTACAATCCGACCTTTATCAAAGCCGGAAACGTGATGGTACGCATTTCTCCTCCTTACACGAGGCATCACAATAACTTTTCACCAGGCAACGCCGGTCAACTGCTGTTTGTGTATGAGGAATCGATTGGAAACTTTCCTCGTGTCAGCACGTTGTAGGTGTCGCCACAGGCGCCAACCTTGTGTGAATGCTCTGAAAAGCTAATCATTTGCATATCACAGCACCTTCTTCCTGTTGGTTAAATTTCACGTCTGTAGCACACCATCTTCGATTTTAGTGGCCAGTAGTGTAGCTTCTTTGTCGCCTTAAAGGCATCCTCGACTAACATCACCTCACCGTGTCCCATCTCAGAGGTAACAAATGCTCATGGCCGTTACAGCGTGTATTTAAGAGCCACTCATGCCACTGGCGAGGATTTATAGACATGATCTTTCAGATGAAGAAACACGTCTGCCAACTTTTGTTTATGTCGCACAACTCCTCGTTGCGGTTGCGATTTTTTTTCGTCAGTACGTCAGCAGAACAATACAACAACGAAGTAACCTTTCACCTACATTATTTTTCTCAGGGTGTAGGGTGCCACAAATAAATGCCTGCATAGTTTGAGGACTTGTAGACAGTGCCTTCAGGTACAAACTGTGGGTAAAAATCCATGCCCGGTAGCGTCGTCCACTAGTTAAATGGGAAAACTCCTGCCTTAAGATTACCCCTTCGGTATCAAATTTGAGTTTCAGCGCTGATATACCGCAGACTGACGTCAGATGGCTTCCAGCACGTCCACGCCTCTTGTAATACTATAGACACTGCTAAGCGCACTGGCGGCGAAGTCAGTTCACGTTTGCTGCCGAAAGGTGTGACCTAGAGACAGGAGTTTTCCCATGTAACCAGCGGATAACTTTCATGGGTACTGGTTTCTACCATCAGTTTGTTCCTCAAGGCACCCTCTACAAAACCCTCGATGTTTTTCATTTGTCTATACGTTTGTAACACGCTGTATAATCAGATAACATAGCTATGTCACATAAACGTGAGGATAACGACCACGTTATTTTTAAAATTAAAGAAAAGATCTTTCGTTTTTTGTTTGCTACCCAAATCAAATACATGAAAACTAGCATTTAATACTTTCAGTCAAAAAACGAAAGTAATGGCCTTTACGGCGAAATTTCCAGTATGTTCCAAAATGTAATAGACGGTCACTCAATAGCTCAGGTCCCAAATGATTTTTCACCCTGCAGCAAAGTTGTAGAAGATTTTGTATGTAGGATATTCACAGCTGACAGGCATGACAGTTAATTCGGAGAGATCCGCACCAGTCGTACTAATTATTCAGACCACGACCCGTTTCGCGATTTTGAAATCTCATCTTCAGGTGTATAAAATTATTGTACTTGGTTGCCGTTCCTACCTTGTGGCTGTCTGTCTCTTTTGGATGTGGCCAAACATCCCAAATTTTCTATTGTTGTATTGTACAGCTTTGAACGAAGAGGAGTCCCCATCACCTAGGTATTTAGTATATTGTATAACACCATACTGGTCCTCAGATCTGGAGAACATCTTCACAACTGCAGCAGCCTCCATGCCACCACTTGCGCCACTATAATTTTGAGAGCATGCTACAGCATGCTTTTCTTGCCACAGTTTCTCTCTGTCTTCATTGTTGGATACTTCCCTTGTTGCACACTGTTGGCAGGATTTAGATATAATTTCTACATCTAAAACTTTACCTGCGCCAATACCAATAACATATGCAACTCCCCTTTTCATCCAGGTCCCATCTACAGACACACCCAGGTCATAACATTTTTAAGAGATACACTGTAATGCATATCTACCCCAGGATCTATTTCTTTTTGGTTTATTTCCTCCAGTTCCTTCATTCCTTTCTTCATAGAAACTTTAGCACTATCGAATACAATATCAGACATTTCGTTATTTATTTTTTCAAACCTTTCACAAGGTGGAGGCATCTTCAGAAAACCACCCAATAAATTACCTCCTTCCCTGCCCTGTCCAAGGCATCTCAGAGTATATGCTAACCTAAACTTGCTGTCATAGGTACCAGTGCCAGTTTTCCTGGAGGAGGAAAATGAATATTCATAGCCACACGAATTACAAATTAATTAAAAATCACAAGCTATTCCAACTCTTCTATCTCCGACAACAATCATGCATTCCGTATTTCTACAGCTAACACATGAACATGAAAACTTTATAGCCTCGCAGAGTAGCTCTAAATCAATAAGTTTGAATCCAGTGAAATTCATATCAGTATTATTCACGCACCTGTACAATTCTTCTTTCCCAAGTTTCGATGCTGAAGTTGAATGCTTATGTTCTTCATTTCGAACTGCTTTCTCTTTTCCGTTTGTAAACCGATTTCCATGAAACCTCCGTTTCCTAATCACAGTGTTTCCACCACCTATTATGCATAAATCTTGACTTCCACGTAAAGGTTTGCGATTTCAACCTCCCACCTACTAATATGTGTTAGTATTGTCAAAACGTAAACAAGCCACATGCAAGAAAGTTTTCAGGCGAAGATGAAGATGTCAGCCAGAGATATAGACGTCATCCAAATATATCGAAAGAAAATAGCCTTCACGTTGACAAAAATTCCTCTGAAGCAAGCAGATTCCCAAATGTCAAAAAAGGTGGGAATGGCCGCCAGTGCAGGGTTAATCAGTTTAACAATTTAAAGGCATTTCTGAAGCTGCTATCATGATAAAATTCACACACAGCATAGATTAAACTGTGTAGATTGAGAAAATAATATTTGTGAAAAATCCATTTTTTGGACCAAAGTCCATTACATCTCCCCTTAATGAATTGTGTTGTTACGACCATGAGTGATGAAGGAGCGGGATAGATAAGAATGAAGCTGATTGATTTTGCTGTAAGCTCGTAGGACAGATCGCCAGGAGGCAGATGGCTAACAATGTGAGAATCACTAAGAGTCATGTGTTGGTATGATGATAAAATTATAGTCAGTGCATTTGTCAAGATGAATATTGCTATGAAGAGAAGTCAAGCAATTCATCAACAGTTTTTTTTTTTCAGAAGCAAAGGTATGACAGTAAGTAATCTTTATAAAAATGTGGTCCAGTTTACCCAATTTTGCTACTACAATGTAATAGAACACCTCCTTTATAGGAATTTATCAACTGTTTTTAAACTGATCTAAATATAGCATATAGACTACTATGTTCTACACATATTATTTTGCCTTGATTCTTCCCTACAAAAAGGTTTACAATAGACTAGCTATTTATCCTTCACAGTTTTTTCCGAGTTACATTCCAATTAAAATCAAGCAGAATTTAGTATGAAAAACTAATCAGTTTAAAATAGTTGCCACAGTAATTTTGGACATAATACATAAAAATCACACACACTGTCATTTAATTTAAATGTTAATACCATACAATATTTTATACTGAGTAATCACAAAATACGTTTTAATTGAAGCTTATATTGACATCCTCTAGGAGTTTGAAGTGCCACTGAAACACATGAGCCGGACGGAGTGGCCGTGCGGTTCTAGTCGCTACAGTCTGGAGCCGCGTGACCGCTACTGTCGCAGGTTCAAATCCTGCCTCGGGCATGGATGTGTGTGATGTCCTTAGGTTAGTTTGGTTTAAGTAGTTCTAAGTTCTAGGGGACTGATGACCACAGCAGTTAAGTCCCATAGTGCTCAGAGCCATTTGAACCATTTTTTTGAAACACATTGTTTGAGGCATCCATAATGTTCCAAAGAGTTGTTTTAGGCCATAATTTTTCAACTTTCTCAAGGCTAATTTCCGTTTAGGCTTAATATACTGAGTCACCCTCTCCCCCCCCCCCCCTTCCCCCCGAAAACTTAGTGTAAGACTATGACACACAGAGGACACATTATACAATACCATTTATAATTAATAATTAAAAACTCTTTCCCAAACTGCTATGCTATTGTTGGATGTAAGGTCCGCCAGTTATGCAAAATAACGTTTTTACCAAGTTCCCATACATGTTTCAACACCTCTGTGCTATCAACAGTTGGTTTCCGTTTTATTTAATCTGTAATGTGAACGTTGTTACTAAATAATTACAAAATTATGTGGATATTAAGTTCAAACAACAATTCGTTTCTTTTTGTTAGTACCTTCGCAATCGGTCTGCATGGATTTTCAGGACCACTTGTGTATTATTTATTACATGTACCTTGTCAACTGCAACCAGCCTATGTTGACGAGAAATTTTGTTGGGAGCTAACCTATCATTTTATGCTCTAAACGTAATTTAGTCTGTTGCCATATTTCGTACTTATATTCGTTTCTACTTTCGTTTTTGTGTGGCAAGCCCTTTTTTTCTCAGCATCAAGGTGAAGTACTGTGAAGCCCACGTAAACATAATACGTATTTTCGCAAAATAAGGTTGTAAGAGCACTTTGCACTTCACCAAAACACACTGTAATTGTAGTTGTTGTGTGTCCCAGGCTAGTCAGTGTTCATTTGTTTACATTTTGATTACATTTTATCTTTGTGTGTGTGTGTGTGTGTGTGTGTGTGTGTGTGTGTGTGTTCTGTACACTTCTTAGCTGTTTGTGTTGCCTTTTACATGGTGGTGTGTGTGTGTGTGTGTGTGTGTGTGTGTGTGTGTGTGTGTGTGTGTGTGTTCTGTACACTTCTTAGCTGTTTGTGTTGCCTTTTACGTGGTGTTCCTTTTTTGAGTGTAAAATGGTATGTCTTTGCAGAGTGTAGTGTATTCATTTATGACCTGTTTTCCTTCTGCTATTCCACTCTGTATGTGGAAGTTTCCCTCAATGGTCAGTTTGCTGTACAGGTAGTGGCTGGGTATTCTGAAATCTGTTTCTATTGTAGCTGGGCGGTGACTGTGACCTGTTAGGTGATCAGCAAATGAGTTATGGGAGCTATTGATTTTAAAGTTCTGAGGTGTTCTGAATAACTGGTTTTGAAGTTTCTGCGTGTCTTTCCTATGTACACTGACTGACGAGTGTTGCATGTGAGTTCATATATTCCTGATCTGTTAAATTAATCTGTGGGTGTTTCTTGTGTTCTGATCATTTTCTATGTTGCGGTCTCTGTCCTGTATCCTATTTGGTGTCCTTGTTTCTTTAATATGTTGCCTGTTTTGTGAGCAATTTTTGTTATTGTTTGAGTATGCACCATTTCGTTCTTTGTGTGTGTTGTTGCTCTGTTGTGTCTTGAGTGTGGTCACTGTTTGTGTTTTGTATTGGTCTGTGTTGGGTGAGGACTTGTGTGTGTGTGTGTGTGTGTGTGTGTGTGTGTGTGTGTGTGTGTGTGTGTGTATGTGTGGGTGGGTGGGTGGGTGGTATGTTCATTTTTGCACTGATTAAATATTTTTTTTTATTTTTTCTACTGGTATTTGTTTTATTGGGTTTAGTTCTTGTGTGTACTTCTGTTTGTTCATGGGTGTTCTGTTTTATCTATGGAGCATGAATCTGAAGTTTGCTTGCTTATGTGTCAGTGGGTGGTTCAATAGGTTGTGAATTGTGGTACTTGAGGTTGTTGGTTTCCTGAATATTGTGAAGTTGTGTGTGTTGTTTGTTTTAAGTTTGGTGAGATCTAGAAAATATAGTGTGTTGTTAGTTCCTGTTTTTAATTCAAAGTTAATTTTTGGGTGTAAATTGTTTATTTCATTGTGTAGCTGTTCTGTGTGTTTGTGTGTGTGTGTGTGTGTGTGTGTGTGTGTGTGTGTGTGTGTGTGTGTGTGTGATTATATTATGTCATCGACATAACGATACCAGTGTATAACTTTGTAGTTTTTTGGTTTTATTATGTGTCTGAAGATCATGTTCTCTAAGTTGTTCACAAATATGTTAGATAGGAGGCCACTAATTGGTGATCCCATTGGCAGTCTTTCATATTGAGAACAAAATTATTTGTTGAGTACAAAATAATGTTATGGTGTTATGGTTTGGAGGTATGGTTGTTATTTCATTGATATGTGCCCGGTGTGTTTCTTTGTTGATTTAACTTTTGTGTGATGTTGCTGATTGTTTCCTTTATTGAAATACAAGTGTAAATTGATGTGATGTCAAATGATATGAGGGTTGCTGTACCTGGTATGTGTATGTTCTTGATTTTGTCGATTAATTCCTTTGAGTTTTCCAGGTTCCTGTTGTTATCAAAAGTGTATAATTTTTTAGTAATATGTGTGTCTGTTGGGCTAGGTGACAGGATGGAGCGTTTTGGAAGTTGATGATGGGCCTTAATGGGATATTGTCATTGTGAACCTTTGGCAGGGAATTTAGGGTGGGTGCTTTTGGATTTTTCTGTGTCATCCTTTTTACCTGGCATTTTGAGAATGTATTTTTGATGTTTTTCAGTGTCTGTTGAATGTTTTTCTGATACCTTGCTGTTTGGTTACTGGCCAGTTTTGTGATATTGTTGTCTTTGAGAAAATAATTACATTAATCTTCCCTTTGTGTGCTCTTGTTACTATGGCACTGTTGTGTATTAATTTTTGTTTTAGCTTGTTGGCTGTGATTTCCTCTGATGTTCTGTTACCGTATTAGAAATAATTGTGGATTTGTGTGTTCTGATTATTTGTGTTATTTCTGCAGCTACCAATTCTCTTGCCAAGTTTGCATTAAAGTATGGTGTGCTCAGTCTTTCTTGCTCCTATATAATGTGTCCCGATTCTGTTATGAGGTTTGCTGTTGTTTTGTGTGATATATCTGTGATAATGTTGTGGTTTGGTCCTTTTTCTGGTAGGCTCTTTTCTTGTTTTGTAAGATTTATGTCAGTTAGGTTAATGATTCTGTGGTGAAATTAATATTGTTGGTTGTGATTGGTTTCAATGGGTGCGTTTGTGCTGTAATTATTCTGTTGAGTTTTCTGTTTTGTTTCTCCTGTTTTTCTTGCATTACTTTCTGTATGTGTGTTTTTCACTCAGTTATTTCCGCAAAGTGAGCCTCTATTTTAATTTTGTTGGCCAATTCTAAATGTGTTTGGTGAAGTTCAGTGTTGAGAGATTCCAGAATCCAGATAACCAGAAAAGACAAAGTCAAAGCAGCAGTTTAAATTGGTGTAAATTACTGATATTACATATGTGCGCTTTTCAGGAGAGTGGGAATGTGACTGGAAAAGGATACAGGATCCCAAAAGATTTTGTGGTATTACAGCTTTATTGGTTCGAAGTTACATATGTGAATCTTACCACGTAAAAATCAGAAATAAAAAAAAATTCTCGTAAATATTCTTTGTTAGCATTGTAATTGCAGTGAATTGTTAGAATGTCATCTACACGTTTTGGATCAAGTATGCTTCGTCTGCCCGAGATGAGATTACCTGCAGCGCTGAAATTTCTTTCACTAGTTGCACTTAATGCTCGTACAGAAAACTCTCTTTCCTCTGAAATAGCTACTCTCTGTTGTTACGTTTCCACTGCTCAAATGGATCATCCTCGTCACCACCATCCATTCGCGTTAAATGCATGTCAACCTCATGGGTGAGTTAAGAATCGGGTGGCCCCACAGTCCAGCCATTCCGAAAATAAGGGCATCATTTTTATGACTGGTGAGCACTCCTGAGATTTTTTAGGCAACCCTAAATAATATATAACAAATATCACAAAAATAAAAGGAGCCGGACAACTTCTTACAGTTGTTTAAATGAAAGAATTGTAACATGGAAATTTATAATAGCTATAGGGTATAAGACCTTTTATCAATCAGTATATACCTCAGAAGGAGGAAGAAAGTGTGTTTCTGATGAATTTTACAAGAGCTAGCGAAGTGTCTTTGACTCCATAAGTAAGAAAGATTGTTTTGTCAAAGGGGGAGATATCAATGCTAGAATAAAAAACTGTCAGAAGGACCTAATCGGAATAAGTGGAGAATCAGCAGTTAATAAAACATTTATAATTCATTTCAAACAGAAACTAACTTTTTCAAACACAGAGAGAGTCCCAAATTTACCTAGGTGTCCGCATTTGTAGATCAATAGTGGGTTATTTAATACCAAATGAAAAATTATTCTGTAAAAATCAGTTGTCGGAAGAAGAGGAAAATGAGGGAGTAGAAGAAATGAGCTGACGTCTTTCGAAAATAGATAAAATAGATTTTAAGGAACTTCAAGAGGCCACACAGAGCCGTAAAATAGAAAAAGCTCCTGGAACGTGCAATCTAGGTACAGAACTTTTTAAAAACCAACCAGAAGAAGTGTAGGCTTTAGATTTTGTGAAACAATGTTGGCAGCAAACAAAGTTACCAACGGAATGGGAGAAAGCAATAGCATTACCGGTACCTATTTTCGAAAAAGGATCAGTAACAGCTTGTGAAATCAGAGTTATAAGTCTCTTAAATACGGCATACACAATATGTAACAACTGCAGTATAGAGAATGAGAAACATCGTAGACAGCATATTACTTGAAGAACAAACTGCGTTTCGGGAAGGAAGCACCTGCTAAGATAACATTTTCTCGATAAAACAAATAATAGAAAAAAATAAGAAAATGCGATTTAATGACCTAAATAGTCTTTACAGAATATAGGAAAGTTTTATATTCACACCGGAAAACTATGGATATTATGGTAAATATCGATATATCACTACATCTGACCGAAGTTATCCAAAGCAAGGAACACAGAAAAATTTTAAGCTAGAATTTGGAAATATCACTAAGGAAATAGTAACAGTCTGTCCAAGCTAAAGTGTATTTCACCGATACATTTTAATTTATGTTCAGACGACGCTGTGAGGGAATTGAGACAACAGATTGTGAAATTTGATATAGAAGACGGCTTCACAGAAGGAAATTTTATGAAAACTCTACTATTGAACAACTTAACACCTTCATAATATTGGGATGTTACATACCTCTCCGAATCTCATTTCTCCAATAATCGCCATCGAAAACGTGTTTCGTGCGGCTGGTCCCGGATGAGGTTCGAGCCCTCCCTCGGGCAGGATAACTTAGGTTAAGTAGTGTGTAAGCTTAGGGACTCATGACCTTAGCAGATTAAGTCCCATAAGATTTCACACACTTTTGAACATTTTCTGAAAACGTGTTTCAGGACTGTATTCAGAAGATGTGTAACACATGCATAAGGCAGAAAGGATTGCAGTGCGATGTATTATTATTAGCGCCTTGGTCGATGACAAAAGAAATCTTTTTAAGGTGCTGGGGATTTACTCCTAAATTAAATAATGTTTCCTCTGTATGGTTCTTAATGAAATCCGCAGACTTTTTCTTCTCAGAAAAGTGAGTTGTTGTCAATACTATGTTTCTGAGTGTCCAGTCTGCAGCAACATACTCCGTAAGTGCACATGCGTTTACAGCTGTGGGCTGGACAATGCTTTGCATCATACTCGCCCGTATTTCATTGGCTTGTCTTTCAATATTTCGTACCATGTTCATAGAATGATGCGGAATGTTGGAGACATCCACCTGTCCAAACCCGTAACCGACATTTACAAGCCGCTGACACATTTCTTCGTGCTTTTTAGTGACGGAGTCTTTCACTCTAACTGGTAATGCTTCAGAACTTCCACTTTGTCATGTTCTGCAGACTTGTGTCTTCAGATGTGTCATATTGGATCTGTAACACAGGAGACCAGAGCATCTACCGCAGTGTACGTAACCACTAAGATTTCTATCCTTAACATTTACTCAAGAAAATCTTTCCCAAATGTTGCTACGGTTAACTGCCTTCGAACTCGGGGTGTATTCTTCCGATTTAAACTTCTCTCTCACAGTCTCCTTCGTCTTACGTTCATGCGGCATGATCCTGCAGAGAGTGACTGAATGGCGATCAGGTAAGAGTACGTAGTCGAGACATTCGAGCGTCGCTCTCGAACGAGCTTTGGTCCAGGAACGACGTCACAGAAAAAGGCTCTTTGCTTGCAAAAAACGAGTTAGAAGATACTGCGCTGCGCGACAGACGCGTTCAAAATTCCTTGTGCCTTGCAAAATTCTCGTTTCATCGCTTGAGTTTACATTTGTTGACGGTCACACATTTAAAATGAGTGCTCCAGGTCATATGGAGGTGTGTTTTATATGCGACTGCAATTTGACAGATGGAGATGTGGTCAAATTGAGACAGAAAGGGCTGAAAACGCTTCTACGATCCAGTGAGGAAAGGAAAATCGCAGCCCAGGGAAAGCTATTAATTGGTCCGGCTGAAGCTGAAGTGCATAGTGCTTATCAGAAGAAGTACGATAACCCAGAACTGATTAGATCGTCTTTGACAAAAGACCCTGTGTCATAAACGTCGAATCTTCGATCATCCAAAAAGACATTTAATTTTAATAAACACTGTTTCAATGTGGCGAGAAAATTGATGCTAATTGGGAGAAACTTAACAGACTTCCCTATACAAAGGGAAATATTGTTCATAAAGTGATGAGACTCGAACTAAGAGATATTGTTATCGGGGTAGCTGAAAGGCGGGGTGATGACTGGGCGCCCGAAGTATTGGAATGCATCCATGACAATAACCTTCGTGCTAATGATGCTCAATATCATACGTTTTGTAAGCGGATTTTTTCCGGGTAGTCAGAGGTGGAGGGAAACAAGGAAGTGCTGGATCCATACATATAGATGAACCAGTGGCAATGACTTCTTTCTACATCGAACAATCAGAGGAGTGCCAATATACTTTGCAGAAGTTAAAGGTTCAAATCACGAATGGCTGGGAAGCAGATGTAAGGACCAGAAAAACCCGACTCTTCCGAAGTATGGTGAAGAAATAATGATTGTTGACAGACATAAAAAGAGAACAGTAAAGTGTTTCAACAGAGCAAACTATAAGATACCGTCTGATAGTTTCTATCAAAGCAAGCTATCAGATCCACGACAAGAGCGTCTGACAATTGTTCAAGCTCTCGCAGATATACTTCGTGAGGACATGCGTACATATGTCTATGATACATTGCAATAGCCCCACCTTATGATTTCATGCCAGATGTCCAATCAGTGATCCTTGAATCATGGCTCCATTTTTTTACTCGCAGATTTTGAAAAACAAACGAGGAACGCCAGATAAACTGGGGAAAAAAGTGTGTTGCTTTGTCACATACAGTGATTCCTGCATTAAGGCCACGATCGTTTCTATCTTCTCTATTGACTGCGCTCATTACATTCATGTACAAAAGATTCGGATCAAGACTTATTGTTAACGGTCTTAGTGCAATTGGACGTCTTCGATTGTATGTCCTGAGCATCCATGGGATAAATCATGGGAGTCACTTCCTATACGACTATGGAGTCTGACAAGAACACTGATCAGGAAAGAAGATGATCAACTTCTGACTCTTTGTCTCCAGCTGGAGTACCTCAGGTGATCAACTATCAAAAAGCAAATGGTGTTGACTTAAGCAATATTATTATAAAAGATCGAGATCTCAATTTCGACAGCCCTGAGTGCTTATCACTCGCTGGATATGAGATTTTGTGGCTTTATGGAAAGTTGAATAAATTCACTGATGTGCTACAGTGGAATTGATCCATGGAAGAAGCCACAAGTCACTGACTGTCAGTTCTTTTTAACATAATGTGCGTTCCATTCTTAAATTAACCTCCAACTTTCTATGACAAAATATATAATTATATATCTCTTTTAACAGAATTGAAAAAAGATGCATAAAACATGGTCGAAGGTGGTGTTTTGTCACTTTCGATCAACCACTTTACCTGAAGGCATTGGATGTTGTAAGAAGCAAAGTCAGTGAATTAGAATGTGTCATTGTACGATTAGGTGGGTTTCACCTTCTAATGATCTTCTTGAGGTGCATCAGTGTAATAATGGCATGAGGTGCCCTGACCGACTTACCGCCTACAATATGTGCTGAAAACAGTTTGGATAGGGTTTTGAGTGGGCATGTGCAAACTCGAGTTGTACGAGTTCATGCACTGGTTCACCTGGTATTGTCATATTACACCTTCCCAATGTTTAAATTGTGTGTTTTTTTAATAATGTAATGCCCTTTTATTTTTTCATTTGCACAAATTTTTATATTACTTCTACTGAAATACATATTGGCTATTACTATGTAGTTGGTTTTCATTTTGGCAACACACTCGTACCATTTAAGGCACTGATAAAATGAAAAAATACATGTGAAAGAAGAAAATGAAAAAAAGATATACAGAGAAAATACGTATGTGCTCATTAGAGAGTCGTCTTTCCACTGAAAATTTCATTTCATTGAATAACTTTGATTTTTTTTATAAAAAAAGGTACTACTTTGGATTTCAAGTGTATGGACGCTTAATGGTGCCTAAAACTGAATAACTAGATGCCTTTGTAACATGAAATTTCGTGCTCTACAACTTTGACAACTCGACATTTTTCATTTGGAGTAGCCGTTTTTGAATAACAGACACTGGAGCTGGCATCATGGCTAAGCTGGTAAAAATGAACGAACTTTGACAACTGACTGCAGCCAAACGGCTGCACCGATTTTGACATTTAAGTAGGTCATTCGACGCTAAATTTAATGCACTTTCCTTTTGGTAATAGTAACTTTTCAATGTGATGCATAGTTTCCGAATAATACGCAAAGATCTGAAAAAGTGCCAAAATTTCTTGGTTTTTCTTGGCCACAAAACGTTGTCCTGAGTGTTTTGGAGGTCGAAAGCCTGGATTCAGCGTACTCTACACTATATATATACACTCCTGGAAACTGAAATAAGAACACCGTGAATTCATTGTCCCAGGAAGGGGAAATTTTATTGACACACTCCTGGGGTCAGATACATCACATGATCACACTGACAGAACCACAGGCACATAGACACAGGCAACAGAGCATGCACAATGTCGGCACTAGTACAGTGTATATCCACCTTTTGCAGCAATGCAGGCTGCTATTCTCCCATGGAGACGATCGTAGAGATGCTGGATGTAGTCCTGTGGAACGGCTTGCCATGCCATTTCCACCTGGCGCCTCAGTTGGACGTGCAGACCGCGTGAGACGACGCTTCAACCAGTTCCAAACATGCTCAATGGGGGACAGATCCGGAGATCTTGCTGGCCAGGGTAGTTGACTTACACCTTCTAGAGCACGTTGGGTGGCACGGGATACATGCGGACATGCATTGTCCTGTTGGAACAGCAAGTTCCCTTGCCGGTCTAGGAATGGTAGAACGATGGGTTCGATGACGGTTTGGATGTACCGTGCACTATTCAGTGTCTCCTCGACGATCACCAGAGGTGTACGGCCAGTGTAGGAGATCGCTCCCCACACCATGATGCCGTGTGTTGGCCCTGTGTGCCTCGGTCGTATGCAGTCCTGATTGTGGCGCTCACCTGCACGGCGCCAAATACGCATACGACCATCATTGGCACCAAGGCAGAAGCGACTCTCATCGCTGAAGACGACACGTCTCCATTTGTCCCTCCATTTACGCCTGTCGCGACACCACTGGAGGCGGGCTGCACGATGTTGGGGCGTGAGCGGAAGACTGCCTAACGGTGTGCGGGACCGTAGCCCAGCTTCATGGAGACGGTTGCGAATGGTCCTCGCCGATACCCCAGGAGCAACAGTGTCCCTAATTTGCTGGGAAGTGGCGGTGCGGTCCCCTACGGCACTGCGTAGGATCCTACGGTCTTGGCGTGCATCCGTGCGTCGCTGCGGTCCGGTCCCAGGTCGACGGGCACGTGCACCTTCCGCCGACCACTGCCGACAACATCGATGTACTGTGGAGACCTCACGCCCCACGTGTTGAGCAATTCGGCGGTACGTCCACCCGGCCTCCCGCATGCCCACTATACGCCCTCGATCAAAGTCCGTCAACTGCACATACTGTTCACGTCCACGCTGTCGCGGCATGCTACCAGTGTTAAAGACTGCGATGGAGCTCCGTATGCCACGGCAAACTGGCTGACATTGACGGCGGCGGTGCACAAATGCTGCGCAGCTAGCGCCATTCGACGGCCAACACCGCGGTTCCTGGTGTGTCCGCTGTGCCGTGCGTGTGATCATTGCTTGTACAGCCCTCTCGCAGTGTCCGGAGCAAGTGTGGTGGGTCTGACACACCGGTGTCAATGTGTTCTTTTTTCCATTTCCAGGAGTGTATATATATGCCCAAGTTAAAAAAAGACAATATATTCGACCTCGTTCTTTGCAAGCAAAAAATACAACATTACTGGACTACTTGGAAGAAGTCGAATGCAGTTGCTCCCCATGCTGAAAGCTGCTACTTGGTCATCTGCCGGACTTCGTTGTTACTACATGCATCAGGCAATTCGAGCGGGCGCAAATGCCAGATGGAGACCTCTACCTGGCAACATATGACAGGGCAATATGCCAGACAGTCAATACTTGACCTTAATCTTCATTATGTATTGACAATATTGAGAATATTTTGAAGCCATCAATACTGCTCATAAGTATTTCTAATACGTCAATATGCGACCTCAGATAGTCAATATATGGGCATATCACTTTTAACAACAACATTCATATCTCTTCCTGACATCAGTTCTCTGATGTACTCCTTTCATCAAACAATATGGTCAGCCATCGAGTTCCCAGAATAATGTAAATAGGTGTGCTTGAAATACTTTTCTATAAAATACTTTTTTAAAGCACCAATTTTACAGTTTTGACACAGTTGGAAGACACATCTTGATTGCTCACTCTTTTCGTACACCTCCTAAAACTTTTTACACACACTTCATATAGTTGCAATGGAGACAAGTTACAGTCTTGTTTCCCCAAGTCCGCCAACCATCAACATAGAAAACAGACTTGCTTATGGCTCCACTATATGAACTCTAAAACTTCAGAGAGAGAAACATAAAGCAAAGAGAGGTGTAACATGCCAATACGAGTAGATCACAGACTTGAGACACCGTGTTTTAATACAATGTCTTCCACGATCAATTTGGCTACCTCGAATGCTTCGGCTGTTTTCACGGCTTTTGTAATGTAATAGTGTGTCAGATAATCAGTGCAAACAATAATCCATCTATTGCCACCAGCAGACGTTGAAATCGTTCGAGGAGGTCAGTCCTAACACGCTGGAAAGCTGGTGGAATTGGTATGAAACGGCCAGGTGGTTTCTGAGGAACTGCCTTTCTCCTCTGGCACTCTCGACAGTGCGACACATAGTGGCGGACACTGCTACATAGACCTGTCCAGAAAAATCTCTTGCGGATCCTATCGTAGGTCTTAATAAATCCTAAATGTCCAGCCTCAGGTGTATAATGGAATTTCTGTGGAACATCTAAGCGCATGTGTTTAGGAATCACTGGTAGCCACCTCTTTCCAAACGGATCAAAGTTTTTCTTGCGAAGTAATCCATTAACTACCTTAAATTGTCCTTTCACATCTTCTGACAGATTTAAGGCATACATATCTTGAGATATCTTGGCGTCCTTCTTCTGCTCAGCAGAGAGATCCTCGAGTGCAGCGAGACAGTCACTATTTTCATCAAAGTCTTGCACAGGGTTTCCTGAGAGACAGTCGGCTCTTGGGGTTTTCTTCCACTTTTGTACACTATGGTAATGTCATACTCTTGAAGACATAGTGCCCAACTGGCGAGTCGTCCTGTTGGGTCCTTAAGACCTGTCAAAGTGAATGATGGTCTGTAACAACTGCGAATGGACAGCAGCTTCCATAGAGAAATTTGCACATGGCCCAGATCACAGCAAGACATTCTCTTTCTGTAGTTGGGTAGTTTCTCTCGACTTTCGTAAGTGTCCTAGCAGCATAGGCTATTGCCTTCTCCTTTCCATCCGAAATTTGCACCAGAACAGCACCGATCCCATACCCACTGGCATCTGTGTGTAGTTCTGCAGGTGCTCTCTTATCATACAGACCAAGTACAGGGTCAGCACATCAAAATAATCTTGTTGGGCACCACCCCAAATAAATTTAGCATCAGTTGTTAACAACACTTGGAGTGGCCTGGCTTTGACACAAAGGTCTTTGATAAAACAACGGTAGTAAAAACATCACCTGAGGAAGCTTCTCACATCTCTAATACTGTTAGTAATAGGAAATTCCATTATAGATCTCATCCTTTCTGGGTCTGCCCGCACACCTTCGTTTGACACAAGGTGTCCAAGTATTTTGATTTCTTTTGCTCCAAAGAGACACTTTCTTGGATTAAGCTTCAGTCCGCCTTGTTGGAGACACTTAAGAACGGTCCTCAGTCTTTTTTGTGTTCGTAACTTAGGTGACTTAGAAGATTATCCATCGTCCATTCAAAAGTTGCTGCTGCATTATACATACCAAACGGCATTATCTGAAACTCATACACGCACTCAGGGATGATGAATGCAGTTTTCTAGCAATCAGACTCATCTACTTCGATTTGCCAGTATCCTGAGTACAAGTCCTTGGTTGAGAAAAACTTAGCCCCCTTCAGACAATCTAGTGTATTGCCAATTTGTGGAAGGGGGTAAACGTCCTTTTTAGTTATCTTATTAAGTTTCCTGTAATCAACGTAAAAGTGCCAACTGCCATCCTTCTTCCTTATAAGAACCACTTGTGACGACCATGGGCTCTGCAAAGGCTGAATGATGTCATTCTTCATCATTTTCTCTACTTCATCGCGAATTATTCGACGTTCCATTCCTGACACACGTATGCTCTCTGGCTTATTGGTTGATGGTCTCCAGTGCTAATCTGCTGCTTAACCGTCAATTAGCCCAATTTGCTCTTCACCTGTGGACTGAAGCATTCAAAGAACTCTTGAAGAATGGCAAGTAGCATCTTCTGTTGTTCCTTAGTGAGATCTAAGCTAGAAGATCTTGTCTCATAGTGGTAGCGCCAATTTCGTCCACAGACTCGGCATGGGAGGTTTCTATGATACTCAGCTGTTCAGCAATTAACGGCTCATCCATTGCTATATGCATGCGTCTTGGAAGGATCTGCGGGTCTCGGTGACAGTTAACTATCCACACTTCACCGAATATGTTCTTAAACGAGACGACAGAGTTTGGGATGACCAAGTTATTCTTCAGTGGTATGCTTCTCTTACATTCCACTACAAGATCCATGGGTTGATGCATGGCATGACACGTGACAGTTATTTTCTAGCGCTGACTGCAGGAATGATCACTTCATCCAGCACACGCAGTCTCCACACACTCGGATGCACATCTTCCTGTCCACAGTATCTCATCTCGTCTAGCATAATCTTCCAGTGACCACAATCTATAATTGCTTGAGAAGCTTTCAAAAAGTACTATCCAAGAATGACGTCACTATTACAGTCTTGTAAAACTATGAATTCTAAGAGCTTTATATGGACACTTATACCCACACGAATAACACATCTTCCTGGATGTTTTACATATTTTCCACCTTTAACAGAGATGTCCTATTCTCGACGAATAGGGTTTTCTGCAACTGGCGACGGTACTCCTTCGAAATGATTGAATATGATGCTCCAGAGACCACAAGATCTTGGGCTGGTAGGCCATCCATGAGGATATCGATGTAGTTTCCTATCATTTTTGTAGTGATCGACGGCGGAGGATTTTTCTCTTCGGCGGCCTCACCTCCAAGGTCGCACCCTTTACTTCTCCAGGCTAGGTGATCGGCTGGAGCTTCTGAACGGCGATGGAAACCTTGATCGGCGTGTTGAGGAGCATCCTCTCCAGCGGCTAGCTTGCGGTGATGGTGACTTACGTCGTCCTGCAGCCAAACCTTCTTGTTCATCTTTGTCGTCCCGGAGTTGGCGTCGGCTAAGGTTGGTCTGCTGTCTTCTGGCGCGGGCGTTATCAAATATCCGCCGCCTTTCTCGACAATAGCGTACCACATGTCCCGGTAGTCCGCAGTGGAAACATACTGGTTGGTTATCCTGGGTCCTCCAGACGTCAGCCTTCCTTGGTGCCCAAACAAGATCCTTATGCGGCACTGTAGGAACGCAACTTCGACTGAGAAGGGAAATGCAGGACGAGAGACTGGGTTCAATGTCTGTTCCACTTCCTCCCATATGACCTCTTGAAGCATCTCGGTTTTTGCTCGCCGTGCTATCCAAGTGCCTTCTGAACTTCCTCTCTCACTATCTGACGATGAACAGTTGTGAAATCAGTTCCTTCCTCCATCACAGACATCGATACGGCGTTTGGAAGCCATTCAAACTTCTTGCGTGTAGTTCTTTTTTGATGCATTGTCTCGATACACTGACACCATTTTATGAAGTCGTCTGATGTCGAAACCTCCTTCAGGAATAGGGCTTGATACATTCCTGAGCAACACCCTTCATGACAACTGCAACCTTATATTCCTATTTCATTCTAGGATCCGCTATTTTACGCAGCTCCAAGACGTCCTGAATGTTGGATGCTGTAGTTTCTCCTGGACGCTGTGCCCTGCTCTTTAATTTACCTTTAGCCTTGCCCTTCTGTCATTGTGTGTCTTCGAAATACTTGCTCAGTTCCGCCTAGAATACTTCCCAGCTTGTGAACTTCCCCTCGTTGTTCTCGTACCATCGCCTGGCACTGCCCTCCAAGTAGAAAAATACGTTAGCCAAACTCTCGGTGTCATCCCATTTGTTAAATTTGGCTGTACGCTCATATACCTTCAGCCACTTGTTTGGATCTTGGCCATCGTCACCAGAGAACCCGAAGGATGTCTCATGTGGTGGCATACAGTTGCTGTCATAATAACGTCCTCTTCTTCTTCTGTCTCCGATAGATTGCGATCTGTTGAATATGGTTCGAACTCGACTACCTCGCCACGTAATCGGCGACTCTGTCGTAGACTGATAGGAGCCACTGTGTCGTCGATAATAATAACACCCAGCATCTCCACCAGAATAATGTCACGTAAAAGAAAGTGTAATTAGATGAATGACGAACACTAACTTCACTCAACGAAGGTTTATTCAGAACTTGCACATACAATATCACGGAGCGAACACCCTCCGGCCAGAACACATATACACTCCTGGAAATGGAAAAAAGAACACATTGACACCGGTGTGTCAGACCCACCATACTTGCTCCGGACACTGCGAGAGGGCTGTACAAGCAATGATCACACGCACGGCACAGCGGACACACCAGGAACCGCGGTGTTGGCCGTCGAATGGCGCTAGCTGCGCAGAATTTGTTCACCGCCGCCGTCAGTGTCAGCCAGTTTGCCGTGGCATATGGAGCTCCATCGCAGTCTTTAACACTGGTAGCATGCCGCGACAGCGTGGACGTGAACAGTATGTGCAGTTGACGGACTTTCAGCGAGGGCGTATAGTGGGCATGTGGGAAGCCGGGTGGACGTACCGCCGAATTGCTCAACACGTGGGGCGTGAGGTCTCCACAGTACATCGATGTTGTCGCCAGTGGCCGGCGGAAGGTGCACGTGCCCGTCGACCTGGGACCGGACCGCAGCGACGCACGGATGCACGCCAAGACCGTAGGATCCTACGCAGTGCCGTAGGGGACCGCACCGCCACTTCCCAGCAAATTAGGGACACTGTTGCTCCTGGGGTATCGGCGAGGACCATTCGCAACCGTCTCCATGAAGCTGGGCTACGGTCCCGCACACCGTTAGGCCGTCTTCCGCTCACGCCCCAACATCGTGCAGCCCGCCTCCAGTGGTGTCGCGACAGGCGTGAATGGAGGGAAGAATGGAGACGTGTCGTCTTCAGCGATGACAGTCGCTTCTGCCTTGGTGCCAATGATGGTCGTATGCGTGTTTGGCGCCGTGCAGGTGAGCGCCACAATCAGGACTGCATACGACCGAGGCACAAAGGGCCAACACCCGGCATCATGGTGAAGGGAGCGATCTCCTACACTGGCCGTAGACCTCTGGTGATCGTCGAGGGGACACTGAATAGTGCACGGTACATCCAAACCGTCATCGAACCCATCGTTCTACCATTCCTAGACCGGCAAGGGTACTTGCTGTTCAAACAGGACAATGCACGTCCGCAGGTATCCCGTGCCACACAACGTGCTCTAGAAGGTGTAAGTCAACTACCCTGGCCAGCAAGATCTCCGGATCTGTCCCCCATTGAGCATGTTTGGGACTGGATGAAGCGTCGTCTCACGCGGTCTGCACGTCCAGCACGAACGCTGGTCCAACTGAGGCGCCAGGTGGAAATGGCATGGCAAGCCGTTCCACAGGACTACATCCAGCATCTCTACGATCGTCTCCATGGGAGAATAGCAGCCTGCATTGCTGCGAAAGGTGGATATACACTGTACTAGTGCCGACATTGTGCATGCTCTGTTGCCTGTGTCTATGTGCCTGTGGTTCTGTCAGTGTGATCATGTGATGTATCTGACCCCAGGAATGTGTCAATAAAGTTTCCCCTTCCTGGGACAATGAATTGACGGTGTTCTTATTTCAATTTCCAGGAGTGTAGTATATATACAGTTACAGAACATTCCAGTACAATGATTCTTGACATTTGTGGATACTTCTAGAATGTACTCGAACCGAATATAGAAATTAAAGTTTTAGAGTTCAGAAGAAGTTCAAATTCACGATCCTCAATGCAACACTCTACTATCATAACCACTACACCATTATTTTATTAAACAATCAGATAAATAACATAAGCACAAAAACAAAATAGTGAAGGACTGCAGTTGTTTCAACACAAATTATGTCCTACAACAGACTGAAGAACACCTTTCAATATACTTAGTGCCATTTCTAAGCTTATAAGTCGGCCGCTTGGTGGCCGAGCGGTTCTAGGCGCTTCAGTCCAGAACCGCGCGACCGCTACGGTCAGCGGTTCGAATCCTGCCTCGAGCATGAATGTGTATGATGTCCTTAGGTTAGTTAGGTTTAAGTAGTTCTAAGTTATAGGGGACTGATGACCTGAGATGTTAAGTCCCATTGTGCTCAGAGCCATTTGAACCAAGCTTATAAAACAGAACAAAAATTTTAAACTGACAATAACATCTTCAGTCCAGACAGAGACATAGAACTAAAACGGAATCATACGAGGGTAATCCCAAAAGTAAGGGCACCTATTTTTTATAAGTACAGAACTCTGTTTGTGTGGCAGTTATGAAGAGTACTTCACGCACTGTGTGTAAACATGCGCACGCCGCGCTGAGGCTCTCAGTCTTGGCTCGGCAGCCGTTGAGAATGGAGCTCCCGTTGGATATTACCGCCAAGTGCGAACTGCGTGCAGTTATTCGGTTTCTGAACGCAAAGGGCACTGTGCCGATTGAAATCCACCGCCAATTGAAGGAATGGTATGGATGTCAAAAATGTTCGTAAGTGGTGCAGAGAGTTTGCAGCTGTTCGGACCGAAATTCACGTCGAACAAAGGAGCGGGAGACCGTCATTTTCTGAGGAGGCTGTGTTCAAGGTTGAGCAAAGCATGCGTGAAGATCAGCGGATCACCCTGGATGATCTCTGCACGTTGGTTCCTGATGTTTCCTGAAGAACCGCCCACAGAATTTTAACCAAACATTGAATGTGCGCAATATGGGTGCCACGCATGCTGACTGAGGACCACATGCGGCAACGAGCTGATGCTTCCCGCGCATTTCTTACCTCCTTGTAGCCGTACGGGACAACTTTCTGGACTCAATTATCACGGGTGACGAAACCTGGGCATACCACTTTACACCTGAGACCAAGCAACAATCACGCCAGTGGCGGCATCCTTCTTCACCAATGCCGCGGAAATCCAAACAAACACAGTCTGTCGGCAAAGTCATGACAACCCTCTTTGGGATCGGAAAGGGGTATTGTTGGTTGGCTTCATGCACACTGGGACCACAGTTAACGCTGACAGGTACTGTGAGACTCTGAAAAAACTCAAAAGGGGAATTCAAAACCGGAGAAGAGGAATGTTGAGCAAGGGCGTACACATTCTTCATGACTATTCTCGCCCACACATCGCTCGGCAAACCGTTGCTCTCCTTAAACAGTTTCAGTGGATCATAATCACCCACCCACCATATAGTCCTAACTTGGCGTCCAGTGACTATCACCTGTTCCCTAAGTTAAAAGAACATTTGGCCGGAAAGCGATTCATCTCCGACGATGAGGTGAAAGGAGAGGTTGATAACTTTTTGAACAGTATGATGGCGAGCTGGTATGATATGGACATATAAAAACTGACGCAGCGTCTGCAAAAATGCATCGACAGAAATGGTGATTATGTCGAAAAATAGCTAAATGTTCAAGCTGTAAACTGATGTAAACCATTGTAGAAATAAACAGGCCTATATACTTATAAAAAAATAGGAGACCTTACTTTTGGGATTACCCTCGTATTAAAGATAATAACAAAAAATATATAATTGACTGTCTTAACTAGAACTGCAGTTCTGTCAATTGATTCTCAACCGTCTAAACTCTTCACAGAAGGCATTTGGAGCATGTAAACTAATAACAAAGACATGCACAGGCAACACAAATTAAAGAAAACGTCATAATGAAGTTAATAAAGACCGTTGAGAAGCTGGGAGCAGTCCTGTGAACAGGTGTAACCCTTATTCGTTGTGTATTTTGTCCGCTACATCGTCGTGCATGTGATTTCTGCCCTTACCGGCGTCGACAATTACCCTACGCCTTGTTTTTCAAAAATTATGCCTAAGATGTTATCAAACATCGTCCTGACATTTGAGTAACGTCTCATCTTCCAATGTGCAGTTCTCATATAAGCCTTTACTATTGTGGATGATGGTATATGTCACACACTGCCTTAACAGCCACATCACGGTGTTGTTCTTGGTAGCGGGAAAATGTTTCGTGTCCGGCCAAAGCAGGATGTCGGTGCAGTGGCTGGCTGGGCTGCTGCGGGTAATCAGGCCCAGCCTCTGCTGCACCCATTTCCAGTTAATGAGATAACCGCCACAAGTGAAGTGATGGCGTAAGGTGTCGACCAGACCACAGCGGACGTATTTATCACTGTCACATAAGCCGATTCTATGCAACCTTTCATTATTGGGGATAACATAGCTTACCACTTTATACCATGCGGATGCCACCTCAGCAGTGTGGAGGGTTAAACTTAACATTCTCCCAAACTGCTTTCCAATGAACACTCGGGTATTTAACTTCAATGGGATTCCTGACTATTGGAGATGTCCGTCTTTTTAATAACAGGTGCGTCGTCGGTAAATCCTGCGTGAGATAGTTTCCATCTATATAGAAAAAACTGCTGGACATGTCGCACCTACATCAATGAGTGGGTGCATATCGGTGGTTTGTAAGATTTGGAAGAGCCAACTGGTTACGCTGAGAGGTTCCTTGTCCAACCAGTGGGTGATTCGTTTAATATATAACGTCGTACACTTTCGGTTAATGTCAGGCATGTTGAGTCCACTGGCCTGTTCAAATGGTTCAAATGGCTCTGAGCACTAATGGGACTTAACATATATGGTCATCAGTCCCCTAGAACTTAGAACTACTTAAACCTAACTAAACTAAGGACATCACACAACACCCAGCCATCATGAGGCAGAGAAAATCCCTGACCCCGCCGGGAATCGAACCCGGGAACCCAGGAGTGGGACACCGGCCTGTCTGGAAGACGTCAGCGTGGTGTATTTCACTTTAAACAGATGCCCTTGCCAGATAAATCTATTAGAGATTTTCATCATGTGTTTTGGCCTGCATCTTGGGGACTGGAAATATTTGGGCCGTATATTACGCTTTACTGAATATATAACTGTTGAGGAGTCGTATGCATTGGAGAATGTCAACGGACTGTCAATTGTTTTCATAGAAGGCACCTTGCATTTTATTGGTGAACTGCTTCCAATTTTTTGCACTCATTTTTAGCTGGCACTTGTCGATAATCAACCCCAGAGTGTTGTGGGCTTCGACATGCTTCGCCCAAGGTACAACAACAGCGTCAAATCCTAAAAATGTTGACAAAGATGCATTTATTGGCGTTGATTTTAGCACCGGAAGCACGACAGTGGGGTTGATTCGTTCAAATGGCTTTGAGTACTATGGGACTTAGCATCTGAGGTCACCAGTCCCCTAGAACTTAGAACTACTTAAACCTAACTAACCTAAGGACATCACACACATCCATGCACGAGGCAGGATTCGAACCTGTGACCGTAGCGGTCGCGCGGTTCGAGACTGAAGCGCCTAGAACCGCTCGGCAACACCGGCTGGTTGATTCGTCTCCGTCGTTGCGCAGTAAGACTCCGACGTCGTCGGCGTAAGCACGATCCACGAAGGACGTCCCGGCGATCGATAGGCCTGCAAGTTTGTCATGAATGGAGCGTAAGAGTGGCTCGAGAGATAAAACCGGTAGCATCATGGAGAGAGGGGTCCCCTGCAGCACTCCTCTTTGGACCTCGATGGCCTGGTTTAGCTGTCCATTTACTCTGACTTTGGTTGTAATGCCCGTGACGAAATGTTGCACGGCATTAATAACCCTTTGATCGAAACCATTCCGCTGAAGTAGCTGTAAGAGGTACTCGTGGCGGACGCGACTAAATGCCTTGCAAAAGTCGATAAACAGCAATGCGAGAATCACCTTAGTGACCGACGCTATGGTTGTTCCATCTTGATATTCCGAAAGGGGCGTCATAACAGTGCGACCAGGGAAGCACGATTGATGGTTGTGAATAACTTGCTTCATTAATGGAGACAATCTGCTGTTGAGTGCTCTGACCAAGGTTTTGTAACCAAAATTGAGTATAGTAATCGGTCGGTAGTTATCTAAGGTTTTTCGGTGTTTGCTTTTTGGTATCAATACAATTTGACCTTCCTTCATTTCGGCCAGCAAGTCAATCCCTCGCATCACTTCACTGAGAGCATCTGTAAATGCGTGTCCGATTGTGGGCCAAAAACGCACACAAAATTCTCGTGGCTATCTATCAGGGCCAGGGAATTTATTCTATGGTGAGCCAGACGTCAGTTCGAAGACGTCGCCTGGAGCAAAATCGTGTACGACCGCCGACTTCTCCGCAGGCGTGACTACGAAGAGCAGAGCACGCACGATCTCGCCGCCATCGTCACCATGTGTATCGCTGTGACAGATCCGTGAAGTACCGGTAAACTGCAGTAAGAATATCACTCTAGCGGGTCAAACGGAGTCCATCATCTGTGTCCAGCTCCCCGTTAAAAGCTTGTTTGCGATTCGCACGATGTTTTATGAGGTGATACAGCGATACAGTTTCGTGCTCTTGAAGCGATTTTGCTTTAGATCTGATCTTCAGTCCTCCAAGTTGTGTTCACTTTTTGCCTATAAGCTCAGCCTTTATTTGTTTGATGGTCGCCAGCTGCATGTTGGTTGGAGAGATAGTCGCATACAACTATCGCAGAACTGTCTGGTAAAAATCAATCGTGCGTTTGACATCTTGCGCCCGTTGCCTACTGTAGTTTTTTAAGGATAATCGCGTTTTCCGTTTGACCACAACATTCCACCAGGCTATGTTGCCCATGTCGTGGATATGACACCTCGTAGCGCGGCATCGGCGAGAATACAAACATTTAGGCTCCATGGAATCCTATGCCATTTAGTATGCTGTTGGGCCAGATTTATCGTGACACAGAGGGCACAGTGGTGGGTGAAACTAGCCGGAATGACATCGGCGTCCAGAACATGTTGCCAAATGTTCTCAGAGATGTGCGAACGGTCTAGACGGCTGTATACGGTGGAGGTCAGGTACGTCTACTTTACTAGGGTAGGAAATTTTAGTTCCCACTCATCCTTCAGCTGCAGGCAATGCAACAGATCGTGTAGTTCCCTACAGTAATTAAAGTTTGGCGATTGATCTTTCCTGTGGATCACACAGTTAAAATCACCACTAATTATCAACTGGGTTGGATTGCGGCGTAACAAGTAGATGATATCTTGTTTAAAGAAGTTGGCTCTTTCTGATTTTAGAGTCGTTCCAGATAGAGCATAGATATTGACGACGGTGACGTCAAAAATTTGGCATATTGTTCACTGGGATTCCGTCTCGTGATAGAATGGCCGTACTTGTACCCTCGTCCGCCACGGTGTTTAGGGATTGTTGCAAATCCTGATACATAAAAACTTATGATAAACTCTTCGTGTAACAGAACTATATCAGCTTCGGACTCATAGATAAACTTCCGTAGCATTGCTAATTTTAAATCTGTCCTAATTCTATTAATGTTCAGGGACAAAACCTATAAACATGACTCATGATCGTCAGAGACGTGTGGGTGTTGGGAAGCGTTGGAAGCCAAGTCAATCCCACTGTCGGACTTCCAACCTACATCCGCACGTTTTGTACCAGTTTTTGCACTGACTTTACTTTTTGACATATTTCTAGCTACGGAGTCATTTGGTTTAACTTTATTTTGCCGTCGTACAGTTGTCCGAAGTGTCATACAAGACGGGGGAGTTGGCGAGTCATGGCTGTAAGCAGTATGTGGAAGTCCTTGCTACGGAACGGGTGACGGCAAGTCCGAAGACACGTCTTCAGTAGGCTCAATGTGTTTGTTTGGAGCCGCACTGGCTGATTGTATACAGCTTTCTGGTTCCTCGCGCTGTTTGGAAGCAGCTCCGAGGTGGCGGGTGTTTATGTTATAGCTTTACACCGCGTGCATCATCCTCTGTGTGTACGATTAACGGTTGACTGGCTTCCGCCTCTTGTATGTTAGCCACCTGTGACGAGTCGAGAAGCGGCATCGGAACGGATTCCTGTAAACACTCGACTGCACTCGTACTGAAAGTTTCTGCGTCGGGAGTTTCAATGTGAATTTGGCGGTTCGTAACTGAGCCATCCGACATATGCGCGTCCTGTGTGGTTTACGACCTGGTCACCGGAGCCACTACCGTCACTAATACGGCGTCGTTTGTTACCGACAGATAATGCAACGTGGCGGCTAAGAAGTGACGGGCCACGGTTTTCTGGGGTAAGGGTCGGAAGATGCCTTTACCGTGATCGTTGTCCTCTGACACAGACGCACTTGGTTGGGAGTCAATCAAAAAAAGCATCTAATTTTGAGTTACGACATCAGCCAATGTTAATCTCTGTCATTGTTGCAGATTGTTTCGAAGTACGTAAAAGCGCCGTGGGCAACCATCTCGTAAATGACCACTCGTGTTACAGATGAAACGAGTGCCTACTTGTCCATCGTAAATGACATGAGCCTTATAACCACAAACCATTATATGGGATGGGATATTGACTTTAATGGCCATGTCAACTGAGCCAACCCCACTATATCATTGGAGTTTGTGACGGGTCGACCATTTTTCGTTTCTAATCTGTCAGATGTCACCGTATTTGGCAAGGACATCTCTAAGAACACAACCTCAGATGTCAAATTGAACACTAGCACTTGTTTATAATCGATGTCAACGTTACTAATTGAAACTGTGCTTACCGACTGATCACGATGTTAGAACTCTGCTTTCCCACCAGTATTCACCAAAATTTTCTCCAGTTGTATCTGATCTAAAAACTTCACAAAGAAGCAGTATTCGGCCATGTCATAATATGCTGTGTGGACGTGGTCGGACGTGATGCCAAAAAATCTACTATCCAGTTATGGATATCTAGAGAACTCGGTTACACATTCCTGGAAGATTTATCAAATGCAAAACACACGGTATTCTTACGGGGTACACTGGGAGCCATAACTGCACTATATGAGCGGCCGAGACGGCTGTAAGTTAATTAATAAGCTTGTGCACGACGGTAGTGAAGAAGCACTGAGAATACCACAGGTCACAATCCGAGAATTTCTATAAATACAGCGTGCGGCGCTACGACTACGCGGAAGTACCGGCACGTCCGGTCGCTGTCGCGTCCCAAGCGGAACTGCTTCCCCTTCCACCCCCCCACCCACCGTCTTAGAACTCCTTAAACCTAACCAACCTAAGGACATCACACACATCCATGCTCGATACAGGATTCGAATCTGCGACCGTAGCACTCACGCGGTTCCGGACTGAAGTGCCTAGAACCGCTCGGTCACCATGGTCAACTGAACCTGAGACAATTAAAGTTTTCAGCTAACAGGTAAGAATATGTTTGAAGAGATTTCCAAATATCAAGGAGACAATATAACACAACTGAAATATCCAAATTAGAGCCCCAAACGTCAAAACAAACCAGTAAACTCACAGAGAGGACATATGTTTTGCAACAGCGAAGATATGTCATAAAAACAAGAAGTGTATCAAGAGATACATTACACAAAACTGTGCACTGCAGCACAGAAATTTCACAGGTGTAGGCTCATTTCACCGGCCAGAGATAAATGCTTTAAGTTCTTGTTGCAGACAGTACGCTAATTCCCTTTTGCTTAGTTTGCTGAACATGAAAACGTCTTTAATTTTTTGAGTTGCCTCTTGCATTTCAGTAATAATTGCTGCTATAATTTTGTTACAGTCTCTGATACCAGCTTCAGTATGGATATTCTTAAAAAGGTCAGATTAGTTTTACTTTTAAGTTTAATATATTTCATTCATGAGTGGGCTTCTGAGTTATCTGTTATAAGTAACTTTAAGAACCTGAAATACTGATTTGCATGGTATCTTGTTAAGATCATCAGTTACAAAACTGCAATTATCCCAATCAGTAGTTGGATAAAGAAAGTTTCCTCCAATGAAGCGAGTATGATTGGGGAAAATATGTATTGGTGAACTGAGTTTTTCTCTTATGTTTTCAGTTACATCTGGAGTAGTTCGGAGTAGTAGGTGGTGCTCTGTGGGAGAATGCCGAGATAGTCAATGCACTTGCGATAACGCTGTGTCCCGGATGGCACAGCAGTTACCACACCTGCCTAGTGAGCAAGAGGTCCCAGGTTCAAAACCCAATCTGGTACACATTTTCGCTCATCACCGCTGATTCCACTTAATGTCCCCCTGCAGCTGACAGCAGTGATCCCCCTTTAATTTAGATATAATGTTTCACAGCTGCAGATTCTGCTTGGTGTCTGATCTCTGCACAAACACCACGCATTCAAATAAAACATTTTTCTGAATGTAATATAGCTGATAAAATTTATAGATTATACAACATAACCCACTACCTACAAATAACTCTAAAATACCTTATGCAAAAAATTTGTAAGCGTCTGAAAATTCTCAAAAATGTATCTTTAATTAAATAAATGTATGGTGACATTAGAGGAAACAGTTGTCTCAGTGAGGACACTATCGTCAAAATCTGTAGAAAGCACAGAAGCAGTTTACAACTGATGACGATGTATGAATATTGCACAGCATCTAACATTCAAAAGAGCAAATTATAGAATGCCACAGACATAGGAGTTATAACACATTCAGTGGAATATGTCGGAGAAATGACACAAACATCACACTTAAATTTGTGTGCAAAATGTGTCAATCTACCTGATTTTTGAAACAAATTTATGTGACACATCTGATCTCATTCATACTGCACAGTCCTAAAGCATCGACTGCACATCGACTAGCACAGTGTCATGAAATGGCATTGAGTTGGTGCTGACTTGCATGCCAGTGGATAGAGCAGGCAGTGCTACACTTCCAGGAAGACAGAGTTCAGCACCCGCTGTCAACACTGACTCAACCAGCCATCCAACGCTGGTCGACCCCAGTTCAGTCACAGACTTTGAGAGCTCAGTAACCGAGTAATAGGAAGATGAAACTTAGCCTGCATTCTGCAAGTAGCAATAGAGTGTAATTGCATCTAGGTGTTACAGGAAGCCACTTCATAAGGAGAAGTAAGTTGTGTTTCTTTCCTTAACAGAAATAAAGTTTTCTATTACTCTTCAAGTATTATGTGTAGATCATTTTGGGTTCTTGCCAATGGCCATCGCAACTTCTCTGCTTCCTTGCTTGAGTTGGTGCTGACTCCCACATTAGCTGACACAACACATACAAAAAGGGCTAACTACAAGTCAGTTTATAAATATCAATAAATATATGAAACTCTCAGTTTTTCATTTAGCTGATCTGATGACATCTTCTAGACAAGCATACAAAGATGAACACTGTAGCATAATGTTTATGCTCAAGAAGACCAACAATGCAGATAGATAGAGAGTGGGGCGGCATTGCAGACTGACTGATTCTGCATCAGAGTGAAACCTTATCATCCATGGAAAATGCATTGAATTTGGTACCCACTACCCATTCCCACATCTAAAGATATTTGTTTCTGGTAAATGTTTTAGTCCAATGAGGAGGTTATGTCTGTTGCAGGCATACGTTTAGTAGGGACCCAAGAATTATTCTGCAGGGGAAAAAGTGTATAACACCTTAAGGAATCATTGTGGGAAAAGATTTGTGTAACTGATGTAAAAACTAAAATCATTACCTATCAAACACAGAAATAATATAATTGCCATTGCAGATCTACTAATAATAAATTTATTGTAATCTGATTTGTTTCTTAATCATTTATCTGTTAATTATGTACATAATAATTTGTTTCATAATCAGGGTAGATTTTGTTCAGGCAGTAACAAAAAACAAGAAATTTGAGATAATAAAGATTAATGATAATACACAAATAAAAATACCCCTTCAGTTCTCACTGAATATGTCCTCTACTCATATGGCACACTCAGTACAAGAACTTCACCAAGAGTTATGTGACCAGTGGTATCTGAGTGCTCACTTTTAAAAAATTCTTTCATTGATTCACACATTGCATTCTGTAAATTCCATAATATAGTACAGTTTTCAGACATGTTGAATAATTCTAGTCATACATTAGCAAGAAGAAGCAACCCCTGTAGGCTACTTCTGCAAAGTATCGTAGCAACAGATTATAAAAAAAATGAAACATTAAACAGTGTGCAGAAACTCATTTTGCTACTATTACAGCATTAAAAAAAAGGACTTTGTACTACGTTCTAATACAATTTATATGGTATTTGTTTCTGTTCTCAGAATGAATCTTTCACTCCTTTATGGAATGTGTGCTGTTACAAAACTCCCTGGTACTAAAAAAGTTTGCCAATCAGCGATTCAAACCCAAAACCTGTCATTCACAGGTGATGCTCTTATGATTGAGTTATTCAGGCAAGGCTCACTCACAGCTTCACTTTTGCCAGAACCTCTTTCTTTCTTTTCTTCAAAACTCTACATATGACCTTCTACAACTTCCAGTCCACCACTGGATTTCACGGAGAAAAGGCTTAGCCAAATCCCACAGGTTGTTTTTGAATGAATCTTCTATTTTGAAGCAAAGTGTGCACTATTTTGAAACTTTTTGTGTTTCAATCCTATCAGATGTATCAGTGCACCATACAACATAATTATACATGTTTCCAGTGAGATCAATGGAAGGATACATTTGCTGGTACCAGGTCATGTGGCAAAACACTGGCAACAGATTTAAGGAGCACTGTGTATCTTCACAGCAAGCTCTTCGGTGTGCCTACTGATGACAGCACAATCTGTCTATGGCATTGTCTTCATTCATTGTTCGACCAACCACTGTGTTTTCAGTGAATGTGTTGATGGAATCTGCATGGACTAAGAGCATAGACTGTATCTGAATGTTTTGCAGGCAAACCTTAAAAATAGCACTCTCCAGCACTGATGCATGAGTTATTCAGCAAACATTTAGAGTGCTGTATTGACCTTGAGATGTCCACCTCCAGAAGTCTTTTGTTTTTGGCATTTCCAGAAGAGTCAGGAACTATTGTTTTCTTTGATTTAATAGTAAATAAGTTGTGCTTGATGAAATCTGAATTTATTGAAAAAAGCAGACTTGCAACACTATGACAGATTTAAACTGTTTGCTCAACTAGGATTTAATTCAGGGACTTTTTCATTTTCAGAACAACCTGTAAGCACTGGCTGAGACATTTTAAGTGTTATCCTTTCTTCTAGAAATGCTAGAGCCAGCACAGTATGCAAGAGTGCTTATATGAAGTTTGAAAAGCATGAGAGAGGTACTGTACTGCCAGAAGTGAGCCTTTACAGGCAGGTAGTGAGTTGTGCCTGGATAGTTCAGTTAGTACAAACACTGCTCACAAATGGTAAGGTTTTGTATCCACTGGTGCATCTCCAACAACATCCATACCCTGCAAACCACTGTAAAGTGCATGGCAGAGGGTATGTCCCATTATACCAGTTATTAAGGTTTCTTCCCATTCCATTCACATATGGAGTGTGGGAAGAATGATTGTTTCAGTACCTCAGTATGTGCTATAATTATCCTAATGTCATCCTCACAGTCCCTATGTGAGTGATACATAGTAAGTTGTCCTAGAGTCATCATTTATAGCCAGTTCTTGAAACTTTGTTAGTAGACTTTATTCGGGTAGTTTACGTCTGTCTTCAAGAGTCTACCGGTTCAGTTTCTTCAGCATCTCTGTGACAGACCCCCATGGGTCAAACAAACATGTGACCACTTGTGCTGCCCTTCTCTGTATATGTTTAATATCCCTCATTAGTCCTATCTGGTACAGGTCCCATATATTTAAGCAATATTATAGAATGCATCACATTAGTGTTTTGTAAGTGATTTCCTTTGTAAGCTGATTGCACTTCCCCTGTATTCCACCAATATACCAAAGTCTACCATTTACTTTACCCACAACTAAGCCACTGCAGTCATTTCATTTCATACCCTTACAAAATGTTACATCCTCGCAACAAGTGTAATATTAACCCCCCTCCTACCCCCCCCCCCCCCCCCCCCCACACACACACACACATCACCATTAAAGTTCTCATTCCTCACACAGATTAAAGGTTCGAGAATTGTACAAAATACAACAGAATAACTTTTTACTTATCTTCATTATCTCATTGTTGTTGACAATGGCTCAAAGTCTTGTCTAAGGATAAATTCTTGCAGATGAAATTTCGATTTTGCAGCTTGTCGATGACTAAATAACTGATGAGGATTTGCCTGTATTATTCTTGAATTTTATTCTTTGATACATTTTTCAACATCACACTGTTTTTACATTTTCCATATTCAAGAAAAAAGAAAAAAAATAATTACATTGTTGGTGACAAACTTAGCAAATGTCTGCTTCCATCAGAGGCACACCTATCACAACCTACATTCTGTGGTACTCACATTATTCCAAAGAGTTTACAAAGCAAAAAAGTTTACAAACTTTCTTTACTAAAGAAGAATCTTCACAAGATATATCATTATTTCATAAATCAATCTAGAAATAAAGTTGATAATTAGTGTTAGATTGTGCAATTAATAATATGAATTTTAAGTATGCCACAAATTTTGTAATTTCAATTATTTTTAAAAGAAGAGTAATTTTATCTGTTAATGCATATCGATTGTAACACATTAATTTGTTTTTTTTATTTATATATATATATACATTTTAGCCTGAAATATAATACATCAGACAGAAAATCATATGAATTCTTTTAGTGAAACAGCTGAGATAATTTTAAGGCATGCAAGAATCGATAGTATACATGGTATTGGTTATCTCTATAAAGAAGGTACTGTTAGAGGAGTGTGATTCATTATAATTGTGAATTCAGATAAACATTACACAGAACTCCTTTAGAGTTTAGATTTTCTTTCCCTTTATATATATCAGGAGATAGGTACTGGCACTGTATATGTAAATGCAAACATTATGGTTGCAATAATTGTCTACAAATAAATTATTTAATGTAGTTGCTTTTGAACACTTCCTCCCTCACAACCATCATTCAAATTATTTTGAAATTTAATTAACTAATGAAGCTACTCTTCTTCTTATCCCTCTCTCTTGTCCATATTCTCCTCTCTCTCTCATTGTCCATCTCCTCATTCTCCCCCCTCTCTATCCATCAACTCATCCCCCTTCTCTCTGTCCATCTCCTCCTCCTTCCTCTCTCTGCCCATCTTCTCTCCCTCCTTCCCTCTAGCCTTGATCTCTGATTGTTGTTATTGCAAATTCAGATTCTCTAGTAGTATTCTAATCATAAGCTGATAAATCATAAATACAACTTTCCTGTTTCATGTGAATACTCTATGCAAGGAAGAAAATGAAACAGCACATTGTTGTGTATGCAATGTTTGTTGAAAATTATATAATAAGAAAGAATATGTATCTGAGGATCAACCTGCCTAATAGTTTAAATGCCCTGATACCACAGTTAAAACTAACTATGAGAAAAAAAACACATTTTCACAGCAAAGCACAGTACAGCATTTTCTTTTACACAGTTGGTTTTAATGGAAAATCAGTACATTGTTGTTTTTTTTAAAAAAAAGGTAGCCTGTGTCTGTCTCAACTTTTTAGAGTATCACTTAAAAATTGGAAGTACATCAACCATGAACTTTGACATTATTGTTAACAACATTTCAAGATTTTTGCTAACAACATTTCTCTATTAGGTTTTATATATAACTTACATTTAAAAATGCAGCCCTTGTCCATCCAAATGTTTATTAGTTTAACATGTAAAAAATTCAAGTAAATTGGTCCAGCACATTTCCATATTTTTGGTATTAATGCTAAACAACTACTTGTCTTTATACAGCAGTATAGATATATATATATATTTATATATTATACATATTTAAAATGTATAGCCTGTTTCCGCACATTCAGTGGACTATTGCTTAAAAATTTGAAGTAACTCAGTAGAGAACTTTTTGGTATTTTTGGTAACAGTATTCTTCTGTTATGATTACATATATTTTTAAAAATTATATACGTGAAAAATTATATAGACTATGTTCATTTGAATGGTCATTAGTTTTTTGTGTAAAAAATGTAACTAAATTGTTTAAGCACTTTTTGAGATTTTTGGTAATATTGTTAAACAATGACTTTTCTTTATATAGTAGTACTAGCAAACCTGGCAATGCTTCCAATTGCTAAATATGTGTGGGAATTGTATAAAGACCCTAATCTCCTTCTCCCTCACTCTTGGACCATATCCTCCTATCCATCTCTTTGTCCATCTCCTTTGCTTCGCCCTTCTGTTTGTCCATCTCCTCCTCCTTCCCCCTCTCACTGTCCATCTCCTCTTCCCCCCAATCTCTCTCCATCTCCTCTTCACTCTTCTCTGTGTCCTGCTCCTCCTTTCCTCTCTCTCCCCATTTCTCCCCTTCCCCCTCTATATGTTCATCTCCTTCTCCCCTCTCCTTCCTGCTTCGAGCCTTGTTTATTGTTATTGCACACAAAACCTTGATGGGGAAATGAAGTCACTTAAAATGAATGGGTAAATCAGCTGCTATCGTTAATATAATGAGTCCAGGAGCCACTTGCCCATCTGCTGGATCTATTTCTTATATTTTTGCTGAGATTTTGTTAGAAACAAATATTTGCATACTTGGAAATACACATTTTATTAGGTACCAGTTCAACACAAAGCACGTACTACAACAACATACAGAGAAACCACACACAGGTGCATATTACCAACCACTGAACATAAAATACTGACTTTAGTTATTAAAGAACACCAAAGATGTAAAATACATTAACACACTCACTTATTTAATAACTTGCAAAATCCAATCTTATTACATAAATACTGATATCTAATGGAAAACAGTGGCTTTGTTATATATCAGCAAGTTGTTCTTCAGTGTCTACATTTGCAACTGTGATTTCACCAGCACTAACTAGTTCATGAACAAAGAAATGCCTTATACGAATATGCTTCGTACTTTTGTGAAACTCGGGATTCTGTGCAAGCCGGATAGCAGCTTCGTTGTCAACCTGAAGAACTGGTGTTGCCTCCAATCACTCCAATTTTTTCAGAAGCTTCTTGATCCAGACAATTTCCCGCGCAGCTTCACTGGCAGCCGCAACCTCAGCTTCAGTTGTGGATATGGTAACAGAAGATTGCCTTTGACTAATCCAGGAGATAGGTGCCCCAGAATACAGACAAAGGACACCTGACATTGTGTGCCCAGAGCCAAGATCACCGCCATGGTCAGCATCACTATAACACTCTAAAACCTGCTTCTTAGAATTGTTTTTTAAATAAAAGTCCATAATTTGTTGTGCCTCTCAGGTATCATAAGATTCTTTTAACTTTCACTACATCATGATCTGTTGGTTTTCCAAGATTTCTTGATACAACATTGACAGCATATGCAATGTCAGGACGTGTCCCACACATGAGAAACATCAGTGCTCCAAGAGCTTGCCTATATGGAAATTCAGAGTTGCAAGGAGTTTCTTCTGTATCATAGTCCTTTATAATGGGTGTAGTTACAGCCTTGCAGTTCTTCATGTTGAAATGCTCTAGTATTTTCTCTGTGTAATGAGTTTTACTTACATGTATAGTTCCACATTCTTGTTGGTCAATTTCCAGACCTAAGAAAAATGATGCAGGCACTGAAGTAATTTTAAACTCTTCTCTTAAATCACTGACAATGCCTTCAAGTTCCTGTTCACTGTGAGCTGCAATCAGACCATTATCAACATAAAGCACAAGGGATATTTTCTTACGGCTTTTCTGTCTCATGAAAAGGCAAGGATCAGCTTCACTCCTCTCAAGCGGCATACTCTCCCAGTCCCATCATCACATCCTTCAGGTTGTCGCATATAAATGTGGCTTTTCCTCAAAGATGACATCTCACGACCTAATGAGTTTGCACACCTCTCCACAATAACTTGTGTAACCCTCATTGTGATCATATCCCATAAGGACACCTTTCAGCGCTTTATGGTTCATCTTTCTCCTCTGTTGTTTTGGAATATGAGCTTAGCAGGTGGAGCCTATCACCCACATATGTTTCAGTCTTGGCTTCTTTCCATGCCACAGTTCATATGGAGATGTTCCTGGAATACTGGAAGGCCCTGTTCAGTTTAGAATGTATGTTGCAGTGTTCACCATCTCTGCCCAAAGTTTCTGTGGAATGTTTCCATGTACATGCATTATGGCTCTGGCAGTTTCCACAACTGTGCGGTTCTCTCTTTCACTGCACCTATTTTGTTCTGGAATGTATGGCATTGTGAGGCACAGAATTATACCCTCTTTGTGAAGAATCTCTTTTGATTGTTTGTTGTCAAATTCTTTCCCATTATCACTCAGAAGTTCCTTGATGGTATATCCAGCAGCTTTTGCTTCAGCTATGAACTGCCTTAACTTTTCTGCAGCTCCAGACTTTTCTTGTATGAAATATGTTGCCCTAAACTTTGTGCAATCATCTTTGAAAAGAACAAAATACCTGTTCCCTGACACAGAAGGTACTTAAAACGGACAACATACATCAGTGTGAATAAGCTCACCTGGTTCTACTGTCCTCTTTCTGGTGCCAAATGGTAAACGATGAGCCTTGCCATAAATACAGCCTTCACAAAGTTCACTGTCCATTTCTACCTCAATATTTAACTTGCTACGAAGTACAGACTTCACATGGCACTTGTTCTGGTGTAAAAATCTTTCATGATAAAGCTGCAACATAGTGTCTCTGCTACTGGTATTAACTTCACTGGGGGAGCTAGGTTTCACATTTCTTAGAGCAAGTTTAAAAAGGCCTCCAAAGTGATCATGGACACCTACCAATCTAGTGACATTATCAGTCTTAAGATGACAAATTTTTGCAGTTGATGTGAATTTACTTTCTGGATGTTTATCCTGTGCTGCAAGAACAGAGAATAGATTCTTGTGAATCTGAAGTACATACCATACATCTGTCAAAGAAATTCTGTTCCATTTTCCTCCAACTGCTGCTTCAATGTCTATTGAACCTTTTCCATTTGCTTCAATTATGTCACCATTAGCTGTTGTAACTGAGTGTTTTGTTAGAAAAGGCTGAAATGTCTTGAAACAATTCCTATCATTTGTAATATGGCTTGTTGCACCATTGCCTATATACCAGTCCTCATTTCTACATTCAAAGTTCATCACAGAAGATTTCACAGCAAGAAGTAGTTCACAGCAAGAAGTAGCATATTTGTATCTGTGATAGCTGGTTTTGGAGGTTTGCCATCAGCTGCCCACTTTCTGCACACTTCAATTGTATGGTTGGGTTTCTTGCAGTAATTACATATTAATTTCTTTTTCTTCTTTTTCTCCATTGGATTTACTTGCTGAAATGACAGCCTTGATGAGTCTGTAGTGAGGGCTTCTTGTTTACTAAAACCATCCTCCTTTGTACTCAAAAGTTTTTCATATACACACAATTGATTTGTTAAATTATCAATTGTTCTGTCATCTCTCTACATTAACAACCAACTAGATTTAAACAAAAAATAGTCTTCTGGTAGTGTACCTAATATTTTACATATCAGAAACAAATCAGGCATTTCAATATTATTTACGATATCTTTAGTCATTTTCTGTTTCAATTCACTCCACACATTATTCAGTTTGGAAATGTGTGTTGCAATATCATCTTCAAGAGCCTTTTTGTAACTAAAGAACTGCAAACAAAGGTTGTAAACTTTGTCTTCAGAGACATCATCAAATATTTTGTATAATTCTGTCCACACTTCACACACTGTATTTAGAAGCATTATTTTCTGCAAAGTTTCTTCAGACATATTTGTAGTCAAAACAAGTAGAGCATTGCTGTCTGCTCTGTTAAAACCTTCTAATGCACTTTTGCAGATCACCCTTTGTTCAATGGTAGCACTTTCTGAAATAATACTAGGTTTCACTAACCTGCCTTCCACAACATCAAGTGCACCAGGAATTCCTCGCAGACAAATACTTACTTTGCATTTCCAGGTGTTCCAATTTGTTTTGCCTTCCAGAAGTCTGATGCTGATAATTCTTGTTGAATCCATCATTGGTTGTGTGGAATTAACAACTTCAAAAACGTCTTCTTGGAGATAACTTTAAAAACCTTTTGCACAGAGTTACATTATTATTTTCAGGCAAGTGTCCTTTTAACACAAACCTGGGCCCATAATCTTCTGAGGTTTTGTTAGAAAACAAATATTTGTATACTTGGAAGTACACATGGTTTATTAGGTACCATTTCAACACAAAGCACATACTACTACATCAACATACAGAGAAACCACTGAACATAAAATACTGACTTTAGTTATTAAAGAACACCAAAGATGTAAAATACAGTAACAGTTTTAATCTGTGAATGGGTAGGATTGCAGAGCTTTGGATGATTTAGATTCTGTAGTAGTAGTCTAATCATAAGTCCATAAGCCACAAGCAGTATTTTCCAATTTCCTTTTAGAACTGACTGTGAGGAAGAAAACAAAACAGCCCACTGTTGCAATTTTTGTTTAATGTCATATACAAGGAGAAAAAATATATGAGGAAGAAACAATTTGTCTAATGACTCAAATGCCTGATGTCTAAGTTAAAACTGACTGTAGGAAAGAAAATGAAACCACTCATGTTTGTAACATGGCTTTTTCTTTCTTGCAATCAGTTTTGACAGTAAATCCATAATTGTTGTTTAAAAAAACATACAGCCTATGTCCATCACACAACAGTTTGGAATAAGTCACTCAATAACTTTTCAAGAGTTTTGTTAATATTTCCCCTCTATGTATTACATATATATTTATTCATCACTTATATTTAAAAAATATGTAACCTATGTCCATCCAAAAGTTTATTGGTGTATCATGTTTAAAAAGGAACAAATTGGTCAACAGCTTTTCAAGATGTCTGCTAAAATTTCCCTTCTATATCACATAAAATGTGAATATGTATCTTATGTCAGTCCAAATGTTTATTAGAGTATTGTCGTAAAATTCAAAATAACAGGTCAAGAACTTTTGAACAAGTATATCAATTTATATACCACATATATTAAAGAAGTAAGTAGCCTATGTTGGTCCAAATGTGTATTAGATCTCATGTAAACATTTGAACTAAATTGGTCAAGAACTTTTCCAGCTTTTTGCTAACAATATTATCCCTTTATGCATTACATATACATATATGTACCACAAAAATTAAAGATATATGTGGCACATGTCTGTCTGAAGATATATTAGACAATATAATGTAACTGGACAGATAAAATATCTACTCACCAAATGGTGGCAGGAGAACACACCTATAAAAGAAGTTTTACATATGCAAGTTTTCAGAGCCAAAGACACCTTATTCTAGCAGAAGGGTTGAATGCGAAGGAAGAGGGGTGAACCAAAAGGACTAGAGAGGTTAACGAAAAGGGGTAGATTTTGGAAATGTTACCACAAACCCTGGGTCTGGGGATACTTACTAGATGCAATGAGAAAGAAACACTGCTTGTTGCGGGACTGCGCAGATTACGATTGAAAACTTGCGAGCTTAAAGGGGAAGACAGGGTAATGCAAGACAAGATTACTGCTAACATATCATGAGTCAACAAGAGTGAAAATCTAACTGCATTGTACGTAATAGAGATAAGAGGAGACGTTGAAGAATAGACATGACATAAAATGAAAACATGTAGAAAACTAAAACATAGTGAAGAATGGAGTAGTTAGTGTGAAGAAATGGTGAAATGGAAGGCATTATCATACATGAAGGCCAGGTGGATGGCAAGAACCAAGGATGTACTGTAGCACTAGTTCCCACCTGCAGTACTATGAGAAACTGGTGTCTGGAGGAAGAATCTAGATGGCACATGTGGTGAGACAGGCTCCAAGTTCATGACTGTTAAGCAGGCATGGTTTTAGGAAGTCAAGGCCTTGTCAAAGTAGCTGATTAATACATTCAAGACTAGGATAATACTGAGTTACAAGTGGTGTACTCTCAAGTTGTTTCTTTGAAGGGATTAGCAGTACCAGGATTGGATGTGATAGCCCAGGAAATCTGCTTTTGAACTAGGTCCAGTGAAGGCTGTGGAGGGAATGTTGGTGTATTGCTATAAATAGTCTGCATCCAAATAAATGTGTTTGCTTCAAATGTCAAGACTGCATGGGAGGGAACATTTCACATGGAAAGGATGACAAGTGTCAAAATATAAGTGACATGTTGACAGTTGCCATCCTTTTCATGACAAACATTCCCTGCTGTAAAGCTCTGGCATTCAAGGCACTCAACATTATTCTGGTCTTGAATGTATTAATCAGCAACTTTGACAAGGCCCTGACTTCTTAAAACCATACCCTGAAATGAGGTCTATTCTCTGTGAGATTTTGCCTACCACACCTAGAATAGCTTTCCATTATCCTCCAAATCTCTGCAATATACTCATCAGACTCAATGCTTCTGCACCCATCTCCCTACCGTATGGCTCCTAACCCTGTGACTGTTCTTGCTGCAAGCCTTGCCCTATGCACCCTCTTGCCATTATCTATACCAGCCCTGTGACTAGTAAAATATATGTTATCAAAGAGAGAGTCACTTGTGCAATGACATGTCATATACCAGCTGTTGTGTAAACCCTGTTCAGCCTTTAACATCAGCATGACTACCACCAAGTAATCAGTTAGAATGAATGGGCATAGTCAGAGGGTGTATACTGGCAACACAGACTATCATATTGCAGAGCATGCTTTACACCATGACACTCATAACTTTGGTACCTGTTTCACCATATGCACCATCTGAATTCTTCCTCAGACACCAGTTTCTCAGACCTCTGCAGGTGGGAACTAGCACTTCAACATATCACTGGTTCTTGCCACCCACCTGGTCTTCATTTATGTTAGTTTCATCCATCTCAGCCTTCCTTCACAGTGATTACTCCCTACTTCACCCTGTTTTAGTTTGCTACGTCTTCCATTTTCTGACTTGTCAATTTTTCACAATCTCCCTCCCATCTCTATTACATGCAACACACTTAGCTTTTCAATCTTGTTCATGCATGCATGATGTTTTAGCAGTAATCTCTGTCTTGCAACTAACCCTATCTTCCACCTTTAAGCTCTCAGGTTTTCAGATCTCGTCTGGTGCAGTTCTCAACAACCAGTCTTTTATTCTCATCCAGTCCAGTAAGTTTCCCCTGACCCAGGTTTCTGGTTGACTTTTCTGAATCTGTCCCTTTTCCTAAACCTCTCCAGTCCTTTTGCTTCACCGCTCTTGCTTCCCCTTCTACCCGTCCGCCAGAAGAAGGAGCCTCTAGCTTCAAAAGCTTGCATACATAATACCTTTTCTACAAGTGTGTTCTGCTGCTGCTGCTGCTGCTGCTTGGTGAGGATTTTTTATTTGTCCATTTGCATTATACTGAAAACACATTAGAGTATTATGTATAAACGTGAAATAACTGATCAAGAACTTTATGAGATTTTTGGTAACAGCTTTGAACAACAACCTGTCTTTGTACAGTAGTATAGATTTATATACTATGTATTTAAAAATATGTAGTCCATGTGTGTCTAAATGCTTATTAGATCATCATGTAAAAATCTGAATATATAGCAGGAAGAGTTTCCACCAGTGCAGTTCAAGAAAGCTGGTGACCATCTGTCAATGGCCATTCATGCAGACAGACAGTTTGTTGGTTGTCATGCTCACATAAGAGGGGAAAAAAAAAGAAAAAGAAAAACCAAACAGATCAGTGGTTGCAGCTTAGCTTGTAGATCACATGACTACTTTCACATGTTGCCCTGCCTTTGATGTGACAGGTCTTGCATCTAGATACAAGTGGAGAGTCATCTGTAACCCACCACCACCAAAAGTCACATTGCCTGGGAACAAAGCAGCATTACCCTCATGACTCAGTACCATCCAGGAGTGGATCAACAGAATCTCATTCTCTGCAAGGGTTTCAACTACCTCTAGCTGTGCCCTGCAATGAGGAATATCCTACTTACTATTTTTACCACCCCACCACAGTGGTATTGTGCTGCCCACTGAACATACACAATATCCTTGTTCATTCCTACATCAAAGAAACAGAATTAGTTCTCTTTGCTGATAATGCAAGTACTATAGTCAAGTCTTAAGACTTAAGTTGTGTGCTGTGAATTCGCAAAGGACTTTCATTGTACAATCAGTTTTGGTAGCTTGATTAGTATGCTTGTAGTTTTTGAAGAATCCCACAAAATTAGTGTGTTAGGTTCACATGCATATGTATTTCTATACAAATCCATATTTTATGTTCTCTCTGTATTGAGATTAGTATTTCTTTTTTATTTCCTCACCTGTGATGCACCCTGTCAGTCTGCTACTCAGCTTTCCCATAATGTCAGTTTCCATCTTTGCAAGAGGGATGCTCTTAATACCACCAATAGAGTGCTGCATGAATAAGGAATATGACATCCACATGTGCAAGTGATTTTACCTACATTCACAAACCTTTTAATCACATCCACACATATTAAAGTTTTGTATACAATTTTAACCAGTTTGGCACATTGGAGGTCTGATGGTAGCGTTGCTCCTGGCTTAAATTTTCATCTGTTTTAGTCAGACCCTATCCCAATATCTAAAAATGTAAAGGTCAAACACAACCATACCTTAATATAACATTCATTTCCTAGATATTTTCCTTAAACTTTCTGTCATAATTAATGCAACAGATTTTGTGAAGTTTCTTGTAATCATTTCTATGACATGGGAAAGTCATATGAAATTACTTTGCAAGATGTTGTCATGTATTGTATAAGTTTGAAGTTACTTGTATAGTCCATTTACCAAGTGTGTGTAAACTCATCATTAAGTTAATCATGATAAGGCAATATACTTGCAATATACTTCTCAAGGAAATAAATATTGCAGTGTGTACTTCTTAAGGTGGCAACCTCCCAGCCCTTAGCACCATAGCATAGCACATCATTTCATTTGTGAGTTGTTATGAGCTTCTAACTAGAAGGGATTTATTTTGATTTTCCTTTCTGCTCTTTGCTTTAAATTTCTTGCATCTTCATATTGAATATCTGTCTGGTGTATAATCCTGCCATCTTTAGTGTGGGTAGGGACTGTGATTGCTGTATTTAGATCAGAGATGAGTTGGTGATGCTTTGCTTGTAGTACAGGTGGTGCTAGCTTTAGTCCTGCAGCTTGAGGCTGTTGCCAATGGGCACCACTGTTGTGGCCCAGATGTGGTGATCCAAGGGGCAACCAGCACATCCCAAATATCCCCCATTCAATCCACTACTGTGGCCACCCTTGTTATTGCCTGCATTGAAGTTGAATGCTAACCAGTGGTCATTTTAAGATACGGCAGGCACTAATAGAGTTTCGGTGGGGTTGATTGAAAGGTCTCCCTGGTTTGTCTGACAAAGAGATTTCAGGTGCTACCTGTGGCTGATAATGATCTTGAACCAGATACAGCCAGTTGCCCCATTTCAGAGGAAGCCTCTTAGCCTGCAAGATCCAGCCATTCACTGATGGTAAGACTACTGGTAGTTGGGAGCTCCAGTGTTAGGTGTGTATGGGGCCACTTAGGGATATGCCTGTCAAGACATGGAACAAGCTATACTGAGTCACCATCCTCAAACATTACCTTTATTTTTTTATATAAATAACCGATACCATGTATACTATCGACTCTTGTATAGGTGAACATTATATCAGCTGTCTCACTGAATGAACTTCATATGATTTTGTATATGATCTGTTATGTTTTGGGCTAAAATGTATGAAAAGAAATTAAGTTGTTACAATCAATACAGTTAAAATTACTCTTCTTTTAAAAATACTTGAAATTATGAAATTTCTGACACACTTAAAATTCATATTATAAATTGCACAATCTAATGGTGATTATTAAATTTATTTCTGGATTAATTTACAAAACAATGATATATTTTAGTGATGGCTCATCTTTTGTTTTGTAAACTCTACTTCTTTGTAGACTCTTTGAAATATTGTGTATACTGCAGAAGGTTAATAGTGGTGGGCATGCCTCAGATGGAAGTACTCATATTTTGCTAATATTGTCAACAACAATTTAACTGATGATTTTTTTATGAAAATAGAGAATTTGAAATTGGTAAGGTATAGAAGAATGGGGTAAAATAAAAAGAAATTCGTAGAAATAGGCAAATCTTCAACAGTTATTTCGTCTTCAGGAATGCATAACATTAAAACAAAATTTCAGCTGCAAGAATGTACCCCCAGAAAAGACTTGTAGCCTACAACAACAGCAACAATGAGATAATGAAGATAAGTAAAAAGTTTTTCATGTTGTATATCTTACGTCTCTCAAAGCTTTCAAAATTAGTGCAAAGACAGAGAACTTTAATAGTGATGTGTGGGAGGGTAAGATTACAAAGTCCACTGTGTACTCTGCTTACATACCAGAGATAACCATCTCAGATCTAGAACGCATGCTTCCAGTTGCCATGAACAGCCAACTGCAGGTAATAGCTCATATCAGTACTAATGATGTGTGTCACTTTGGGTTGGGAGAAGTTCTCTCTGATTTCAGTGGCTATCTGAAGTGGTGAAGACTACTAATCTTGTTTGAGAGATGAAGGCAGAGCTCACCACTTGTAGTATCATCAATGGGATCAACTGCAGACTTTTGGTCCAGAGATGAGCAGAGTGCCTAAATCAGAGGCTCAGATTGTTAGGTGACCATGTTGGCTGCAGATTCTTAGGCTTGCACCATAGGGTAGTGGGATTTTGGGTGCTGATTACTAGTCAGTGGTCTACTACACACAGAAAGTGGCTACATAGGTAATGGGGGCTAGGTTCTGTGGACTGGGAGGTTTCATAGTTTTAGGGTGTGAAGAAAATATAGAAATGGCTGCAGTCTAAAAAGGTTTACCTTGCAACAATTGATACCATAGCTGAAAACTGTACAGCTGTGATGTGAAAAAAATTGTAGAAAGCAATGAAGGTCAAATAGTTATAAGTACTGTAAGTTCTACAGGTGTCAACTCCATGGGGCTTGAGGGGGCCCAAGTCCCCTCAAAAATTCTTTTTTTTTTTGGGGAAGGGGGAGGGGGGAGGGGGGGCAATAATTTAAGAAAATGATTAGTTACCGGTATTGTGCTTTGTAAAATCACAAAATTATGTTGGATTTTTTTATTTTCCTTATTTGACAATGCATTAAGTAATGAGTTAAAATAATTATTATGCTAGTAAGCAGGTTAACTGAAACTGACTGGTGTGACTCATTATAGTGTTACAGTGCTGCAGGCACACTTAGAATTTGTCCCAGTGCATGAACTCTTGGGTAAAGTCTGGCACTGGCAGGCCAGCACTGTGGCCGCACTGACATCAAAAGGACTAGAGCAGAAGCTCCTGGAACCCACCGCCTCGCATTGCCTTGATGCTTCGAGACATTACGCTGCTGCAGCTATATAAAGCCCACCCTGCTGTTGCAGTCATTCATTGTAGATAGTTTCATTCAGTGCATGCTGCAGGTGTGTTTAGTGTTCCGACTTTAGTGTCTAATGGACTATTTAATATGACTATATCTAATTTTTTTACTTTAGTCTCTTAGTGTATTGTGAATTTAGTTTTCAATGGATAAATTTGTTACGAAAAAGGAACACTTGGAAGTTGATGATACTGCAAGTCAACCTCCAACAATTATTGTGTTGTCAATTGCTTCATTGTCTTCAGGCAAGAACCATTCACAGCCAAAACCTGGACAATCCAGTAAGGGAAGATCATTTCAGAAGTCTTGGCTGATCAACTATACATTGCTAAAATATGAAGCATCTACCAAAAAATTTTTTTGTAAAACCTGCAAAGAGGCAGATGCTGAAAATCTACTACAATTTTCTTCCAAAAAGGAAGATGCATTTACTTCTATTGGGTTTTCTAACTTGAAAAACGCTTTGGAAAAATTTTGTCTCCATGAAAATACATTACACATAAAGAAGGTGTTCTGAGACTAAATTCTATCACTAAGCGAAGTGTGGCCTCCCGATTGAATGAACAGTTAGATAGTGAATTGAAGAAAGGCTGTTTAGCTCTTGAGACAATTTTTACCACTGTGCAATTTCTATGCCAACAAAAACTAGCAATTAGAGGGCATGAATATGTAAATTCAATTTTTTTGAATTGTTGGAACTCCAAAAGAATGACATATTTAAAGATTGGTTGGGGTGTTCAGGGTACAAGTTGACATCCCACAATATCCAAAACTAGAACGTTGATCTGCTAGGAAAGTCTGTGTTGAGGAAGGTATTGGCTTCAATCAAGAAGACTGAACATTTTTCTATTATGGTTGACGAAACAAGTGAGGCTTCAATCCACGAACAAGTGTCATTTTGTATTTGCACTATCAATGATTCCTTAATCATATGAGAACCCCCAACACTGAATCACAAACTCTATTTAGTATTTTAAAAGATGTTTTTGCTCCTCTTGATTTGTCAATGGATAATTCAAGAGGACAGTGCTATGATGGTGCCTTGAATATGAGAGGTACGTTCAAAGGACTAAAAAAAGTTAGTTTTGGATATACAACCAAAAGCACATTACGTGCACTGCACTGCTCACAGTTTAAACTTGGCATCTGTAGATAGTCTTCACTATCTTACATCTATGAGGGATATTATGGCTTTAGCCAAGGACTTGATAAACACCATAAGGGAATCCAACAAAAGAATCGGACTTCTCAGATGCATACACTGTGAGAGCACCAACGACAAAGTTGGTCTATGACCCCTTTGCCCGACTTGATGGACTATGTGAGCTTCTAGTATCTTGAGACTATTGAAAAACTTTGAAGAACTTCCAGAGTGTTTTGAAACATTTTCTGCTGAGGACAAAACAGAGGCAGGTTACAAATGTGCAGGCTACCTTGGGTCAATGTTACAATTCAAGACTTATTTCTTTTTATGTCTTTATTGCCATGCAGTAAACCCATAGAGGATCTCCATGAAAAAATTCAGTGCCCTCATCTAATGTGCCATGTCGCTGACATGGAAAAAATATATAAGGGCTTGATTTGTATATTGAATGGAAGGTGTGATAGTTTTGAACACTCTAGGGAATTGTGTATAAAAGAAAAACCTTCACAAGTTGATGATCCTTCACTTCCTTCGATTCAAAGTACACCAAAGAAGGATGAAAACAATGAATCCAGCTCACCGCACACTTTCAAAATACCCAAGGAATACTACAAAGCTATTTACATTTAAGTTTGTGAAATTGTGCAATCTTGCATTACTGAGAAGTTTGCCTCAACTAGACTCACACAGGCCACTGCAGTTAAACAAGAGTGCTTGCTTTTAGTAACCATAGGTAACACAAATTTGGAAAAATCAACTGACTTTTTCCAAAAATGACCTACACATTGAGAGACTGTGCTTACACTTGAATATGTTAGTTGGTATCGCTAATAAAAAACAACTGGTCTTAAAGCACATGCGTGATGTAAGAAAGTACATTACACAAGAGCTTGCAACTGGAGAAATGTTATGTGAAGTAGTAAAGCTTCTCCAAGTAGTTCCAATCATGGGAGCAACAGCAGAATGGTCATTTAGCACCCTTACATGTCTGAAGTCATATCTCTGATCAACAATGGGACAGAAGCGATTGAACAACTTGGCTGTTCTTCAAGCACACCAAGATGTTTTGGATGAATTGGATATCCAATCAGTCATCAGCGACTTCATATTCAGTAATCTAATCAGATGGCCAACATCTGCACCTTTCTAAAGACACTCTAGCCCTAATAATGGCATTTAGAGCAATATTTAAAATCTTTATAAAATAGAATGTTAAATACATACATAATGTTACATTTTCATTTTCGAAATATTAGTACTAGTTTAGTGCTGTATTACTATATTACTTTAGTACTGCATTAATTATTTTCAAATATTTAAATATTTTTAGTATGTAATACCCAATTAAAACCCACTATTTACATACTTTTTGACGTAAAGTATTAGGCATACTGTGTTAACTGTATTAAAGCATTAACTTTGAGATATTGTTTTTATTTAATGAACCCAGAGCCTTATTGGAAGTAAGATTTATTAGTTATTTCATTTATTAATCAAAGTGCTATTACTCTGCAACAGCAACATTTTATGTTTTATTCTTTTATGATAGTTTAGGATTTATTTAAGTATAATTTCAGTCTTTTCGGAGCTATATATTCTCTGCACTGTAATAGCCTATAAGCATGATTATTTCTGTAAATTAAATTAGCTTTTTTATGAAAGTACCATGTGCATTTATGTTTTGTTTCTTTTTTCAAAGCCAAAAAAGGTGACAGGCTTGTCGAGTTTCCCAGAGTGTCATGTTATCGAGAGTCCAGTTTTCGCGGTTCTAATGTTGATCATACGACTCTAAAATGCTTTAAAAACTTTAAAACTCACTATTTTTCATCTAAAATTTAGAAAATTTCCTGGGCCAAGACTCACAGTATGCCCCCCCCCCCCCCCACCCCAAATGTTTTAATGTTTTTTATAAGACGGCACCCCTGGTAAGTACTGAAAGCTGCCTATGCCTGAGATAAATTCATCTGAAATTTTTACAAAGGATGTAATGGTGTTAAAAAAGGATAGGTTACAGACAGTTGGTGATGGACTGTTTATTGCTATTAAAAGTAGTTTACCTTGTGGTAAAATTAAAGTAGGAGGAGCTAGTGTTTAATGTACAGCCGACAATGAGGTCATTATAGATATAGTACAATCTCAGATTAGGGAAGGGTAGAGAAGGAATGTGCCATACCCTTTCAAAGGAACTATTCTACCATTTTCCTTAAGCAATTTAAGGAAATCATGGAAAACCTAAATCAGGATGGCCGGACACAGGTTTGAACCATCATCCTCCTGAATGTGAGTCCAGTTTGGTAATCATTGCGCTACCCTGCTCAGTGTGAAATTGAAGCAGATAGTTATTGTGTGTTAGTACATGTAGTTATGCAGTAATTGACAACAGGAGTAAATTAATAATTGCCTTTTTTATGGTCCCACTGTCTCAGATGGTACTTTTACTGAACATTTCTAAGAAAACTTGAGTCTCATTCCAAGTAGATGTCCCACTCACTCACTTATAGTTGGTGACTTCAATCTACCCTTGATATCTTGGTGAAAATACTTGTTTAAAGTTGATGGTAGGCACAGAATGTCCAGAATGTCATTCCAAAATCATACTGAATTGCTTCTCCAAAAATTATTTTGAGCTTTTTATTTTCAGGAGCCCACTTCAGATGTAAATGGTTGTGAAAACATTTGAGCTTTTAACTACAGATATTCCTGAGCAAATAGGAAGCACCATGACTGATACAGGAATTGGTGACCACAAGGTTTTTGTAGCAGTGCTGAATACTGTAACATCCAAATCCATCAAAACTAAACACAAAGTATATCTATTTAAAAAAGCAAACAAAAATTTGCTTGATGCTTTCATAAGAGAGAATCTCCACTCGCTCCAAACTACGTATGGAAGCACAGACCAAAAACAGCTTAAAAATCAAAGAAATAGTGCTGATGGCAATTGAGAGAAGTGTACCAAATAAATTAATAAGATGTGATGTTTATCCCCTGTGTACAAAAAAGGTCACAACACTTTTGCAGAAGCAATGAAAAAAAGCATGCTAAATTTAAAAGAATGCAACTTCCATTATTGGAAATTTTTACTGAAGCTTTGAATTTAGTGTGACTTCAGTATTAGATGCCTATAATGGTTTCCACATCACAAACCTGTCTCGAAATCTGGCAGAAAATCTATAGACATTCTGGTCATATGTAAAGTACACCAGAGACAAGATACACTCAATACCTCCAATGCCCAATGGCAATGGAAATCTTACCACCAATAGTGCTGCTAAAGAGATGTTACTAAACACAATTTTCTGAAATTCCTTCATCAAAGAAGATGAAATAAATATTCTAAATCTCAAATCAAGAACAGCTGCCGACATGAGTAACTATGAATTAGATATCCTCAATGTAGCAAAACAGCTTAAATCATTTATTAAAGGCAAGTCCTCTCAGTTAGTCTGCTTTCAGAGCATGTTGATACAATAGTTCCATACTTAGCAATCATATACAACCTCTCACTCAAAAAAAAAAGATCTGTACTTTAAGACTGGAAATTAGCACAGATCATGCCAGTAGTCTATAAAGGAAATAAGAGTAATACATTGAACTATAGATCCATATCACTGGCTTTGATATACAGTAGGATTATATAACATATACTGTGTTCAAACACTATGAATTACCCAATGAAAATGATCTATTGATAGACAGTGAGCAGGGACTCAGAAAATATCATCTTGAGAAATACAACTAGCTCTTTATTCAAACCTAGTAATGAGGCTATTGACAGAGGATATTGATTCCATGTTTCCAGATTTCCAGAAGACGTTTTACATAGTTCCTCACAACGGACTTCTAATCAAATTGTGTGTTTAGGGGGTATTGTTTCAGTTGTGCAACTGGATCATGATTTGCTGTTAGAAAAGTCACATTTTCCAGTAACTGATGGAAATTATCAAATAAAACATCACTGTTCCTAACCCAAACAAAGAATTTAGGAGGCAATCTAAGCTGCCCTCTTACATTGTTTGCCAATGAGACTGTCATTTCCTATCTAGTGAAGTCATCAGAAGGTCAAAATCAATTGCAAAATTATTTAAGTGATATACGTGTATAGTGTGCAAAGTGACAACTGATTCTAAATAATGAAAAGTGTGAGATCATACATTTGAGTGCTAAAACAAAACCTTTAGATTCTGGATAAATCATGAATCACACAAATCCGAAGTCTGTCAATTCAAGTAAATTCTTAGGGATTACAGTTATGAATAACTTAAAGTGGAATGATTGCACAGATAGTGTTGTGGAAAAAGCAACCAAGGACTGCATTTTATTGACAGAACACTTACAACACGTAACAGATCTATTAACCTTTAATTAATGTGGTGCAGTCTATTTGAGTGCTCACTTTGTCAACAATTACAATTTAGCCAGTTACGTACCCATTATTGTGGCCATCAGCTTGTTAGCTTTGAGTTTAGTTGTGAGTGGACTGGAAACGCATCTGGTGTTATTCCAGGGCTTCTATAATGGGAGTGATGTTCTTTTTAAAATTGCTTACAGTCATTTCTCCCTCTTAATCAAGGTTGCATCATTAGAGACTGTTCAAGGAAAGAAAGAGCTGCCTGTCCTTACTGCTGTGAAATGAGCCAGCACGTACCAAAGACAATCTGATTCTTCCACCATCCCCATGTGCAGATCAACGAACATTGTCCTCACAGGGAACATTAGTTCCACACACCTTCAGATGCCATTTGCATATGTGACTGGACACACAGGTTAGATTAAACTAACTTACATGCTGCATTTTGTATTCTGGCAGCCAAGGCACCTTCATCAACAAATCAACAACCTAAACTTACAGGATCTCAGGCTAAGAAATACCTGAAAGAACTTTCATGTCTCAATGACTAACTTCAAGAGTTTATATAATTTATGAAGGAGGAGGCTGTATTTCTGAGTTACTTACTAGAGGGAGTCATTATTGGAAGACAGCATAGGTTGCATAATCAGTATGTATTTTACAGTCTCTGGTATTAATCCCCTCAAAATTTGGAAAGATGCTCAGTGGAAGTTGCCCAGGAGCTCTAGAGAAGTACACCACTGTCACTCTCATTAACCTAGCTTTCCAAGGGTCAAATGATGATACTTTTTCTTGTTTCCAGGGCTTAGAAGTGATTGGAGCAATCAAGAAAGATTATTAATTGGAAACGAGTTAGCACCCTTCAGAGATTTTCATGCACCATACTTTCTTAAAGGCTAGTGATGAATAGTTTACCTCCTTCCAATATCCACTGTTTTTCTACACAACAGTGCTGGGAAGTGAGTTGATTCCTTGGAAAGAAGACTACTGAGAAATGATGACCTGGAATGCATTTATGACAGTTTAATCAACATATAAGTGTACAATGAGTGTTTTGCTATAACTCATAAATGAGTCCTGGTATGATCAAGGGAGTTATATGGTTTGGTAGCCCTCTATACCCATCTACGAAGAAGGTTCTCATTTTTACCTGAAGCATGTGCTTTTAAAGATATAAGGGCTGAGAAGATTTCCTTTCTATAAATTTCTGGAAGATTCCAGAACTTTAGAGAGTATTCAAGAACATTCAAGACTATCCAAGAGCATTCTACAACATTCCAGAATGTCCCAGAATGATTTGGGATGTTCTGGAATAGTCTGGAACATTTGGGGAGATTCCAGAATGTTTTGAAACTTCCCAGAACATCCCTGATCATTGTGGAATATTTCAGACACATTCAGATGTTTGGAACATTGTGGACTGTTCAAAGCATTTTTGATACATTCTAGAATTTGCCACTGGTGGGGATACCCATTGATATAGGCATATAAAGCAAGACCTATGTTGGGTTTTAATATCAGTTTCTTATCAGTGATGAAGGGAGGAACTGGAAAAGTTCAGCAGTGAATGAATAAACACAAACAGTGAGGTGTGAGTAGTCAAAGTAATACAGTGACTGAATGTAAACAGAAAATAAAGTCCGAAAAATGTGTAAAATATACTTAGTGTATTTATTAATAAAAAGTTGTCTTGATTTATATTTTAGACAATGCCCAAATGTAAAAGAGGAGAAGATCTTGCCAGTTCTGAAGCAAAATTCTGAAAACGAAAAGGACAGTGAGAAAACAAAACAGGCAAAGAGCACAAAACACATTTAAGTTCCCAACGAAAGAGAATCAGCACTGTGAGAAGCAGAAGAACTTCAGTACTATGAAGTTCACAGAGTACCACCTATCCATGTGGATTTTCTGCAGGGCCCATGTGTTGTGCAGGCAGTATCAGAATGTGATACAGGTGGTACAAAAGTGGACATCCACGGCCATGCAGAGACAGGAGGGAGAAGGGGGATACTGAGAGTGGGGGATGAGGCGGTGGACAGAGAGAAATGTGCAGAGGAAATGGTCATAGACAGATGGAGGATATGGACATACAGAAGAGAGGAGGAAGTGGACAGACACATGGGGAATGGATACAGATGCAGAGAAGATAAGGCGGACAGAGAGAAAAGGAGGAGGAGAGAGGCAGAGAAAGAGGGAGAAGGTGAAGGACAGAGAGAGGAGGGGAGGAGATGGACAAAGAGAGGGTAAAGGGGGTAAGATGGATACAGACACATGGGGGAAGGAGGTGCAATAGAAGATCAGAATAAATGAATACCAGGCAATACTGGGTTTTTCAGCTAGTGTTAGAAAATATATACACAGAGCTGACTTCCACAAAGTGATCTGCAAATTTGTTGGCTATCTGAAATGACCGAGATGCTTATGAGATTTTGTTTGTGAAGCATTTTGCAGTCATTCCTGATACTGCTGAAGGCTTTCTGCAGTTTTCTGAACACCCTATTGATAGAGATCTTACTCAGTTCTACTGGTCAATGTTAACATTAATAAAGTTGAAGAAGAAATTATTGCAAGACAAAGGACAGTTTTTGATTCAAATGTCTTCCACTTGCAGCCCAAGCACAAGCAATTGCTCACCAATTTCATGTATCTACAGCTGCAGCCTTACTACTTCAAAATTCAAACGTATGGTCAGCATCACTGCAAGAACTTAAACGGAAGGCAACCTGGTATCAGTGAATTATTAGTCATTTTCAGTCTGAAGCAAATATAACTGACATGTCAAATGGGGCCCCTAATTCAAGGCAGGTATCAGTTGCATGGAGGGCAAAAATATGAGATATACAAAAAATTATCATGGTAGGAGGAGTGTTATGGAACTCAGAAGAGGATAGATTTTTGAATAGTGAGTTTCAATTACACTTAAAATGACCATTTTTTTCAAGTCACTGCAGGCCTTTACAGTCCTCTGCAATTAGAAAAAATCATATTTTGAGACTCTTGGCTCATTGGACTAGTTTGGGATGTACTCCTGATTCGTGATGTAGCTGTTAGATGGCATACCAGGATGTCATTCCTCCCTGAAGTATCTAGTATTAATTATTTTGACCAAGGAAGGAAGGCTCTGTTTCAAATTTATTGTGATGCATCACAGTGGATAACAATGTAGTGTTATACATAACTTATGCAGATTCTAGTCCAATTAAGAAACTACCATATACTATGTATTGTGTCTTATAGTATATAGCCACTGGTGAAAGTGTTTGAAATAAAATGAGAATGATGACAATGTTTCACTTCATTTTATGTATGAAGCCCTGTCATACACATTCATAAATTAGTTAAATACCAACACTGGTCAAGGCATTGAACAATTTCAATGAAAGGTGTTACTTGCATTGTCATCTACCTCTTGTCAAGTTGTGCTTAGTGTAGTATTTCTTACTTTTGTCTGCAACCATATGAAAATGTTAATTTAATTATTATATTTATACAAAAGAATCAGTACCAGTTTATATTTGACAGAAACCAAAATTCTTGTTCAGATATGAACATGAACATTTGTAAGACAAATACTTTACTGAAAAATATTTTTTTACTGTTTAAAACATATTTAATATAGCTGTGAAAGTCAAATACAGACTGAGAAAAATATAAATAATATATTATCAACTGTTCATGGCCCTCTGAAGATTTCTCAAACTGTTTTCCAATACTTCTTGCTTCTTCAGCGCAGAAATTATTTTAGACCTGTATTTTTTTTGTCTTTAACATCAACTGTTGTAAAAAAAAGCATGTCCACTGCACCTGTCTCTTCTAGTTCCTGCACCAGTTTAATTAGTTCCATCAATGCAGATGAAAACACCTCCTACTTCATTTTGTGAAGCTGAAGACCTGGATGAATGTGTGTGTGTGTGTGTGTGTGTGTGTGTGTGTGTGTTGTCACACAGTAAGGAGTCTCTGCCCTCGAAGACACAAATAGCCCTGATCACTAGAATATATGTCTTTAATGAGCTCATTTGCTGTTTCAGTGTCAATACTGTTTACTGTGTTCTTTTTTCTGAAGAAAGGCCTCAGAAATAACATTGCAGCCTATTTCCATTGGTTCTCTTAATCACCTTTCTGGCCACTTCTAGTGTCTTTATATTTCATCTTTATGAGCTGATGTCTGAGTAATACCCATTGTACTCTACATTTGGGCTCAAAGAAGAGCAAGAGATGGTAATTTTAATCATCAACATGCACATACATGATCACTCCCATCCCCTTATAAACAATTTGCTATGGTGTGAGTTAGGCCATCAAAAGACTCTTTGTTGGGGTAGCAGATATGGTATAGCTACATGTTAAAGGGCAAAGATAGGAATATAAACAGTAGGTTGCTGTAAATAAATTCATAAGTGTCATCTTCTACTTCTGTACTGGTACTTAAATTGTGGACTATTAGTTCCATAAGTGACATGCCATTTTTTAAACTTTTTCTGTACTTCTGTACTGGTATTTAAATTGTGGAATATTAATTCTATAAGTGACATGCCATTTTTTAAACTTATGTACCTACAAGAATTTTGTCTTATTTGGAACTATCTGAACAGCTGGCACATTCGGATTACTGCAATGCCACAAGACAGCTCACAATTTTATAACATGCAGAATTTTTCTATATTGGTGCTTGCATTGGTGGATGAAAAATTTAAGTTACTTTCTGTCCACACTGATTCATATTGTAGAGACAGCTAAATTAGTCAAAAGCACTACATGCAGATATACTGAAGACCCTTATGGGGAAGAATCTGTCATAAATAAAAAAATGTTACAATATGATCCAAAGCTTCCATCTCTAAGACATTACCAGTAGCCTGGAGTTTCAGAAAATGTTTTGTATCAAATGTGTTAAACACTTAGAGTTTACTTTCCCAAGTTATATGCCACTCCAGATAGGGGCAGTGTTATTATGGTGATACACATTTTGCACAATTACTGCATGCAACTTTAGTGCATTCAATACACCAATTATGCAGTAAATCAAATGGAAATAAGAAGATCAAAATTTTCTGTTAGATCAACATTTTTTTTCAGGCACTCAGGTAGATCATTCCTGTGGGAAAAAGTCATTATCATTCTATATGTGTACTGCTCCCCTAGTGGTTAAGTGAACACTTTCTTCAAGAAATTAAATGAAGTCCTGGAAAGAGTCGCAGCTTCAAAACTAAGCGAACAGTACATGGGGACATGAATGTGTTCAAGAGTGAAATTAGTTATTCTGAACATATTTGGTAAAGCATAAATATTAAAAATATTTTTGTGGTATAAAAAATTCAGCATCAATCTTAGATCATGTACTTATAGACAGCAAAAGGGAAATAGTATATGATGAAAGATCTTGGCCTCTCTCATTATTACTGTCAGATAAATGAGCTGAAGACAGTCATGATAAAACCTGCAAAACAACAGGGTTCCAAATGGATCTTCTCTGAATACAAATTACTTACTTTTTTTTTTAGGACACTGGCAAACCAAACCTGCGATGAAGTATATATGGAAAACAATGTAGATTCTAAGTTGAAGTGAGTAGTATGTAATAAATTAACCTTGAACATAAACAAATCAAGTAACATGCACTTCAGCATAAAGAGGAAAGATAAATCTGTTGCACTGAGTATACACGATAAACTTATTGTAATACTTCACTGCCAGACAATGGCGACAAGAGAGGATGTTTAAGCTGCAAGTAGTGTGCAAGACATTTCCAAATCCCACACAAGAATGGCCTTTGAAGTGTTTGGCTAGCTTGCTTGGGAAGTGTTGCCCTATGTAAAATCTGACAGATAACAAAAGGGATATTGCAAGTCACACACTCCTGCAGACATTTGAACAAAGCATAAGCCTTCACATTACAAGCAGTTGTTTTGTTGTGTGGCTGTTTCTTTGACAGCTCAGGAATGCAGCTAAACACTTGAACAATTGCTTGGGACATTGTAGCTAGCTCTGGGAACTGCCACAATATAGAACAAGACAGGAGTTCCTGAGCCACATGCCAGCTGCTGCAAGATCAGAAATTTTCACCCTCCATAAAAACTGGGCAGCATGATCATAAAACATAGGTGAGCCATTGGGTTGAATTGCAAATTCAGCCTAACCATAACAACACTGATATGATGGAAAATTTTCTCTGTCTGTGAGCTATATGACCAGCTAGGAGAGATTCATAGTAAGTCAGTCATCTAGAGATCAAGAGGACATTCAGGCAATCAGGGAGAGAGTGATGAGATAATGAGTTTGTCAACATAATCACATAATGAGTTTGTCATTTGGAGGCATAACCTATTGCCAACTCTGTCTCCAAGCTTTGAGTCAGACCCCTACTTCTGCTATCAATGATATAATGTTAATGTTATTTTCAAGAAGCAATGATTTGTAAGCTGATACATGTTACAATAAACTCTACATATAAACAGGCTTATTTTCATGCTTCGTTTACTGTGCATGATCACAGGTTATGGGTGGTGTGTCACAGTGGAACAATCTATGCATCAGTTTCAGTGTTTAAAGTTGTCTGGAGGGGACAATTGGAAATGGGGGTGATATTCAGAGGAGAAGGTATTTTGGATATTGTCAACAGCATTGTTACTAAGCCACCACAAGAGAAAGAAGCTGAAGTAAAAATATGGCAGGAAAAGGACACAAAAGCACAGGAACTTATTGTGGTTCTGATGGAGGTAGCACCATTCACTCATTTACTTTCATGTATGGGCAAAACTGAAGACTGTATGAAACAAGAGACCGCAGTGAGTATACACCTACTTCAGTAAAAGTTTTCTCACTCCAGTTTGGTGATGACTTGGTGGTTACAGTTATGTCAAAAATATAAGAAATCAACACAAAATTGAAGCAAGTGAGTGAACCACTTTTAGATAAAATGATAATAACAAAAGTATTAATGTCTTTACCAGAGTGATATAAACATTTCCATTCAGCATGGGAGTCCATCCCCTTTGAGAAGAATACACTTAATGAATTAACTTCAAGATTGCTCATTGAGGAAGAGAGAAATAATCAGTCAGATCAGCAGGAGTTAGCTTTTGCCAGTGCAAGCAGGCAATAAAAAATTACCTGTTATGCTTGAGGTAAGGTGATCCATTAGGCAAAGGACTGTAAAAGTAAAGTGAAGAGAGAAATAAGAAGCTGCAATTATTGTAAGAAAAGAGCTCATTTGAAGTCAGATTGCAAGCTGTTGAAATCGAAGGAAGGAAAAACAGCTCAGCACGTAAATACCTTTACAAGCATGAATCAATGAGTTAACCTAGAAGATTAGTGGATCATGAAACCTGGTGCTAGTGAGCACATGTGCAATAAGAGAGAACTGTTTACAAAATAGGACAGTGTTCAAAGCTCAATGGAAGTTACTGTGGGTGGTGGTAAACTTATTGATGTGAATGGGCATGATACAGTGGAACTGTATGCACAGAACTAACTTAAATTTATCAAAACAGTACGTAGTTGAGTACTTTTTGTGCCTGAACTGAAATCCAATCTGTTTTTCTGTAGGAACTTTGTTAGACAAAGATATGTGGTTAGTGTCAAACAAGCAACAATGTGTATTCCTTAACAGTAGAGGTGAAGTTCATGTATTCAACAACAGCAACAGCAACAAGAACAGCAGCAGCGGTAGCAGAACCAACAATAACTGGAGCAGCAACACAGCATTGCTTAAGGAGGAGCCAAAGGAAAAATACATCTGTGTCATTTAGTGATAATTTTTTTTTTATGGTTTCAATCCAAGAAGAAAATAAAAATTTGAAAAACAAGCCTGCTAACTCACAGATATGTCACAGCAACATCTTATTTTTTAAACATTCAGGGTGTTGAAAGTAAGGTTGAAATTCTGGAGGAGTCATTGCCACAGAATAAGTATTCTTTCTTATGTCTACCTGGACATTGGCTTAAACCAGAACAAATACAATACTATGTACCAGTATGTTATAAACATGGAAACAGTTTTTGCAGATCACAGTACTGTAAAGGTGGTACTGTTCTCTATGTTTCAAATGAAATAGAGTGTAGAGCACTAGATCTTAGTTGGGCATGTGTAGAGAAACACTTTGAAATTACTGGGATCATATGTGATATACTGAAACTTATCATAGTATGTATCTGACTCAGACGATAAAACTTGTTTAGATAATTTAGACAGTGTACTCTGCTATATAACAAAGTGGAAACAATATGCAACTGTAATTGGGAGAGACTTTAATTCAAGCTTTGGTGTAACATGTAACAAACCCAGTGTAAATAAGTTACTGAATATGCTAAGGCAGCACAACTTCCATCAGGTAAATTCAGAATCAACAAGACTAAAAGCATGCTTGGATAATGCTTTTGTCAACTGTGCTCATGGTATGTACTCCACCAAGGTAAAGGAATTTGTTTTCTCAGACCACTCCATATTAACAGTAGAGTTAAGACATTTTAGAAGAGGGAATGAGAGCAAGGCTGCACAAAGTTGACAAAATCTAGTGCCTTAATATTAAAGAAACACAATCTCAGAAAATTAACACACCAGCTGAGCATAACTAACTGTGACAAATTATTTCAAAACTGTGATCCAGTGCCAAAACAGTTTATGAAACATTCCACAATTACTTAATACGTATGTTAAAAGCCCATCTTGTTCAAAAGAAATATCATAAAACAAGAAAAGGTAAATTGTGGTACACCAAAGAACTGGAGAATCTAAAAAATAAGCTACTGCTGTTGAAGTGCCTTGGCAAAGTAAGCAATTCTAATGAAATTAAGGATCTCGAAAAGAAAAACACTAAGAAACTGTATAACAAAGAGTTACAATTGGCAAAACAAAGATACAACACAAATCTCAGAAAAATAGTAAAAACCAATGCAAAAGAGCCTGGTCAGTAATTGATACTGTTAAAGGTGAAGTCAGAAACTTTGACAAGACAGTTCTAATACCAGCAGATACATTCAACAAATATTTTGTAAGCTGTGCTGATGATATCAAAAAGTTGATCAGTAAACCCAATGTAACATATAAAGATTATCTTAAGAGTGCAAACCTTAAACATAATGGGGCCAGATCATCATTGAAACCCTGTAAAGTGGTATGCCAACATGAAGTTCTTAAAATAGTCAAAGAAATGAAAAATTTATACAGTACAGATATTTTTAATATGTCAAACAATCTATTGAAAGAAATCATACATTACATTGCAGCACCATTAACATATTCTATAAACCTGTCTCTCATAGAAGGGGTTTTTACTGATCCTCTTAAAGTATCGAAGGTGATTCCAGTCTTTAAGAAGGGATCAAATCAGATCCTACAAACGAGAGACCAATTTCACTAATTCCAGTACTACGAAAAGTCTTTGAAGACATAATATATCAGCAGATGTATGAGTAATTAGAACTAAATGACATGTTAAGTGCATCAGAGTTTGGTTACCAACAAGGAAAGTCAGCTATACATGCCATAGAGCTCTTAGTCAGAGACATTTTAGCAGCATTTGAGGACCATGCTGGCACACAGGTAATCTTATGTGATCTGAGCAAAGCCTTTGACTGCACTGACCACTCACTTTTGCTCTCTAAACTTGAGTAGTATGGAATATGTGATAAAAGTTTAAAACTCATCAAATCATACCGGAATATAAGGAAACAGGTGGTGAGTTCAGGAAGTCATCTGTCAAACACACTTGAGATTCAACACGGAGTGCCACAGGGATCCAAATTGGGACCACTTCCCTTCCTTGTACTTATAAATGACTTACCAGGAAATATAGATGTAAAGACATGTATGTATGCAGATGATACAACTTTTCTATTTGTAAACCACGTATTTGACAACTTTGTAAGTGGTATAAAATTGGCAAAAGAAAATGCAACATCATGGTTTAACGCAAATGGTCTACTATTAAATAAGGAAAAGGCCCAGATTATGTGGTTCAGTCTGTCAAAGACTAGAAAAATAGAAAAACAAAAGGCAAAGTTTTTAGGTATCATACTTGTCAACTGTCTAACATGGAACTCTCATGTTGAGCACATAGTGATTAGGTTGTCAAGAGTTATATATTTGTTAAAGATTGTTTGACATTTGAGTATGTAAGGACAGTGTACTTTGCCTTTTTTCAGTCTGTTTTAAGGTATGGGTTAATACTCTAGGGAAACAGCAGAAAAATAAATGAAATTTTGGTGATCCAGAAGAAAGCAATCAGAGTAATGGCTAAGGTAGGTAATAGGACACATTGTTATCCATTGTTCATTAAATATATAATTTTAACAGTTATTAATTTATATATTCTTGACAGTATTAAATACATACTTGCTGAACTACCTAATTTAAGTGTAACAAATCAAAGGCATGACTAATATACAAGAACCTGTACTTCTCTGCTTTTGCCACAAAATAGATTAGCTAAAACTAACAATAGTCATAAGTATATGGCAATTAAAATATGTAACAAATTGTCTAAGAATGCGCCAATCAAGCCTGACAAATTACTCAAAGCAAATGTACATAACTTCTTGTTAACTAATCCACTCTATTCATTAGAAGAATTTTTAGAAATGCCCAATATCAATTTAAATATGTAAAAATTTATTTTGTAAAATTAGTAGGTTAAGTGAATTGATGAAGTGTATTGCAGGAAATAATGCTGAATGACCAATAAAGAATCTGAATCTGAATTATTCAAATGTTTCAACACAATGTATCATATGTTGTTTTCACTACGCAGAACACAATCAGAACTGTCAATGGTTACTTTGACATGTGGATAAAACACACACTGTGGTGGACAGTAATGACACTAGTGAGATTTTGTCACACAGTATTGATAACAGTGTAGTCAGTCTGTCTACACATGTTGAAAACTTGAGTGCCTGGCATAAAAAAATTGTGCCATCAGAGCATTACACATGTGAAAGAATTTTTGTCACATAAAGGAGTGAGCTTCATTGATGACTTTGTCACTTGTGAGGCACATCTGGCAGGTAAACAAAATTGTTTGCTTTTCCCTGTCAGTCTGTCAAGAGCTAATGCCTCACTGGTTCATGCAGATGTCTGTGGACCCATGGATATGGATTCCCTTGCAGCACCAAGACATTTTTTGCTTAAGGATGACTACTCTGGTTGCCACTAAGTATTTTTTATGAACAGAAGAATGAAGTTAAAGGTTTGATTAGGAATTCTATTGCAAAAACTGAGACAAAAACTGGTGTGTGAAAGTTAAAGTTCTAAGGAGTGATAATGGACTGGAGTTTTGAATACTGACTTAGGAACATTTTTAGGGAAAATAGCATAACCCATCAAAGAAGCCTTGTGTACACACCACAGTAAAATGGAAGAGCTGAAAGGGAAGTGCACACCTTGGTTGAAGCTGCTCATTCAATGTTTTCAGGTATACTCAAATATTTCTGGGCTGAAGCAGTTAACACAGCCACTTATGTACTAAATTAAAGTGGTCCAAGTCCTGTAGAAGGTAAAACTCCTTTTGAAGTTTTTTCCAGCAGAGTTACCCTTAGCAGGTTTGAAAATATTTTGAACTCATATGTCTGTCCTTGTACCCAAAGAAAAGAGTTGGAAAGAAGCCCCCAAAACAAAGGTTTATTTATAGGTTATGATATTGATATGAAGGGGTACAGAATATTTATATCTTCCATAAAGAGAACTGAGATGCATCAAGGTGTAATTTTCTTGACATCAGCTATATCTCAAAGGGAGAAGAAAACTGATGTTCATATAAAAGGAATAGATTCTATTTGTTGTGATGAAGTGAACATAGATAAAGCTTCAGATTCACAGTTACAGAAAAAAGAAATGAGGACCAAGGTTGTGGAAGAAAATAAAAGTCAGCCTACAGAAGAACAAGATATAAGTGAAGACAGTGAAAAATAGAGAAATTTCTTTTGATGGTCCATCAGAAGATGTAGTTTTTGATGATAAGAAGGCATACAAGATCTCTGGTGTCACATCCCATGTACTGAACTGCAGTTGAAACTGCTCATCAATATTTTATAAAGTTATAGTCTTCAGTTACTTATTTTAAAGTTTTTGTATCAATATTTGCTGTAAAAGGAACTTATTAGTGAATTTTCATTAATCTCAGCCTTTCTTCTGTGTTATTGACTTGAGTGGTCTGTTTATTCATAAGTGTGCTTACGTTGTTCATCCAAGCCTCACGCCTCAATAGTTTGTTTATATTTTGCAGTGTACAGTTGCTGCTGTAGTGGTTATAAAGCTAAGTATTGACAAAATTATTTGTGTACTGTTATACAGTTATTAAATTTAATAGTTTTCAGCAGTGTTTTGTGCTGTTTGTGTACTGAAGTCATTTAGTAAAATTTTGTGCATTAGTTTTCGGCTGATATTTCTTATTGTTTCTAGTGAAATATTTCAGTAAAATTTTCATTCAGTGTTTTAACTTCATTGAAAGTTCCAATGGCTGCTTGAATTTTTGGTTTTAGCTAGTAATTTTGTGATGTTTTGTTGTTATTGGTATTAGCTGTGGTGTGGTAGTATTAATACAAGTAGTTGCTTTTTAGTAGACAGAGAATTTCAAGACCCCTATTGTTAGTTCTATAAACAGTTCTACTGGTGTAACTGAATTTAGGTAACGTAGATGTATAGTTGTTTTCAGTACCTGTAAAAATTTTACCATGCGTGAGAAGTGTGGGCTCTGTTGTAGGTTGTGAGGAGTGGGTTACGGTGTGGGATTTGTTCAAAGTATTTTAATTGGGGGGAATGCGGTGGGGAAGCCAGTGGGCATTCTAGTGAGATCCTCTCCTGGGAATGCAGAATCTGTAATAAAAATATGTTGATAGAGAAGCAGGAGCATACAGTCTGTTCCCTTCAGGTGCAGTTACAACACACAAAGGAGGAACTAGATAAGTTGAGGAGGGTGAAGGGTGGTGGAGAATAGGAACTATCAGTCGGCAAGAAGGCAGCTACGAGTAGGAGGTATTCAGACAGTTATACTTTGCCTATATGCAATAGATTCGACCAACTGACAGAGTTGAGTGGAGAAGTGTCTCTTGTGGCTGTCGTAAGGAATATGCAGCAGTCCTCAGTAGTTAGAAGGCCTAGGTAAGTTGCAAAGTCTAACAGGAAGAAGAAGGTTCTGCTGCTAGGTAGTTCGCATGGTGTGGGCTAGCAGTTGCAGGAAGTGTTGGGAAGTGAGTACGAGGTCACCAGCATTGTGAAGCCTAGTGCAGGGTTGGCTCAGGTGACTGACAGCATAGGGGAGTTATGTAGGAATTTTACAAAGTGGTATCAGGTAGTGATAGTGGGTGGAGCAGGGAACAATCTTGATAGGGAGGGGAAATATGATGCGGGTGGTGACCTAGTAAAGAAAGCTACTCAAACTGGTGGCACTGACATGTTGAATTTAGTGAAACTGAACTCCTAATTGTTATTGTTTATGGGTCCCCTAACTCTGACTTCAGAGCATTTCTGATCAAGCTAAAGAGGGTTCACTTTGTATGAAGTCCCAGTAATTAGTTATATGTAGTGACTTCAATATACATTTTGTATATGATAGTGCAAGGAAAAGGATGTTGGTCAATCTCCTGTACTCATATGATCTGATGCAGATTGTGTTTTTTCCAACTGGGGTGCAGAGGAACAGCAGCACAGCAGTACACAATATATTTATTCATTCTTCATTACTAGATGAGCATTCTGTTAGTAAAAGGGTGAATGGCCTTTCAGACCATGACGCACAAATTTTACACTGAAATGCTTCTGTACTCAAACAAATGTCACATATAATTACAAACTATGTAGGAAAGTTAACCTAACAGCAATAGAGAGTTTTTTAAACCTTGTCAAGGAACAAGAGTGGCAAGATGTTTATAGTACTGGTAACACAGATGACAAATATAATTCTTTCCTTAACACATTTCTCATGCTCTTTGAGAACTGCTTTCCATTAGAATGTTCTAAACGGGGTAGTAGCAGTAATAGGCCGCCCAGGTGGCTGGCTAATGGGATAGGGATGTCATGTAGAACAAAGTGGAAATTATATAAAAATGTTAGAAGTAGTCACAATCAAGCTACAGTAGCCTATTACAAACACTATTGTAAGGTGCTTAAAAATGTTATTAGGAAGGTAAAGAGTATGTGATATGCAAACAGAATAACTAATTCACAGGATAAAATTAAAACCATATGGTCGGCTGTATCTGATCAATCAGATACATGTACAGTATTTGACAAATATTATCTGAGCATTGCTAGCACCTTAAATAAAAATTTAGTTTCTACAGGGAATCATATAAGTTTCTTGGCAAATGCCTTTCCGAGATTGATGTCTGAAATACTCCTCTGTGATACAGACAAGGGAGAGGTTGAGGCACTAATTAGTCACTGAAACCCAGGGACTATCATGGTTATGATGGAATGCCTAGCACAATACTAAATTAATATGCTGCACATGTCTGCCCTGTAGTTAGCCATATTTGCAATTTTTCCTTAAAGAATGGTCAGTTTTCTGAACGATTAAAGTACTCAGTAGTAAAGCTGCTTTATAAAAAGGGAGAAAGGGATAATGTAGACAATTTTAGACTTATTTCTATGGCATCAATGTTTGCTAAAGTTATTGAAAGGCTGTGTATGTACGGATAATTGATCATTTTACATTTGCTGTCAAATGTACAGTTCAGCTTTGGCAATCATTTAACAGCTGACAATGCCATATTCTCTCTTCTCTGTGTGGTACTGGATGGGTTAAACAAAAGTTTTCAAACACTAGACGTATTTTTTTATTTAACTAAGGTGTTTGATTGTATTGATCACAAAATATTGCTCCAGAAGTTGGACCATTACAGAAGATGGTTCACCTTCTACTGTAGCCACAGACAGAAAAAGGTCCTTATTCACAGTGTTAGAAATGGCTGTGATGTGTGGTCTGAGTGGGGTATGGTCAAATAAGGGGTGCCCAAGGGAGCTGTGTTGGGGCAATTCCTGTTCCTTATTTACATAAATGTTATGCCCTTCAGTGTTATGGGTAACTCTAAAATATTTATGTTTGCTGATGACACTAGCTTGGTAAAGGATGTTGTGTGCAACACTGGCTTGGTTTCAAATAGTACAGTTCATGACCTAAGTTCATGGCTTGTAGAAAATACACTAATGGTAAATCATAGCAAGACTCAGTTTTTACAGTTTCCAGCACACAACAAAACCTGACACATTAATTTCACAGAATGGGCATATAATTAGTGAAACTGAACAGTCTAATTTCTAGGAGTTCAAGTAGATAGTAAACTGTATTGGAAAGCCCATCTTCAGGATCTTGTTTGAAGACTTAATGCTGCCATTTTTACTATTCAAATGGAATCTGAAGTGAGTGATCGTTCAACATGAATATTAGTCTACTTTGCTTATTTTTATTCACTTATGATATATGGTGGTTTATTTGGGGGTAACTCTCCCCTTTCTAAAAGGGGATTTTTGGCTCATAAATGTGTGGTGGTGTAAATTCACGAACATCTTGTCGACCCATGTTCACGAGTCTGGGTATTTTGACATTGGCCTCTCAATATATATATTCCTTACTGCCATTTCTTGTTAACAATATTAGCTTATTCCCAAGAATAAGCAGCATTCACTCAGTTAATACTCAGCAGAAATCAAATGTTCATTTGGATCAGACTTCCTTAACTCTTGTGCAGAAAGGTGTGCAGTATACTGCTCCATCCATTTTCAATAAGCTACCACTAGAATACAAAAATCTTAGTAGTAATCCACATGCTTTGAAGTCGAAACTGGAGTTTCCTCATAGGTCACTCCTTCTATTCTGTCGAGGAGTTCCTTGAAAAATTAAGCTGATTCTTGTTGTATTGCTGATTGTGTTTAATTACACTTATGGACTGTTTTTTCTCAGGTTCATAAACATTATATTTTTATCTTTATTACTTTTATGTTGTAATTTCATATACTGACACACTCCGTGACCTTGGAGATTTGCTCCTCAATTTGGTCCTACGGAACTTGACATCCAAATAGAAATAAACAAAATAAATACAATCTTAGGCCCAGGAGGAAAATTCAGCACCAGAATTACTTGGAGTAATATGAGTTGGGTCTGTTGGCAGCAGTGAATGATGGATACCCCAGCACCTACGCCAAAGCAATGTCTTGTAGTGAAGCTAAAAATTGGAAAGATGCCATACCAAGAGAGCTGCAAGCCCTGGAAGGAAACAACACATGGGATTATCTATGTATGCCAAATGGTTGTGATGTTTTTAACAAAAGGTGGGTTTTTAGGTGAAAAAGACACAAAAAAGGTAATGTTGTTTCTTAAAAGCTTGTCCTGTAGCAAAAGGATTCCAACAAAGCTTGTCTTATTGAGAGATATACAGTCCAGTAACAAAACTAACTTCAGTGAAACTACTGGTGACAGAGTAGACAGAAAGTCCACAAGTGGTTATCGTTTCAAAGTTTTGGGTTGTCATATTTCATGGGCTTCTAAGAAGCAATCCACAGTGTCTCTGTGATCAATAGAATCTGAATTTGTAGCCGTAAGTACAGCAACTAGTGTATCATAGCCTTTCTGGCAGTCAAAGAGCTGTTGTACTTTATGAAGACAATATACTAGTAATAAACCTTTCCAAGAACCTACAGTTCTGTCATAAACTGAAGCATACAGATGTGAAAATTTTATATGTGAGAGAGGAAGTTTTTATTAAGAAGGTTATGTTGAAGTACATTAGCACAAATGAACAAAATTCTGATGTTCTAACAAAGCCACTAGATAAAATAAAATTTGAAAAATTTAGAGCCTTGTTAGGACTTACTTAGAGCTTGTAATTTGTTCCTGTAACACCAATAATTAACACTGAGGGAGGGTGTTAACGGTACAATGTTAATGTTATTTTAAAGAAGCAACACTACTTTTCTTTGATTTGTGTTATCTTCCATTCTTTAGATGCTTTAGTTTTTGTCATTTATTCTCTGTGTGTATCATGGTCTGCCGTTAGTTGTAAGCTGTTACACATTCCAATAAACTCTGCACAAACAGGCTTATTTCCATGCTTCATTTATTGTGCATGATCACACCATTCTAATGTTTGTCATCACTTTGTGACATTTTCATTTTCACTCCATGTTGAATGGACAAATCCTAACATCAGAATGCCTACACTTTTGTAAAAGTCTCCCAGTAAACTGAAGCTGACCATTCACCTTCCCTACCACTGTATTTATATCCTCATTCCATCTCATAACTCTTTTCAGTGTTATATGCAGATATTTAATCAACATGACTGTGCCCAGCAGCACACCAGTAACACTGTACTTGATCAATATGGGATTCTTTTTCCCAGGCCTGGATCGAGGGGGATGGAGGGGTAAAAACTGGGGTATCTGCCCCGAGCAGCAGTTTCAGTGGGCTCCAAATTCATATTCTTGAAGAAAAAAAAACCTTTTTCCAGAAAGTGCCTAGCATCCAGTGCATTTTGGTCTATCACTTGTTTGTATGATTTTGAAACACATCACTGTTGGTTTTTGAACATTTTTGTACACATTCTAAGTTGATTTCAGAATGAATCATAACTTGATTTTTGACTGGATGCATAGCGTACATGTTGTCTCTGCCAGAAGAATCCCCACCACTCCCAGAAATAAAAAACTTTCCTGCAGACAAAAGGGGAAGGGTCTATACAAACTAAGCCAAACAGACCCGAATCGGCAAATTTCAATCACTGTTTGTTTATGTTGTTGATTGGGTGTGTGAATGATAAGCATACTTATAATTGTTATTGAAATCCATAGATTCAGACTACCAGAGTGTAAATAAATAACTAACAGGAATGACAGGTAAGAAAAACTACACATTATCTCCTCTGTGTATCTGAGGAAATGAAATTTTGACAAAAAATTTTGCCAAATCGCCACACTACCAAGGAGAAGTTGTACAGCCTCCTGTTAGCAGCCATCTAATTCTATTCTTGGAATAGCATGGAAGACACATCGTACAAACCCATAATGAGGCCTAACCAGAGAATAAACATGTTGTTGTTGTTGTTGTTGTTGTGGTCTTCAGTCCTGAGACTGGTTAGATGCAGCTCTCCATGCTACTCTATCCTGTGCAAGCTTCTTCATATCCCAGTACCTACTGCAGCCTACATCCTTCTGAATCTGCTTAGTGTATTCATCTCTTGGTCTTCCTCTACGATTTTTACCCTCCACGCTGCCCTCCAGCACTAAATTGGTGATCCCTTGATGCTTCAGAACATGTCCCACCAACTGATCCCTTCTTATAGTCAAGTTGTGCCACAAACTCCTCTTCTCCGCAATCCTATTCAGTACCTCCTCATTAGTTATGTGATCTACCCATCTAATCTTCAGCATTCTTCTGTAGCACCACATTTCGAAAGCTTCTATTCTCTTCTTGTCCTAACTAATTATTGTCCCTGTTTCACTTCCATACAAGGCTACACTCCATACAAATACTTTCAGAAACGACTTCAGGACACTTAAATCAATACTTGATGTTAACAAATTTATCCTCTTCAGAAACACTTTCCTTGCCATTGCCAGTCTACATTTTATATCCTCTCTACCTCAAACATCATCAGTTATTTTGCTCCCCAAATAGCAAAACTCCTTTACTACTTTAAGTGTCTCATTTCCTAAACTAATTCCCTCAGCATCACCCGACTTCATTCAACTACATTCCCTTATCCTCATTTTGCTTTTGTTGATGTTCATCTTATATCCTCCTTTCAACACTATACATTCCATTCAACTGCTCTTCCAAGTCCTTTGCTGCCTCTGACAGAATTACAACGTCATCGGTGAACCTCAAAGTTTTTATTTCTTCTCCATGGATTTTAATGCCTACTCTGAACTTTTATTTAGTTTCCTTTATTGCTTGATCAATATACAGATTTAATAGCATTGGGGACAGGCTACAACCCTGTCTCACTCCCTTCCCAACCACTGCTTCCCTTTAATGTCCCTCGACTCTTATAACTGCCATCTGGTTTCTAAACAAATTGTAAATAGCCTTTCGCTCCCTGTATTTTATCCCTCCCACCTTCAGAATTTGAAAGAGAGTATTCCAGTCAACGACTGTCAAAAGCTTTCTCTAAGTCTACAAATGCTAGAATCTTAGGTCTGCCTTTCCATAATCTTTCTTCTAAGATAAGTCATAGGGTCAGTATTGCCTTACATGTTCAAACATTTCTATGGAATCCAAACTGATCTTCCTCGAGGCCGGCTTCTACCAGTTTTTCCATTCATCCGTAAAGAATTCGCATTAGTATTTTGCAGCTGTGACTTATTAAACTGATAGTTCGGTAATTTTCACATCTGTCAACACCTGCTTTCTTTGCGATTGGAATTAATATATTCTTCTTGAAGTCTGAGGGAATTTCGCCTGTCTCATACATCTTGCTCACCAGATGGTAGAGTTTTGTCTGGAATGGCTCTCCCAAGGCCGTCAGTAGTTCTAATGGAATTTTGTCTATTCCCAGGGCCTTCTTTTGACTCAGGTCTTTCAGTGCTCTGTCAAACTCTTCACGCAGTATCATATCTCCCATTTCATCTTCATCTACATCCTCTTCCATTTCCATTATATTGTCCTCAAGTACATCGCCCTTGTATAGACCCTCTGTATACTCTTTCCACCTTCCTGCTTTCCCCTCTTTGCTTAGAACTGGGTTTCCATCTGAGCTCTTTATATACATGCAAGTGGTTCTCTTTTCTCCAAAGGTCTCTTTAATTTTCCTGTAGGCAGTACCAATCTTACCCCTAGTGAGATAAGCCTCTACATCCTTACATTTGTCCTCTAGCCATCCCTGCTTAGCCATTTTGCACTTCCTGTCAATCTCATTTTTGAGACATTTGTCTTCCTTTTTGCCTGCTTCACTTACTGAATTTTTGTATTTTCTCCTTTCATTGATTAAATTCAGTATCTCTTCTGTTACCCAAGGATTTCTACTAGCCCTCATTTTTTTTACCTCCTTGATCCCCTGCTGCCTTCACTATTTCATCCCTCAAAGCTACCCATTCTTCTTCCACTGTATTTCTTTCCCCCATTCCTGTCAATTGTTCCCTTACGCTCTCCCTGAAACTCTGTACAACCTCTGGTTCTTTCAGTTTATCCAGGTCCCATCTCCTTTGATTCCCACCTTTTTGCTGTTTCTTCAGTTTTAATCTACAGGTCATAACCAATAGATTGTGGTCAGAGTCCACATCTGCCCCTGAAAATGTCTTACAATTTAAAACCTGGTTCCTAAATCTCTGTCTTACTATTATATAATCTATCTGAAACCTTTTAGTATCTCCAGGGTTCTTCCATGTATACAACCTTCTTTCATGATTCTTGAATCAAGTGTTAGCTATGATTAAGTTATGCTCTGTGCAAAGTTCTACCTGGCGGCTTCCCCTTTCATTTCTTAGCCCTAATCCATATTCACCTACTACGTTTCCTTCTCTTCCTTTTCCTACTGTTGAATTCCAGTCACCCCTGACTATTAAATTTTAATCTCCCTTCACTACCTGAATAATTTCTTTTATCTCATCATACATTTCAACAATTTTTTCATCATCTGCAGAGCTAGTTGGCATATAAACTTGTACTACAGTGGTAGGCGTGGACTTCGTATCTATCTTGGCCACAATAATGGTTCACTATTCTGTTTATAGTAGCTTACCGGCACTCCTATTTTTTTCATTCATTATTAAACCTACTCCTGAATTACCCCTATTTGATTTTGTGTTTACAACCCTGTATTCACCTTACCAGAAGTCCTATTCCTCTTGCCACCGAACTTCACTAATTCCCACTGTATCTAACTTTAACCTATTCATTTCCCTTTTTAAATTTTATAACATACCTGCCCGATTAAGGGATCTGACATTCCATGCTCCGATCCATAGAATGCCAGTTTTCTTTCTCCTGATAACAACGTTCTCTTGAGTAGTCCCCACCTGGAGATCCAAATGGGGGACTATTTTACCTCCATAATATTTTACCCAAGAGGACGCCATTATTATTTATTTAATCGTACAGTAAAGCTGCATGCCCTCGGGAAAAATTACAGCTGTAGTTTCCCCCTGCTTTCAGCCGTTAGCATTACCACAACAGCAAGGTCGTTTTGGTTAGCGTTACAAGGCCAGGTCAGTCAATCATCCAGGCTGTTGCCCTGCAACTACTAAAAAGGCTGCAGCCCCTCTTCAGGAACCACACATTTGTCTGGCCTCTCAAGAGATATCCCTCTGTTGTGGCTGCACCTACGTTACGGCTATCTGTATCGTTGAGGCACGCAAGCCTCCCCACCAACGACAAGGTCCATGGTTCATAAGGAGGAGAATAAACATAGGATAATTAAACTGGTGATTCTGGTAGGATTCATCTACATCTACTTCTACATCTACATCTACATCTATATCTATATGGATACTCTGCAAATCGCATTTAAGTGCCCGGCAGAGGGTTCATCAAACCAGTTTCACAATTCTCTATTATCCCAATCTCGTATAGTGTGCGGGAAGAATGAACACCTATATCTTTCCGTACAAGCTCTGATTTCCCTTATTTTATCATGGTGATCATTCATCCTTATGTAGGTCGGTCTCAACAAAATATTTACGCATTTGGAGGAGAAAGTTGGTGATTGGAATTTTCTGAGAAGATTCCGTCGCAACGAAAAATGCCTTTCTTTTAATGATGTCCATCCCAAATCCTGTATCATTCCTGTAACACTCTCTTCCATATTTCACTATAATACAAAACATGCTGCCTTTCTTTCAACTTTTTCAATGTACTCAGTCAGTCCTATCTGATAAGGATCCCACACCATGCAACAGTATTCTAAAAGTGGACAGACAAGCATAGTGTAGGCTGTCTCCTTAGTAGGTAGTTACATTTTCTAAGTGTCCTGCCAATGAAACGCAGCCTTTGGTTACCCTACCCCACAATGTTTTCTGTGTGTTCCTTCCAATTTAAATTGTTTGTAATTGTAATACCTAGGTATTTAGTTGAATTTATGGCTTTTAGATTATACTGATTTATTGTGTAACTGAATTTTAAAGTGTTCCTTTTAGCACTCATGTGGGTGACCTCACACTTTTCATTGTTTTAGGTGAACTGCCACTTTTTGCACCTTTCCGATATTACTTCTAAATCATTTTGCAGTTTGTTTTGATCTTCTGATGACTTTATTAGTCAATAAATGACAGTGTCATCTGCAAACAACTGAAGATGGCTGCTCAGATTGTCTCCCAAATCGTTTATATAGATAAGGAACAGCAAAGGGCCTATAACACTACCTTGAGGAACGTCAGAAATCACTTCTGTTTTACTCAATGACTTTCCATAAATTACAATGAACTGTGGCCTCTCCGACAGAAAATCACTGACCCAGTCACATAACTGAGATGGTATTCCATAAGCACACAATTTCACTATGAGCCGCTTGTGTAGTACAGTGTCAAAAGGCTTCTGGAAATCCAGAAATATGGAATTGATCTGAAATCCCTTATCAATAGCACTGAGCACTCCATGGGAATAAAGAGCTAGTTGTGTTTCACAGGAATTATGTTTTCTAAACCCATGTTGACTGTATGTCAATAGACTGTTTTCTTCGAGGTAATTCATTATGTTCGAACACAATATATATTCTAAAATCCTGCTGCATATCGATGTTAACAATATGGGCCTGTAATTTAGTGGGTTACTGCTACTATGTTTCTTGAAAATTGGTGTGACCTGTGCAACTTTCCAGTCTTTGGGTACGGATCTTTCGGTGAGCGAACGGTTGTATGTGATTGTTAAGTATGGAGCTAATGCATCAGCATACTTCGAAAGGAACCTAATTGGTATAGTCTGAACCAGAAGACTTGCTTTTATTAAGTGATTTAAGTTGCTTCACTACTCCGAGGATATTTACTTCTACGTTACTCATGTTGGCAGCTGTTTTCGATTCGAATTCTGGAATATTTACTTTGTCTTCTTTTGTGAAGGCATTTCAGAAGGCTTTGTTTAGTAACTCTGCTTTGGCAGCACTGTCTTCTATGGTATCTCCATAGCTATCGTGCAGAGAAGGCATTGATTGTTTCTTGCCGCTAACATACTTCACATACAACCAGAATCACATTGGATTTTCTGCCAGGTTTTGAGACAAAGTTTCATTGTGGAAACTTTTATGAGTATCTCACATTGAAGTCCACACTAAATTTCGAGCTTCTGTAAAAGATTGCCAGTCTTGGGAGATTTTGTGTCTGTTTAAATTTGGCATGTTTGTTTCGTTGTTTCTGCAACAGTGTTCTAACCTGTTTTGTGTACCAAGGAGGATCAGCTCCATCGTATGTTAATTTGTTTGGTTTAAATCTCTCAATTGCTACCAATACTATTTCTTTGAATTTAAGCCACATCTGGTCTACACTTATGTTATTAATTTGAAATGAGTGGAGATTGTCTCTTAGGAAGGCGTCAAGTGAATTTTTATCTGCTTTTTTGAATAGATATATTTTTCGAGGATTTGGGGATTACAATATTCAATCTTGCTACAACATCCCTGTGTTCACTAATCCCTGAATCAGGTTTGATGCTCATTATTAACTCAGGATTATTTGTTGATAAGAGGCCAAGTGTGTTTTCACAACCATTTACTATTCGTGTGGGCTCATGAACTAATTGCTTGAGATCATTTTCAGAGAATACATTTAGCACAATTTCGGATGATATTTTATGCATACCTCTGGAGTTAAACATGTATTTTCGCCAACATATTGAGGGTAAATTAAAGTCACCACCAACTATAATCATATGATTCGGGTACGTATTTGAAATGAAACTCAAGTTTTCTTTGAACCTTTCAGCAACTGTATCCTCTGAATTGGGAGGTCAGTAAAAGGATCCAATTATTATTTTATTTCAGTTGCCAACAATGACCTCAGCCGATACTAACTCACAGGAAGTATCTACTTCAATTTCACGAAAAGTTAAACTACTTCTGACAGCAACAAACACGCCTCCACCAACCGTGTTTAGCCTATCCTTTCAGAACACCATAAGGTTCTTCGCAAAAATCTCAGCTGAGCTTGTATCCAGCTTTCAGTGCCTATAACAATCTATTGGTTATGACCTGTAGATTAAAACTGAAGAAACTGCAAAAATGTGGGAAATTAAGGAGATGGGACCTGGATAAACTGAAAGAACCAGAGGTTGTACAGAGTTTCAGAGAGAGCATAAGGGAACAATTGACAGGAATAGGGGAAAGAAATACAGTAGAAGAAGAATGGGTAGCTCTGAGGGATGTAGTAGTGAAGGCAGCAGAGGATAAAGTAGGTACAAAGACGAGGGCTGCTAGAAATCCTTGGGTAACAGAAGAAATATTGAATTTAATTGATGAAAGGAGAAAATATAAAAATGCAGTAAATGAAGCAGGCAAAAAGGAACACAAACGTCTCAAAAATGAGATCGACAGGAAGTGCAAAATGGCTAAACAGGGATGGCTAGAGGACAAATGTAAGGATGTAGAAGCTTATCTCACTAGGGGTAAGATAGATATTGCCTACAGGAAAATTAAAGAGACCTTTGGAGAGAAGAGAACCACGTGTATGAATATCAAGAGCTCAGATGGCAACCCAGTTCTAAGCAAAGAAGGGAAGGCAGAAAGGTGGAAGGAGTATATAGAAGCTTTATACAAGGGTGATGTACTTGAGGACAATATTATGGAAATGGAAGAGGATGTAGATGAAGACGAAATGGGAGATACGATACTGCGTGAAGAGTTTGACAGAGCACTGAAAGACCTGAGTCGAAACAAGGCCCCCGGAGTAGACAACATTCCATTAGAACTACTGACGGCCTTGGGAGAGCCAGTCATGACAAAACTCTACCAGCTGGTGAGCAAGATGTATGAGACAGGCGAAATACCCTCAGACTTCAAGAAGAATATAATAATTCCAATCCCAAAGAAAGCAGGTGCTGACAGATGTGAAAATTACCGAACTATAAGTTTAATAAGCCACGGCTGCAAAATACTAACGCGAATTCTTTACAGACGAATGGAAAAACTGATAGATGCAGACCTCGGGGAAGATCAGTTTGGATTCCGTAGAAATGTTGGAACACGTGAGGCAATACTGACCTTACGACTTATCTTAGAAGAAAGATTAAGAAAAGGCAAACCTACGTTTCTAGCATTTGTAGACTTAGAGAAAGCTTTTGACAATGTTGACTGGAATACTCTTTTTCAAATTCTAAAGGTGGCAGGGGTAAAATACAGGGAGCGAAAGGCTATTTATAATTTGTACAGAAACCAGATGGCAGTAATAAGAGTCGAGGGGCATGAAAGGGAAGCAGTGGTTGGGAAAGGAGTGAGACAGGGTTGTAGCCTCTCCCCGATGTTATTCAATCTGTATATTGAGCAAGCAGTAAAGGAAACAAAAGAAAAATTTGGAGTAGGTATTAAAATTCATGGAGACGAAGTAAAAACTTTGAGGTTCGCCGATGACATTGTAATTCTGTCAGAGACGGCAAAGGACTTGGAAGAGCAGTTAAACGGAATGGACAGTGTCTTGAAAGGAGGATATAAGATGAACATTAACAAAAGCAAAACGAGGATAATGGAATGTAGTCAAATTAAATCGGGTGATGCTGAGGGAATTAGATTAGGAAATGAGACACTTAAAGTAGTAAAGGAGTTTTGCTATTTAGGAAGTAAAATAACTGATGATGGTCGAAGTAGAGAGGATATAAAATGTAGACTGGCAATGGCAAGGAAAGCGTTTCTGAAGAAGAGAAATTTGTTAACATCGAATATAGATTTATGTATCAGGAAGTCCTTTCTGAAAGTATTTGTTTGGAGTGTAGCCATGTATGGAAGTGAAACATGGACGATAACTAGTTTGGACAAGAAGAGAATAGAAGCTTTCGAAATGTGGTGCTACAGAAGAATACTGAAGATAAGGTGGATAGATCACGTAACTAATGAGGAGGTATTGAATAGGATTGGGGAGAAGAGAAGTTTGTGGCACAACTTGACTAGAAGAAGGGATCGGTTGGTAGGACATGTTTTGAGGCATCAAGGGATCACAAATTTAGCATTGGAGGGCAGCGTGGAGGGTAAAAATCGTAGAGGGAGACCGAGAGATGAGTACACCAAGCAGATTCAGAAGGATGTAGGTTGCAGTAGGTACTGGGAGATGAAGCAGCTTGCACAGGATAGAGTAGCATGGAGAGCTGCATCAAACCAGTCTCAGGACTGAAGACAACAACAACAACAACAACGATTTGAGCATCAGTGCTTTCTATTAGCGCTTGGAGCTCCGGTACTTTCCCAACACAGCTACGACAATTTACAACTGTTACACCAATTGTTCCTGTATCTACGTTTTTCCTGTGTTCAGCCTGCACCCATTGTGGCTGAAGCCCTTCTTGTGTTTTCCCGAGACCCTCTAACCTAAAAAACCGCCCAGTCCATGCCACAGAGCCCCTGCTACCCACGTAGCCGCCTCATGTGTATAGTGGACACCTGACCTATTCAGCAGAACCCGAAACTCAACCACATTTTGGCGCAAGTCAAGGAATCTGCAGCCTACACGGTCGCAGGACTGTCTGAACCTCTGATTCAGACAGTCCACTCAGCTCTGTACCAGAGGTCCACAATCGGTCCTGTGACTATGCTGCAAATCGTCAGCTCTGCTTTCATCTTGCAAGCAAGACTGGCAGCCTTTACCACTTCTGTTAACCGCTCGAAACCAGAAAGAATCTCTTCTGATCCTAAGTGACATACATCATTGGTACCAACGTGAGCAACCACATGCAGTTGACTGCACCCTGTGTTCTTCATGGCACATTTCTAGTGAAGTTAACCAGAGAATAAACCTCAACACAAAGGTAGGAATAATTACAGAATTAGTGATGACAAGATTGGTTGTTAGGACAAGGAAGGAGAAGAAATGGGGACATCGCACAAATTATATGTAAGAACAACACAATTTCAAATTTATAGAAAAAAATTGTACTACTGCTACTACTTTTTGATCTAATGCTTTTGAAGAAACTGTGGGTGACAATAAATACTTCAGTTAATCAATGTTCAGGGAAATCCAGGATGACAGGAATAAAAGTCAGTGTAAGTGTGTGTTCAAGATAGCTTTTCTTTAACATTGCACAACTGCTCATTCAGCTAGTATAACATTTCTATTTCACAGGAACCTGCAGACTTGGAGGATATTTCATTTACACTGAAACAACTAAGTGTACAATAAATGACTGATTTTTCAGCAGGCTTGGCTATGAACCAACAAAGATGTAATTTCGGGCCATCTTATGAACGAAAGATGTGGGTCTAAGCACTGTTAAACAACTATACTGAGAAATATTTACAACAATACTCATTTACAGTGGCATAGCTGATTTTGTGGTACAAAAATAGATACTTTACATAGACATTCTTGTGCATGCTTATCATCAGGAGATTTTTTTTTTCCTTAGTCTTTGCTTCTAACTGAATTTTTGCCACACTATCACAACAATTAGCTGCAAGGCTCAATACACAATTATTGAAGTAAATTCATCTGAGAAAGATCCTGTAATTTATGTCACAAATGAAATCGTTAGGCTAAGAGCCCATAAAATATTTCTACACCTACATTCATACTCCGCAAGCCACCTGACAGTGTGTGGCGTAGGATACCTTGGATTTATTAAAGGAAAACCACAAAAACATTTAATTGCAGCAATAATAACTTTTAAACTAGAGACACCATATAATTGGTGCCCTACACTTGTGAGGCCAGAAACAAAGATTCCATGACTTATCAAACGGGAAAGTGCTGGTAGATAGACACAATAAAAAAAACACAAACACACACACAAAATTTCAAGCTTTTTCAACCAACGGTTGCTTCGTCAGGAAAGAGGGAAGGAGAAGAAAAGATGAAAGGATGTGGGTTTTAAGGGAGAGGGTAAGAAGCCATTCCAATCCCAGGAGCGGAAAGACTTACCTTAGGGAAAAAAAAGAATAGGTAAATACTCGCACACACACACACACACACACACACACACACACACACACACACACACACACACATATCCATCCATACATATACAGACTCAAGCAGACATATTTAAAGGCAAAGAGTTTGGGCAGAAATGTCAGTCGAGGTGGAAGTACAGAGGCAAAGAAGTTGTTGAATGACAGGTAAGATATGAGTGGCGGCAACTTGACATTAGCGGAGATTGAGGCCTGGTGGATAACAAGAAGAGAGGATATACTGAAGGGCAAGTTCCCATCTGTGGAGTTCGGATAGTTTAGTGTTGGTGGGAAGTATCCAGATAACCCGGACGGTGTAACACTGTGCCAAGATGTGCTGGCTGTGCACCAAGGCATGTTTAGCCACAGGGTGATGCTCATTACCAACAACCACTGTCTGCCTGTGTCCATTCATGCAAATGGACAGTTTGTTGCTGGTCATTGCCACATAGAAAGCGTCACAGTGTAGGCAGGTCAGTTGGTAAACATGTGGGTGCTTTCACACGTGGCTCTTCCCTTGACCGTGTACACCTTCTGGGTTACAGGACTGGAGTAGGTGGTGGTGGGAGGGTGCATAGGACAGGTTTTACACCGGGGCGGTTACAAGGGTAGGAGCCAGAGGGTAGGGAAGGTGGTTTGGGGATTTCATAGGGATGAACCAAGATGTTACGAAGGTTAGGTGGACGGCGGAAAGACACTCTTGGTGGAGTGGGGAGGATTTCATGAAGGATGGATCTCATTTCGGGGCAGGATTTTAGGAAGTCGTATCCCTGCTGGAGAGCCACATTCAGAGTCTGATCCAGTCCCAGGAAGTATCCTGTCACAAGTGGGGCACTTTTAGGGTTCTTCTGTGAGAAGTTCTGGGTTTGAGGGGATGAGGAAGTGGCTCTGGTTATTTGCTTCTGTACCAGGTCGGGAGGGTAGTTGCGGGATGCGAAAGCTGTTTTCAGGTTGTTGGTGTAGTGGTTCAGGGATTCAGGACTGGAGCAGATTCGTTTGCCACGAAGGCCTAGGCTGTAGGGAAGAGACCGTTTGATATGGAATGTGTGGCAGCTGTCATAATGGAGGTACTGTTGCTTGTTGGCGGGTTTGATGTGGACGGATGTGTGAAGCTGGCCATTGGACAGATGGAGGTCAACGTCAAGGAAAGTGGCATGGGATTTCGAGTAGGACCAGGTGAATCTTATAGAACCAAAGGAGTTGAGGTTGGAGAGGAAATTCAGGAGTTGTTCTTCACTGTGAGTCCAGTGAATAAATCTGTCAATAAATCTGTACCAAACTTTGTGTTGGCAGGCTTGGGTAACCAAGAAGGCTTCCTCTAAGCGACCCATAAATAGGTTGGCATACGAGGGGGCCATCCTGGTACCCATGGCTGTTCCCTTTAATTGTTGGTATATCTGGCCTTCAAAAGTGAAGAAGTTGTGGGTCATGATGAAGCTGGCTAAGGTGACGAGGAAAGAGGTTTTGGGTAGGGTGGCAGGTGATCGGCGTGTAAGGTAGTGCTCCATTTCAGAATAATATTTCTCGAAAAAAATGCATGTAAATGTATTCACAGGACTGGTTATGTACTGGCAGGTTATGAAAATGGGGCTAACAATTGTTTGATGCAGAAATAATAACGTTTAAACCTGTGGGAAGCTGCTAAAAAATGTTCGGTTATGTGGGAAAAATGGGAATGGAAATAAAACGAAAGTTGTTGGAAATAGCCGAGATGGTTGTTTAATGGGTGAAAGGAACTGAAGCTGTGAAATACACTCCTGGAAATGGAAAAAAGAACACATTGACACCGGTGTGTCAGGCCACCATACTTGCTCTGGACACTGCGAGAGGGCTGTACAAGCAATGATCACACGCACGGCACAGCGGACACACCAGGAACCGCGGTGTTGCGGTGTTGGCCGTCAAATGGCGCTAACTGCGCAACATTTCTGCACCGCCACCGTCAGTGTCAGCCAGTTTGCCGTGGCATACGGAGCTCCATCGCAGTCTTTAACACTGGTAGCATGCCGCGACAGCGTGGACGTGAACCGTATGTGCAGTTGACGGACTTTGAGCGAGAGCGTATAGTGGGCATGCGGGAGGCTGGATGGACGTACCGCCGAATTGCTCAACACGTGGGGCGTGAGGTCTCCACAGTACATCGATGTTGTCGCCAGTGGTCGGCGGAAGGTGTACGTGCCCGTCGACCTGGGACCGGACCGCAGCGACGCACGGATGCACGCCAAGACCGTAGGATCCTATGCAGTGCCGTAGGGGACCGCACCGCCACTTCCCAGCAAATTAGGGATACTGTTGCTCCTGGGGTATCGGCGAGGAGCATTCGCAACCGTCTCCATGAAGCTGGGCTACGGTCTCGCACACCGTTAGGCCGTCTTCCGCTCACGCCCCAACATCGTGCAGCCCGCCTCCAGTGGTGTCGCAACAGGCGTGAATGGAGGGACGAATGGAGACGTGTCGTCTTCAGCGATGAGTGTCGCTTCTGCCTTGGTGCCAATGATGGTCGTATGCGTGTTTGGCGCCGTGCAGGTGAGCGCCACAATCAGGACTGCATACGACCGAGGCACACAGGCCAACACCCGGCATCATGGTGTGGGGAGCTATCTCCTACACTGGCCGTACACCTCTGGTGATCGTCGAGGGGACACTGAATAGTGCACGGTACATCCAAACCGTCATCGAACCCATCGTTCTACCATTCCTAGACCGGCAAGGGAACTTGCTGTTCCAACAGGACAATGCACGTCCGCATGTATCCTGTGCCACCCAACGTGCTCTAGAAGGTGTAAGTCAACTACCCTGGCCAGCAAGATCTCCGCATCTGTCCCCCATTGAGCATGTTTGGGACTGAATGAAGCATCGTCTCATGCGGTCTGCATGTCCAGCACAATCGCTGGTCCAACTGAGGCGCCAGGTGGAAATGGCATGGCAAGCCGTTCCACAGGACTACATCCAGCATCTCTACGATCGTCTCCATGGGAGAATAGCAGCCTACATTGCTGCAAAAGGTGGATAACCACTGTACTAGTGCCGACATTGTGCATGCTCTGTTGCCTGTGTCTATGTGCCTGTGGTTCTGTCAGTGTGATCATGTGATGTATCTGACCCCAGGAATGTGTCAATAAAGTTTCCCCTTCCTGGGACAATGAATTCACGGTGTTCTTATTTCAATTTCCAGGAGTGTTTTTTTCGAAACTTTTTTCGAATTTTTTTTCGAGACTTTTTTCGTAAACTTTTTTCGAAATTTTCCTGAATTTCCCCACCCCTTAACGTGTTTTGGAGACAACACAACTACCTAACCTTTGCACCCATTGTTGTTCACCAACCTAAGTTCAGCACAGGATCAACATAGCTCATCTCAAACCAACACTTTTTCGACTTTTTTCACACCTTTATCTCTCCCTATATATATTTCTATTTATTTTCACTTTAACCTCATATTACCCTTTCCACCTTCTAATACCATGTCAACCTCACAACATCCCTACAACGACCCCATTAAATTTTATTTACATTCCCTCCGCAAACATGCCTTCACCCTAGCCAGATTATGCTCCCATATTTTATTTACTCAGGCTTGTCTGACATTTGGCATTACCCCCAAAGGCCTCACACTTAAAGTTCCCATCTCTGGTTGCAATCCTTCTTTCCATCAGACGTTATACCAGTTCCAAACTGCACAATTCATAGCCCTCACCCGCCTAATCCTTCACCTATACATCGACTCGGCCAATGAACACACCCGTCAACTCCTATCCCAAATCAAAGTCCTCAATCTTTCCTCTCCCACATCCACACCGGCTGTTCATAGCATCCTCCTACAGGCCAGCCGCAAACTAGAACAGCATGCCACCCTCCACCTCAAAAAACTATCCAATCTCATGGTTTCCCACCTCCGGAAAGGCAACTCACTCACCCTCCACAACCTTTCCAACAAACCTCAACCTCCTCTCATTGCACACAGACCCAGTCTCTCCCATCTACTCAATCTCCCACTTCCAGCTCCACTCCCCCCAACATCTCAAAATTCTAGTCAACACAATCTGGAACCACAACACCCCAATTCAGTAGTTAACCTTTCCTCCAAATCTCTCTCCCAATCCGAAACCTCTGTCCTATCCAAAGGCCTCACCTTCAGCCCCACTCCCAGGTTCAACCAAACTGCCCTTGTCAAAGATTTACTGTCCTACACTCGTAGTCTCTGCTGGAAATATCACTTTGCCACGAAGAAAAATAATCCTAATCCCACTCCTAATGATCCAACTCCCCAAGACACTATCCAAATTGAACCTTGCCTGGAACAGTTCCATCCTCCATCACAGAGGGACCCACCTCCTCTTCCTCAAAATCACCCTCTCCAAACCTTCCAGGAATTTCTCACTTCCAGCCTTGCCTCTCAATCTTTCTTGAAAACCCTTAATCCTACTCCCAACATCACCACAGCCGAAACCCGGGCTATCCATGATCTGAAAGCTGACCGATCCATCATCATTCTTCCGGCTGACAAGGGTTCCACGATCGTGGTACTTGATCGTCGAGGGTATGTGGCTGAGGGACTGCATCAGCTTTCAGACAACTCTACATACAAAGTTTGCCTAGGTAATCCCATTCCTGATGTCCAGGCGGAGCTTCAAGGAATCCTCAGAACCTTAGGCCCCCTACAAAACCTTTCACCTGACTCCATCAAACTCCTGACCCCACCGACACCTCGCACCCCTACCTTCTACCTACTTCCTAAAATTCACAAACCCAAACATCCTGGCCGCCCCATTGTAGCTGGTTACCAAGCCCCAACAGAACGTATCTCTACCTACGTAGATCACCACCTTCAACCCATTACATGCAGTCTCCCATACTTCATCAAAGACACCAACCACTTTCTCGAACGCCTGGAATCCTTACCCAGTCTGTTACCCCCGGAAACCATCCTTGTAACCATTGATGCCACTTTCCTATACACAAATATCCCGCACGTCCAGGGCCTCGCTGCAATGGAGCACTTCCTTTCACACCGATCACCTGCCACCCTACCTGAAACCTCTTTCCTCGTCACCTTAGCCAGCTTCATCCTGACCCACAACTTCTTCACTTTTGAAGGCCAGACATACCAACAATTAAAGGGAACAGCCATGGGTACCAGGATGGCCCCCTCGTATGCCAACCTATTTATGGGTCGCTTAGAGGAAGCCTTCTTGGTTACCCAAGCCTGCCAACCCAAAGTTTGGTACAGATTTATTGACAGATTTATTCACTGGACTCACAGCGAAGAACAACTCCTGAATTTCCTCTCCAACCTCAACTCCTTTGGTTCTATAAGATTCACCTGGTCCTACTCGAAATCCCATGCCACTTTCCTTGACGTTGACCTCCATCTGTCCAATGGCCAGCTTCACACATCCGTCCACATCAAACCCGCCAACAAGCAACAGTACCTCCATTATGACAGCTGCCACACATTCCATATCAAACGGTCTCTTCCCTACAGCCTAGGCCTTCGTGGCAAACGAATCTGCTCCAATCCTGAATCCCTGAACCACTACACCAACAACCTGAAAACAGCTTTCGCATCCCGCAACTACCCTCCCGACCTGGTACAGAAGCAAATAACCAGAGCCACTTTCTCATCCCCTCAAACCCAGAACCTCTCACAGAAGAACTCTAAAAGGCCCCACTTGTGACAGGATACTTCCCGGGACTGGATCAGACTCTGAATGTGGCTCTCCAGCAGGGATACGACTTCCTAAAATCCTGCCCCAAAATGAGATCCATCCTTCATGAATCCTCCCCACTCCACCAAGAGTGTCTTTCCGCCGTACACCTAACCTTCGTAACCTCTTGGTTCATCCCTATGAAATCCCCAAACAACCTTCCCTACCCTCTGGCTCCTACCCTTGTAACCGCCCCGGTGGTAACCTGTCCTATGCACCCTCCCACTACCACCTACTCCAGTCCTGTAACCCGGAAGGTGTACACGATCAAAGGAAGAGCCACGTGTGAAAGCACACACGTGATTTACCAACTGACCTGCCTACACTGTGACGCTTTCTATGTGGGAATGACCACTGTCCATTTGCATGAATGGACACAGGCAGACAGTGTTTGTTGGTAATGAGGATCACCCTGTGGCTAAACATGCCTTGGTGCACAGCCAGCACATCTTGGCCCAGTGTTGCACTGTCCGGGTTATCTGGATACTTCCCACCAACACCAACCTATCCGAACTCCGGAGATGGGAACTCACCCTTCAGTATATCCTCTCTTCTCGATATCCGCCAGGCGTCAACCTCCGCTAATTTCAAGTTGCCGTCGCTCATCCCTCACCTGTCTTTCAACAACTTCTTTGCCTCTGTACTTCCACCTCGACTGACATTTCTGCCCGAACTCTTTGCCTTTACTAATGTCTGCTTGTGTCTGTGTATGTGCAGATGGATATATGTGTGTGTGTGTGTGTGTGCGCGCGAGTGTACACCTATCCTTTTTCCCCCCCAAGGGAAGTCTTTCCGCTCCCGGGATTGGAATGACTCCTTACCCTCTCCCTTAAAACCCACATCCTTTCGTCTTTCCCTCTCCTTCCCTCTTTCCTGAAGAAGCAACCGTCAGTTGCGAAAGCTAGAAATTCTGTGTGTGTGTTTGTTGTGCCTATCTACCGGCACTATGCCACTTGGTAAGTCTTGGAATCTTTGTTGTTAATATATTTTTCCCATGTGGAAGTTTCTTTCTATATTATTTACATCATATATATATATATATATATATATATATATATATATATATATATATATATATATATATATTAAAAACAAAGATTCCAAGACTTACCAAGCGGGAAAGCGCCGGCAGACAGGCACATGAACAAAACACACAAACACACACACAGAATTACGAGCTTTCGCAACTGGCACTTGCTTCGTCAGGAAGGAAGGAAGGAGAGGGAAAAATGAAAGGATGTGGGTTTTAAGGGAGAGGGTAAGGAGTCATTCCAATCCCGGGAGCGGAAAGACTTCCCTTAGGGGAAAAAAAGGACAGGTGTACACTCGCGCACACACACACACACACACACACACACACACATATCCATCTGCACATACACAGACACAAGCAGACTGTCTGCTTGTGTCTGTGTATGTGCAGATGGATGTGTGTGTGTGTGTGTGTGTGTGTGTGTGTGTGTGTGTGTGTGTGTGTGTGTGTGTGTGTGTGTGTGTGTGTGTGCGAGTGTACACCTGTCCTTTTTTTCCCCTAAGGGAAGTCTTTCCGCTCCCGGGATTGCAATGACTCCTTACCCTCTCCCTTAAAACCCACATCCTTTCATTTTTCCCTCTCCTTCCTTCCTTCCTGACGAAGCAACTGCTAGTTGCGAAAGCTCGTAATTCTGTGTGTGTGTTTGTGTGTTTTGTTCATGTGCCTGTCTGCCGGCGCTTTCCCGCTTGGTAAGTCTTGGAATCTTTGTTTTTAATATATTTTTCCCATGTGGAAGTTTCTTTCTGTTTTATATATATATATATATATATATATATATATATATATATATATATATATATATATTCCAAGACTTACCAAGCGGGAAAGCGCCGGTAGACAGGAACAATAATATAACACACAAACACACACACAAAATTTCGAACTTTCGCAACCGGTGGTTGCTTCGTCAGGAAAGAGGGAAGGAGAAGGAAAGATGAAAGGATGTGGGTTTTAAGGGAGAGGGTAAGGAGTCATTCCAATCCCGGGAGCGGAAAGACTTACCTTAGGGGGAAAAAAGAATGGGTATATGCTCCCACACACACACACACACACACATACACACACACATATATATATATATATATATATATATATATATATATATATATATATAGACACAAGCTGCTTGTGTCTGTAAATGCTAATGACCTCCAGTGCAATAGTTATGTGAAACAAGTTTACTTATTTCATATTTTTGTTACTTTAATCTATGTTAGCGCTGCTAACCACCACCCCACTGAGATACAGCTTTCATTCATTATGGCTAGGAGGTGTCTTAGTGATGATGAAATACAAAAACTGCTTTTCGAGGAACTTCCATCAGACTCAGATAGTGAAATAAGTTTGTTAGAAGACTCTGACATTGATCCTACATATGAACCTGACTGTGATAATACTGTGTTATCATGTTCTGAAGAGAGTGGCAATGAAGCAGATGATAATTTACCAGAAAGTAATCATCACTTGTGTGATAATAAACAACCTTGCATGGCTACAATTCCATCAAATGATGATTTGTCTGCCTCTTAATCAGTTTCTCTGTCCATGCCTAGTCATTCGAGATCACCACTGGCTAAAGCAACGACATCTGTGACAGTTAATTCTTCACATATACTGCCAAACATTCCAAACCATTCTAGTACCTCTGGTGGATCTGGAAGTGTACCCATTGTTCAGGATGGTCCTCCACAATGGAGCCAAAATTTCAGAATTGAAGCACTGCCTAATTTTGTGGAAAAAAATTGGCCCTACAGTTGTTTTTACAGAGATGTCAAATCCATCGCCACATAAAATATTTTGGGAATTTTTTACTGATGAAATGATAAAACATATTACATTTCACACCAATTTGTATGCCACACAAAAAGGAAAGCCTTTCATCCCAACTACTGAAGATGAGATAAGGGTTTTCTTAGGCACCAGTTTATTTACTAGTGTCAAAAAATTACCAAGTTATCGAGATTATTGGTCTTCATCTCCAGATTTGAATGAGTCATATATATGTGACTTGACTGTAAAATGATTCAGTTTTCTCCTCAGTCATATCCATTCAAATGACAACTCGATGGTGCCTAAAAGGTGACAGGCCAATTTTGAAAAGCTTTTTAAAATAAGGCCTCTTGTTGAAATGTTGAATAAAAAGTTTGCACAATGCTATCAGCCTCATCAAAAAGTAGCAATTGCTGGGTCAATAGTGAAATTTAAAGGCAGAAGCTCAATGAAGCAATACATGAGGGACAAGCCTGTGAAAAGAGGCTATAAAATATGGATGTTGTGTGATGAATCTGGATATAATTTGAAGTTCCAAAGTTATACTGGAAGATTAACTACAGAGGAGTCTGAACTGGGACTGGGTGCACGGGTAGTAACAGATCTATGTGAAGAACTTTATGGCAAAAATCATGTTGTTTTCGTGGATAATTTATTCACATCTTATAATCTTTTTGTCCTACTAAAAGCCCAGAAGACATTTGCAGTTGGAACTGTGAACCCTACACGTAAATTCCTCCCAAAACTGAAGGAAGATAAAAAGATGAAACGAGGGGACTTTGACAGCAAAGTCAGCAATCATGGTGTAGCATTTTACATGTGGATGGACAAATGAGCTGTGAATTTGATCTCTACTATGCATGATCCTAGTGACACCACAAGTGTAAATAGGAAGGAAAAAGATGGATCAACTACTGTAGTGGCATGTCCCCGTGTACTGAGTGACTATAACAGGAGCTTGAATTTTGTTGACAATTTTGATCATCTAAAAGCAGACTATGGTTGCGATCGCAAAAGTAAAAATGGTGGCATAGGCTTTTTTTTTCACTTTATTGATATGTGTGTAGTGAATGCGTTTATCATACACAAAGAAATTTAAATGGAACAATTCACGAATAAAGACTTCCGAAGGGAAGTGTACAAAGGACTACTTGCCAAAGCAATTGTCCATTGCAGTGGCCTAAATCAAAAAGGGAAAAGTGTAACTCGCAGTAAACATAACCACACGTGGACAAACAAATCAGATTGGAAGGTAGTGCACATCAGCCAAAACAGACCACCTCAAGAAGATGTGCAGTATGCAGCACATGTGCTGTTCCTGTTAGAGCAGTGTGGATGTGTTCTTCGTGTAACGTACCTCTTTGTCTACGAAAAGGCAAAACTTGCTATCAAACATTTCATTCTCAATATGATGTACTTTTGAGTTGTTCGTGTAAATAATTTCCTAAGAAAACTGTTCAAAATTTTATCTCTCAAAATTTCTCAACAAATAAGTAACTAATGAATATTATGGGCGGTGGTTAACAGAGGTAACCACAATTTAATTGACTGTAATTAGAAAAGTAAGCAAAATATTGTAAAATTGTATTAAAATAAATTGTTTTGTTTGGTAAGAAGTTTTATAATTTTGACAAATCACGTGTTTTCATTTTTAAAAAAATTCCTGACCCTCAAAGAGTCAAAAAATATGTGGTTAACACTGATAACCACTGCCCCTAAAAGAGATAACTAGTGAAAAAGAAAATCAATGGCCATGAAACATAAAACTGTTAATTCTATCAAATATTGCTTCAGAGAAAGCCAATCACAATACAGGATTGATACAATGTGCTGCAAAACAGTATACTTATGTCTGTGTTTCTTACAATGCAGTATACATCTTTCTCTGACTCTGCCACTGTCATAAGATTGCAGGTCTGTATGATGGTATAATGTGTTATTGATTGTGAAATAGGTTTTTAACTTAAGATGTTACTTAATGCTTTCATGTTGTGTCTGTAATTGGCCTCTGTCAAATAACGAACCTTTTTACAGTAATTCTAGCATGCAAGGCAGTTGAGACAATGAATCATCACAGAAGCTACACATTAGTTGCCATTATGAGGAAAGTTTGAATTTTGATACTTTTCTTTATAGTTGCACAACTGCTCATGCAGCTAGTACAACATTTCTATTTCACGGGATACTGCAGATTTTGAGGACACCTAATTTACAACAAAACAAGTAGGCATACAATAAAGGATTGATTTTTCAGCTGGCCTGGCTACGAACCAACAAAGATGTAGGTCATGTTGTATAGGAAAGATGTTAAATTATTGTAGTGAGACATATTTGCAGTGATAGCCATTTACAGTGGCATAGCTGATTTTGTGATGCAGAAATAGGTACCTTAAATAGGTGTAGTTACGTATTCTTATCATAATGATTTTTTTTTCCCTCTTCATCACTGCTGATAGCTTTTATGCCATACAATCACAATAATTAGATGCAAGGCTCAATTCATAATTATTAAACTAAATGTGGCTAAGAATCGTCCTGTAATGTATTGCTAGGCACAGAACCCATTCAATATTTTATGAGCTGCTCTCTGAACAATACTTAGATTTATTCAAAGAATACCATAAAAGCATTTAATTATGGTACAAAAAACAAAAATAATTTTTAAACTTGAGACACCATAAGGGATCTGTGAAGGATAAAAACTGTAGAGGAAGAGAGAGATTGGAATATATCCAGAAAGTAATTGAGGACATAGGTTCCACAGTATAAAACACTAATACGACCTATTTTTGAGTACTGCTCAAGCATTTGGGATCCCTATCAGGTCAGAATGAGGGAGGAAATAGAAGCAATTCAGAGGCACGCTACTAGATTTGTTACTGGTAGGTTTTATGTTTCCCAGAGTGGATGGGGGTCCTTTGGTTTGGAGCCGAGTGGAGGGTCTCAACCAGAGGCTTCATCGACTCTGTGACGGTCTTGGCTGCAGATTTTGAGACTCATGTTATTGTGTGGGGAATTGTAGGACGCACCTAGGTAGGTCAGGGGCGCACTACACAAAGGAAGCGGCTACTCGGGTAGCAGAGTACTTGTGGCTTGCACATGGGGTTTTTTAGGCTAGGCAGTAGTGCGAGGTGTCCTGATGAACTCTCACCAGTCGACATGTAGGAAGGGAAATTAGGATGCCCTCAGTATAAAGACACTTCAGCCATCAAGATATTAGCAGTAAATTTTCAGAGTGTTCGGAATAAAGTTCCTGAATTTACTGCCCTCCAGGAAGCGTGTGGCGCGCAAATTATTCTCGGGACTGAGACCTGGCTGAACCCTGAGATAGGGAGTCCTGAAATATTTAGTGAGGGTTGGAATGTGTATCGGAAAGACAGATTAGACACCGTAGGAGGTGGTGTCTTCATTGCAGCTGACAAAAATATTGTGTCTACTGAGGTCGAAGTAGAGTGTGATTGTGAAGTTATCTGGACATGTTTAACATGGCTAGGGGAAATAAAGTTAATTGGGGGTGTTATTACCGGCCACCAGGTTCCACTGTGACAGTTCTAGAACCATTCAAAGGGAGTCTACATTCTGTATCACAGAAGTACCCAGATCATGCTATATTAGTCGGAGGCGACTTCAACCTACCTAGTATAGACTGGGATGTCTATGGATTCATTACAGATTGTACAGACAAGCCATCATGTGAATTACTTTTGAACACATTATCCAAAAACTGCCTTGAGCAGCTAAATCGACAGCCTACGCATAATGGAAATATTTTAGATCTGGTAGCTATGAACAGACCAAACCTCATCGACGGTGTCAGTGCTGCGACAGGGCTTAGTGATTGTGATGTTGTCATTACGACTATGGTTACGAAAGTTAAAAAGTCGGTCACGAAGGCTAGGAGAGTATTCTTACTAGAAAGAGCAGATAAGCAGTTGTTAGCATCCCACTTAGTAAATGAATCGACTTCATTTACTTCCGGTATGATGGACGAGGAAGAATAATGGGCAAATTTTAAACACATTGTAAATCACACATTGGACAAGCACGTGCTGAAAAAGTGGGTTACGGATGGAAAAGACCCACTGTGGTTTAACAGCGCAATTTGGAGAATGCTCAGCAAGCAAAGGCTGTTGCACTCATGGTACAAGAAAGATCGGGAGAATGAGGACAAGCAAAAGTTAGAAGAGATTCATGCTGCTGTAAAAAGAGCAATGCACGAATCATTCAGCCACTACCACTGTCATACCTTAGCAAAAGATCTTGCTGAAAACCCAAGGAAATTCTGGTCTTACGTAAAATCAGTAAGCGGGTCGAAGGCTTCCATCCAGTCACTCACTGATCAGTCTGGCCTGGAAATGGAAGACAGCAAAACGAAAGCTGGAATTTTAAATTTAGCATTTGAGAAATCTTTCACACAGGAGAATTGTACAAACATACTGCCATTTGAGTCTCGTACAGATTTCTGTATGGAGGACATAGTGAGAGACATCCCTGGACTTGTGAAGCAGCTGAATGGGTTGAAAATAAATAAATTGCCAGGTCCTGATGGGATTCCAATTCTGTTTTACAGAGAGTACTCTACTGCATTGGCTCCTTACTTAGCTTGCATTTATCGCGAATCTCTTGCCCGATATAAAGTCCTGAGTGACTGGAAAAAAGTGCAGGTGACACCTGTATATAAGAAGGGTAGAAGGATGGATCCTCAAAATTGCAGATCAATATCCTTAACATCGGTTTGTTGCAGGATTATTGAACATATTCTCAGTTTGAATATAATGAATTTCCTTGAGACAGAGAAGTTGCTGTCCATGCATCAGCACGGCTTTAGAAAGCATCGCTCCTGCCAAATGCAACTCACATTTTTTCACATGGTATCTTGCAAACCATGGATGAAGGGTATCAGACGGATGCCATATTCCTTGACTTCCAGAAAGCATTCGACTTGGTGCCCCACTGCAGACTCCTAACTAAGGTACGAGCATATGTGATTGGTTCCTAAGTATGTGAGTGCCTCAAAGATTTCTTAACTAATAGAACCCAGTATGTTGTCCTCGATGGTGAGTGTTCATCGGAGGTGAGGGTATCATCTGGAGTGCACCAGGGAAGTGTGGTAGGTTTGCTGTTGTTTTCTATCTACATAAATGATCTTTTGCATAGGGTGGATAGCAATGTGCGGCTCTTTGCTAATGATGCTGTGGTGTACAGGAAGGTGTTGTCATTGAGTGACTGTAGGAGGATACAAGATGAGGACATTCTTGGGAACCAATCCCTTATGCTCCTACCTTAGTTAGGAACCTGCAGTGGGGCACCGAGTCAAATGCTTTCCGGAAGTCAAGGAATATGGCATCCATCTGATACCCTTCATCCATGGTTCACAAGATATCATGTGAAAAAAGGGCGTGTTGCGTTTTGCAGGAGTGATGCTTTCTAAAGCCGAGCTGATGCATGGACAGCAACTTCTCTGTCTCAAGGAAATTCTCTAATTATAGATAAATGTAAATTAATGCAGATGAATAGGAAAAAGAATTCTGTAATGTTTGAATACTCCATTATTAGTGTAGCGCTTGGCACATTAAATATTTGGGTGTAACATTGCAGAGTGATATGAAGTGGGACAAGCATGTAACGGCAGTTGTGGGGAAGGCAGATAGTCATCTTCGGTTCATTGGCAGAATTTTGGGAAGATGTGGTTCATCTGTAAAGGAGACCGCTTATAAAACAGTAATACGACCTATTCTTGAATACCGCTTGAGCGTCTGGGATCCCTATCAGGTTGGATTGAGGGAGGACATGCAAGCAATTCAGAGGCGGGCTGCTAGATTTGTTACTGGTAGGTTTGATCATTCTTCAGGAACTCGGGTGGGAGTCTCTAGAGGAAAGGAGGCGTTCTTTTCATGAATCGCTACTGAGGAAATTTAAAGAACCAGCATTTGGGGCTGACTGCAGCACAATTTTACTGCCACCAAGTTACATTTCGCGGAAAGACTGCAAAGATAAGATAAGAGAGATTAGGACTCATACAGAGGCATATAGGCAGTCATTTTTCCCTCGTTCTGTATGGGAGTGGAACAGGGAGAGAAGATGCTAGTTGTGGCACAAGGTACTCTCCGCCATGCACCGTATGGTGCATTGCAGAGTATGTATGTAGATGTAGATACAGGTGTAGAAGTGCTTCTCTGAGATGAAGAGGTTGGTACAGGAGAGGAAGTACAACTTACTCAAAAGAATTGTTAATACACATTTCTTACATTAATAATGTTTTCTAATAAACACCTCTATCAGGAGGTCACACTGCAGTAGATTAATTGATATTGTGAGTATTGTCAATGGCCCTGAACATTTATGGGGCTGAAGTTACTTGTGATGTGGATTTCTTAATGAAAAGAGATGTTTGTAAATTATTCTTCACCTGCAACTATTCCGCAAACATACCAGTGAATAAATGCAGACATATAACAATTTATACAGCCTGCATTTCTATTTGAAACAGAATGGAAGATAGTTAGTAGATATTACACAAAATCTTGGAGGACCCGAAGAAAAACGATGCACTGCCAACTTTGAGGAGACTAATGCAACGAAACATAAATACAAGAATATCAGTATTGATCATTCAGCTGGTCTTGCCGCAATGGAGTTTGTAGTTCACATCTCGTGACCTGTGTGTCCCAGACAAGAAACCTGAATGGCAGTTTCAACCATATGGTGTGATCAACTTGCTGTGGAGTTCACTGCTACTGCATGTTGGTCTCCTGCATGGGTCTGATGCCAACATAACTTTCTCACCATTGCTGCCTGCCTGGCATGGCGACTCTGGCCACTGGCTGTCTCCCAATGCTGCATGCTAATCTAAGCACATACTAATATCCAGCGCCAGCCTGCACTCCTGGCAGCTGCCCACAATAAGGCTATGTTTCAACAGCTGTACTGTATGCAGTGAATAAATGAACTGTTGTCTTCTGTTTCTGTGACTTCACAAAGGCTACCCCCAGGATCATCTTGCCTGCTGCCACACCAAACATCCTGCATCATTACAATCTGCACTTTGGAGTCCACACTCAAACACTGCTCGGGCAGCGACTTTCTGATAACAAGACCATGAATGAGTATAAGTCAGGCCATGATTTTCTTGATGTGTACCTACACTCAAAAACTGGACTCTCTTCATATGAGAACAATGTACAGACATCCTGGTAGCTGTACTTTGATTGGTGCTACTTTTGATTGTCAATTTCCAGAATTATTTTGAAAGTTATTAATGTAATTTTCCTCATTGTGTTGGAGCTTCAGATGGAAAGCACATTTGTATTGTCCATCCATGTAACTCAATGTACTACAATTACAAAGGATATTCATCTATAGTGTTGATGGCTGTGTCTGACGCTGAGTATAGATTTATCTACGTAGATATCAGCAGTTATGGCAGAGAGAGTGATTCTACTATATTTAAAGAATGTTCTTTAAATATTTTTATGATACCTGAGGGATCTATGAAATGGCAAGTATCCAAAATTTAACGTGCCACTGATCTAAAAAACAAAACAAAACAAAAAAAGTAGTTAATGTAAAAATAAAGATTTGTACTTACCATACTTGTCTCTGTCTTTGACACACATCAGTTCAAAGTCTTCGTTCAATTCTCTGCAAACTTTGAATCATGCATTGCTTGTTTGTATTCCATCCTTACAAGTCATTCCTGAACTACCTTTATAAGGATTTCGATATCAATTTCCGCCATCACATAGAAGACTAGAAATGTCCAGAACAGACTGAACCACCACCAAAGCAAAACATAACTGGCTGGCATACAATAGTTGGGTAGATGCATAGTGCTCTACTGTTCTGCACGCCCCACCACCTGCACCGGTATTTCAGCACAACAATGACAAGACACAGCGGGGGCCGCCAGCATCCCACAGCCTCGGCCCGGCTGTCATTTAGCCATTCATGTCATCTGTCTGCCAGGTGTGAAACGCCCTGTAAGCACCTCATCCTCACAACTGGCTAGCCGGTGATGGCTGCTGCAGCTGGGTAGATGTGAAATAAACCTAAGCTCTGGAGGAAGATGTGGTTGAGCTTTCCAAGGACGAGGATGATACTGGGTGATCAGAGGAGTGCTGGTTGATGGCTGGTTAACAGGTCTAGTGGTGTCAGAGGATCAGATGGCATACGAGACTTGTTTGGGGTAAGATACTGCCAGTCAATAAATACCTGCATCCGACTGACGATGTGTTGTCCTTTGATGGGAAGGGTATAAGGAAGAGACTTTTTGACATGGAATGTGTGACTGCTATCAGAGCGTCATGTTGATGGTCAGTGTACTTGATATGGACAGACGTATTTATGGAATCAGCTGAGGTGAACATCGACATCTAGGAAGTTGGCTCAATGAGTTGAGAATGATTAGGTGAAATGGGTTTTGTAACAGATGTTCAATTTGTGGATGAAAGAGCTACGGTCATTCTTGCTGCAAGTACAGATCATGAAAATGTCATCAATGAATCTGACCCAGACATGGGGTTTTAGGTGTTGATTGGATAGGAAGGATTCCTCCAGCCTGGCCATAAGTAAGTTGGCACAGGGTGGTATCATGCGAGTACCTATCACAGTTACTTTGACCTTTGTCAGTTACTTATCTGCAAAATATTAAAACTAGTCTTCTACTTTTAATGCCTCATTTCCTAATCTAATTCCTCATCACCTCTTGACTCAAATCTGTCAATGTTCACTAACCCATTTTTTACTTTTACTCTGATGTTCACCTAATAACACCTATTCAAGACATTATCCCTTCCATACAATTTCTCTTCCAAGTTTTTTTTTGCTGCCTCTGACAGAACTACAATGCCATTGGGAAATTTTCAAAAATTTTTTCTCCTTCAACTAATTCTCTTTTCTAATTTCTCTTTGTTTCACTTTACTGCATTCTGTATGTACAGATTGATTAACTTAGGGTACAGGTTACATCCCTGTCTCAATCCCTTCAATTGTTGCTTCCCTTTCAAGACCTTTGATTCAAATGACTAATCTGGTTTCCATACATGTGACTTAACCATTCACTCCCTGTATCTTATTGCTACAGTCAGAATTTCAAAGAGTAAGTTCCAGTCAATATGGTCGCAAGCCTTTTTTTTTAAATCTACAAGTGATAAACATGAGTTTATCTTTGCTCAGTTTATCTTCCAAGATGAGTTATAAGTTCTATATTGCTTTGCATGTTTCCTTATTTCTCCAGAGTCCAAAACTGATCTTCCCTCATATTAGCTCTTGCCAGCAGTTCCATTCTTCTATACACAATTTAGCATTTTTCAACTGTGAATTCTGAAACTGATGGCTCAGTACCAATTACACGTTAGCACTTACTGGGCACAATATATTTTGATTAATTTAGTACAACAAGTATATAATGAGGCAAGAAATTCATGAAGTGTGATAATGAACAAGGTAAATCATTTTCAGAGAAACAGATAGAAACATTTATTTAAAGTTTTTTAAATTTATTTGTCTGCAAATAAATTTAACAAGAACTAACATCTTTTATGCATATGCATCTGAAACATACAATACTGAAAATACTCTAATTTCAACAAACAAAAGAAAGTTTTTATAGTACACTAAGATATGATCCAGTTCCTTTTTTAATTGATTTATGATATGTGCTCATTGAATGATATGATAAAGCATCTATGTTTCACTGAAAAGTGTTTAATGTGCTGATGTTGCAGTCTACACAACTCAATGTGATAAACACACTGCCTAGAGTGTTGCAATATTTGTGCAATTCTGATGGCGCAATACTGTAGTAACGATAAAGAGCAGAATGTAAAAACAGAATGGTTGATAGTTTACATGTCCTTGTCACAGTGATATTCTGAATAGCATTATGGTAGATGCCAACAAAGGAAACAAACTTAGATATTTTATAATAAATCATTATTTCACTTATTGTCTTTCACAGTGTCAATCTTTATTTTAAGCCTAACGATTTCTGGATACATGCGTTTGGTAAAAATCTTAATGCTCAAAGTGACAGCTTAAATTTTGCTGTGATTAGTTTTAAATATTAACCATAAAATGATGATGAAACAATTCAGAAAGACAACATCTGACAAAAGTAAAATAAATTGAAGAATAACTGGTCAGTACACCTCAAATTCCCAGGAGAACTAAGAAACATTCATCAGACAGTTCTAGCTTTTTATGTAGTTATTATAAAAAGAATCAAATGGTAATTTCCTGGGTTATAGTCTTTGTGAGAATTTTTCTGGAGCAATTAGAAAGTAGAAAATATTCTATACTAATTTACACAAATTTCTTAAATGAAATGAGCTTCACTGTATGAAAACTTCCAGAAATCATTTCTAATTATCTTCTAAGTTTGCAACTTACTCATTTTCCTTTTAGAATGTGTTTTCATTCTACCATTGAATATTATTTTTTTTATTTTCATGTAATGAATTCAGTCTAAATCAAATGCAATACTGTGACAATATGGACAGTATTTCACCAGAGATTACATTCCTAAACATAATCTGAAATATTTAAATTCTTTGATAAGAATCACTCAAAACCAGGAATTTGTGCCACATACAGTGTTTGCCAACAATTAAATGGAGCTAAACACGTGAAGTCATTACTTTATAATCTAACCAAATTTTCAACATTCTAAAAGGTAAATAGTTACCTAGGGTTCATATGAAGTTCAGTAATGTATGAAAAGTCCACCTTCCAAAATGTGGATACCCCTTATTCTCCTTGCCACAAAGCAACCTGAGTGACAACAGTCTTTGAACCTTACCATAACTTTTACAAAATATGTATTGCTTTCTGACAGTAAAAGCAAGGTCCTAATGTGACTAACAATGTACTACTACTTTAAAGGAATGTGACATACACCAGTAACATGATAGTAATTCAAATAAATACAAAATGTGCATGTGCAGAAGAAAGTTGTGAAAAAAAACATTAAAATTAAATTTCAAGGAAGTTATATGTTACACAAAAATCAGAAGTTTTGTACATGATAGGTATCAAACTGCTGTGAAAGTTTCATTAGAATTACACCAAATTAAACAGCATTACTGATTTATATTTACTATGCTTACAGTAACTGTTTATAAACTGTAGCAGTAATACCAAAATACAGGTTAACAGATACACATAATTTATGTTTTACGTAAAATTCTTTTATCCAACAAAATATTAAACTACCTTTGAGTAATACTCTCACACAAAGACAAATGTTTTGAAAGCAATATTAATGATTATTAAAATTTTACTCACAGTACACAAATAACACACATTCTATGAAGTGTTTATTCTAGAGGAACAAGGTACATTTGAGCAATCAAGGTACTAATATTATGAACTGAGGGTTGCCATGCCAGTATTCAGCTTTGTCACACTTTATTCTACTGTTTGGCACAAACATCACTCACTGGAAAAATGGTACAAAAATTTCTTCCTGAAGTAACAAATCTAACTAGAATCCCTTATAACAGCCAGAGCACAGGGTCATTTAACTCAACTTTGTGCGTCTTATTGTAGATTAGTCTTTCTTGGTGTCATTTCTTATGACAAAATAGCAAGAGTACACCATTAAATATATCAGCAGTAAGGACAATTATAGCCACTGCCTTATATAAACATAGCAATTGTATCCATTTATTGTGGGATTGTTACAATGCATTTTTGACTAACAAACTAAATGCACTTAAGCTTTCTTATATCCTGCTAAATGTTTTATTGAAAAACAAGTCATGTTATTTCAATAAAAATTTAAAGAACTGTATGGAAATACAGTTAATTGGCACTCCTTTATGCCACTAAAATTTTATGTCAACTTTAAAGAACATTCATAGTTCAGAGTAGAGCTATATACGATCAGCATAATAAACACCGCCATTAAAAAACCACCTTGACACACATCTCATAACAATAAAATGTTAACATGACCACAACATAAGCAGGATATAAACGCAAATCCTTCATGGATTCAGTATTCATACCTGGACATAAAATAGCCACAAGAGTGAAGTGAATCTCCAATAGTTCTGAAAAGATATACTATGGTCTACAAGACAAATAGGCATATGAAATATACACATCACTCTTAGTGTAGCATGCAAGTAATACTGTAATGTCAATACTGCTGGTAATACTGTAATACCAGTTCTTACACTTACTAGTAAATGCTAGTACAATAGCACACTGTTTGCCTTTTAGCACAAAAAAATATATTTGGAAATTAAATCACCAAATAAATGAAGCCTAGTTCAGAAGTATTAGTCACCAAATCTGTTCGTAGTGCATTTCCTCTTTTTCTTAATCTTGCCTCACCAGGACAGCCATAGGTTTTAAAAGTGAGTGTCATTGGTATCATGAGGCTTAAGTGCACTCTCTACCTGTACTCCCATCAAAGAAAAATTTCTAGCAGTACCAGGAATGAAACCTGGATCCTTCATACAGCAGTCACACTGACAACTTAGCTATTCTTTATATACACCTATTCTCAGTTTTTATCATTAAGGTGAAATGTGTTATGTTCTTTTTATAGTTATTTACATTGTACTTCAAACAGATGTCTTTTATATGACCACACAAGAAGACCATAGGTAGCAAACCAAACAGTAAGTTATATTTCAAACAATGGAAATTCCAGGTAGGTATATTAAAAATGTAGGGAAAGACAGATTGCTACTTATCGTAAAGAAGACACATCAAGTTGCAGACAGGCACAATTAAAAGACTTGCATATAGTTTTCGGCCACAGCCTTCATCATCTCAGGCCAGATGCTGGAGCTGATGGTCATGTGTGCATGAGCTGTGCATGATTGTGTCTGTGCCTCTTTACTGATGAAGTCTGTGGCCGACAGCTATTTGTGTCTTTTAATCATGCCTATCTGCAGCTTGATGTGTCCTCTTTATGGTACGTTATTATATTTAAATATTTTTAATATAAGAATTATTCACAATAGCTGATGAAGGAAATGAAGAATGGAAACATTGCAGAACTGTATCAACAAAAAAACATCTGACAAAGATGAGGACAAGATGCAATGTCTAATTTGTCCTTTGTTATTATAAAATCATCTTTTTAATTCATCACCATTCCCAACTTTGTTTCCTATCTTTTACATGTCACTGATTTTGAAAGCACTTACTCTTGAGTGACTTGTCCAATGTAACACGGGGGTTCAGTCATACTGCATAAAATCTTTAGCAAAAATGTTATTTCTATTGATTTATGCTGTGCTGAATTCATATTCAAATACTATATTTGTCCTTAGTACAACCATATTATGATATTATATATGGTGACAAATTAGAAGATTGTAAGCCACTGAATATTCCCCCGTTCTATAATCTTATAATCAACAAATGCAATATATTTTTACATTACAAACTAGAAAAGGTACCAGTTAATTTTGTATACTATAATAACAATGTGTTAGTTTAATAAGTTATAGTTGTAAAATATTTAAACAAATTATTTACACAAGAACAGAAAACATCTTAGAAGGCTGCCCAGGGTGGCCAAGCGGTTCTAGGTGCTACAGTCTGGAACCAAGTGACCGCTACGATCACAGGTTCGAATCCTGCCTCGGGCATGGATGTGTGTGATGTCCTTAGGTTAGTTAGGTTTAAGTAGTTCTAAGGTCTAGGGGCTGATGACCACAGCAGTTAAGTCCCATAGTGCTCAGAACCAATTGAACCATGTTAGAAGCTGACCTTAGGGAAGATGAGTTTGTGTTCCAGAGAAATGTGGGAACATAATGATGCTATATTGATCCTATGTCTTATCTTAAAAGATGAATACAGCTGAATGGAATGGTTAGTGCCTCAAAGACAGATGAGTATCAACAAAAGAAATTCTAATGGAAAGTAGTGGTATTAAACAAGATGATTATGGGAGAAAAAGAGTAGGAAATAAGACAAAGTACCAGCTGTTTTTTGCAACTTTGACATAAAAATAATTGATAGTCAAAGTAGAGATTATATAAGATGCAGACTGGAAAACATTTTTGAAAGAGAGGAATTTTTCAACACACAATACAAATTTAAGTGTCAGGAAGTCCTCACTGAAAGTATTTGTCTACTGTGTAGCCTTGTATGAAAGTGAAGCATTGACAATAAGCAGTTCAGACAAGAAAAGACTAGACATTTTTGAAATGTCATTTTATAGAGGTATGTTGAAAATTAGATGAGTAGACTGACTAATAACATGGTAATAAATGAAATTGGGGAGAAAATGTATGGCAACATCTCACTACAATAGGGGATCAATTGACAGGGCTCATGGGCTGAGGTATCAAGAAGTCATAAATTTGGTAATGAAGGGAAGTGTACAGAGTAAAAATTGCACTGGAAGGCCTACCATGAACACTGTCAGCAATTTGAAATGGGTGTAGGCTACAGAAAATATTCAGAGATGGAGAGGCTTGTACAGGATAGATCAGTGTAGAGAGCTGTATCAAACCATTCTTTGGACTGAAGACTAGAACACCACTAAGAATCAACCAAATACTGTATCATTTAAACACTGTCCTTTAATTTGCTTCTTTCTCTGACACTGAGCATAGAGACCTAATGTATTAATTTATGAAACACTGAATTTATAGTCAAGTCAAAATGAAAAGGGATAATAAATAGATTACGCTTTGGTCTTGCTCAAATTTTTCCCCATTTTATGAAGCAATATTTGTAGTAGTACCACAAAACTTAATAAACCAATTTCTCAGAGCACTTTTACATGCACTGGGTATTAGTAATGATGGTAGGCATGGGTCTCCTTAATTCTGGTTATCTTAACTCATTCTCTAAAGGTCTAAATATACAACAGCATAATAAAAAAGGATAGAATACTATCACATACATACCTGCAGTGTCAAAGACAAATAGGAATTTCATAGGTTAACAATTGCATAAAATTGTAGTACATACAATGTGATTCTTATTATCTTCTAAAATAATATCAGTCATTTTCATAATGGAAGTGTATTCCTAGATTTTATTTCATAGAAAATATCTTTGGTCTTTATTTTAGAAACAATGTACACAAATTTCAATGAGGTATGAATCCTATTCAGTATTTACATCAACAGAATCTTCAGGCAGTCTACTTTAAAATGGAAGACTAGGTGTAACATTCCACATAATTATGAATTATGATACTTCTTATGAAAGCTAAGAAAAAAGAATAGTCCACTTCAGTTACATTTGAAATACAAAAAATGTGATAGTTGGAAATATTAAATGATACTGACAAAATACAAATGCACTCATTATCTGGTTGAAAGAGTTTTCTATAATGAACTACAGCAGCCATGTGAGCTGATTTCAAGAGATATCTTAATTATAATTAGTATTACAATATCAATATGGTGAAATATAATGGAAGGAGTAAATATAACAACTTACCACATTGTCGAGGTGTTGAATCAGCAGTGCCCACACTAGCAAGACTGAAAATATTGGTAACCTTTTGGAAGACTATCTTTAGAGCTACTTAGCACAGAATAAACAATCACGAACACCTGCGAAGGGACATTGTCCTGGCTGAGACATTACCTGAGCTGCACCACACAGCCCAAGGAATCAGTCTCATGCTCTCCATCATTCACTTATTGAAGTTAAGTTTCTGAATATATCAGAATAACTATTATCATTAAATTCCTTTTATTAACTAAGCAGTAGATGTGGCTGAATAGCCTTCTGCTTGTAGGCCTCAATTCCTTCAGTAAATCCAACTGACACTTTTGGTGTCAAATGCAAGTGCTCTAAGTGGTTTTGGATATAACCCACTACCTGCATTTCAGCCTCCAAGTGCAAACTGAACACACTCTCAGTAGGTATGTTCTTCAAAGCAGATTGTGGACGTCCCTGTTTGGCTAACAAGATTTGTCACAGTGTTGACAGGTAAATCTACACTCCTCACTTGCTATCAATTTATTCTTTTTCTCTTGATCTTATTCCAGAATCTTGAGTCAATAATACTGCTAATTGGAAACATTACATTAGTTTTAATTTTTGAAACACTTACTTATTGTTCCATTATATAACATAACGACATTTTTGTTACTGTTTTGACTAACACTTATTTCCCCAGTCAATCTAATTTTGCTGTACATTTCAGTGATGTTATTTTCGTTGTAATCATTAGCTTATGCTGAAGAAATACAGAATGTAAGGGGGAAAACAAGAATGAAAATGTTTGCTTATAATAGGTGTAATTCTAATGGTGTAATTCTAATAGCATTCTGAAATTACCAATGGTGAAGAAGTTTGGAGGGAGTTAACTACTGTTATAGCACTGGCAAAAAGTAACACTTACAAAGAAAATGACATCATTAAAATGTACAATAAATTTAAATGAGAAATGGAGAGAAAACTAGGTTAGTCAAGGTAGTAAGGAATAGGGAACTATGTCATAAAGGCATGATATTCGACAACTGTCCAACGTTTTTAATAAAAACCCAAAGCAAACACAGGTTTGATTCAGGATAATGTCAATTTCAGGAGTAACTTTTTAGCATCAAGGGCATATGGACTTAGGCACCAAGTGTGTGACAAACAATCTGTTTGTCAAAGAGGAAGGAATTTTCCAGTTTGATTTAAGGAACATGCCAACAAAAACAACAATGTGTTCAGTTTGCACTAGAGGCTGGAAAGCATGTGACAGTTGGCATCCAAAGCAATCTAAATATCTTACATATGGTGGCAAAAAGCTATCTGTTGAACCTACTGAAGGAAATGGAAACCTACAACCACAGGAATATACAGCCACATGTAATAAACAAAATTAATTTAATCATTCCAGTTATTGTGACATTCAGAAAGTTAGGTTGGTTGGTTGGGGGGGGGGGGGAGGGGGGCAGTTGAGAGACTAAACAGTGAGGTCATCAGTCCAAATAGAGGTCACCTGGAGTTACTGACATCAGCCAACCAAAGTATGTAGGAGTGAGAACATTCTGGCACTGAAACCAATACTGATGCTAGAGCTGAGAAATAATTTAAAGTGAGATAAAAGTATGAGAGTCAGGCCAGTATGAAGATACCTACGCCCCCCCACCCCACCCCGAGAAAAAAAAAAAAAGAAAAAAACACCACTAATCCAATTAAGGGCGAAGACAGTTATAGAAAAAAGAAGGCCTTCTGGACATGAGATTCATAAAAGTAAAAGTGACAAGTCAGAAAGCAGCTACCTGCAGCTGGATGCTTCAGCATGCACCATGAACTGGGAGCCTGTAACCAATCACTTTGGCTGTGGACAATGTTACAAACATGTGGTGCAGCTCTGGCAACAAACAGTATTGAAGAAAACAACAACACTATCAGTCTCCAAGAAGAGCTTCTCTGACAGTCAATTTCCTAGTTGATGTTTAATAATTTTTAATGTTTCCTATCACAGAATTTTTCAGTGAAATTTAATGATTTTATGTATACAACTTTCCCAACTTGCTGTAACTTGGATTAATGTTGTCAGCAGAAACTCTTTACTGCATAAATACAGTTTAAAAATGACAGATTAATTTAACATATAACATAGCTCATTTTAACATTCATTTCTCTATATGGTAATGATTTTACAACAATATACTTGTTTTAACCATATGATAAGGAAAATCTTGTGAGCTTGCTAGCAATACCACCTATAAGTGGCAACTACTTGTTTTTAAAACACACACATGTAATCAAATGGCACTTGCTTATAGCATGGATGCAACCTATTCTTAGGAACACAAACACATATGTTACTTACTGGCAGATTAAAACTGTGTACCAGACCAAGACCCTAACTCAGGACCTTTGTTTTTCATGAGCAAGTGCTCTACTAGCCTGTGAAAGACAAATGTCTCAAGTTCAAGCCTCGGTCCAGCACAGTTTTAATCTGCCAGGAAGTTTCATATCAGCTGCAGAGTAAAAATTTCATTCTGGTAGAACATACGATGTACTGCAGTTTGTACTAATGATCTAGTTTTCATGTAATATTTTAAATGATGATGATTATGTCAGTATCCACAAATAGTTATTACCAAAATTAAATTTGCAATATTGCTGGAACACTGTAATAGAAAGTGCAAACAGTGGTGATCAGGAACTCTTATTCATGTCTTCAACTGTTATGGGTTGTATTGGTGGGAGTAGCTGAGGGGGTAAAATAGGTGGGTGGGAGGAGAGAGAATCCACTGACATCAAAGTTTTCTGGCCCCTTTCCCAAACCTACTGCTACCCTGTCCCCATTTCATTTAGTCCCTTTTCTCACTTTCCTTTCCAGTCTATCTCCTGTCCAGTCTGCTGCTCACTGTAATTGTGTACAGCTTGCCCTGCCTGATCCACAGCAAACTTTCTATTAAATGCACTTGCTGCTTCTCCCCCTGAGGTGCCAACCACCAATCCTATCCCCTCCTCACCAGATTTCTCCTCTCACCCACTCCACCCAACAATCCCTCACTCCATTTGATATGCAGTGCCAGAACAATGTATCCACCTTGAACTATGTAATCATGCAGGTGTATGCGTGAATGTGTGTATATATGCAATTGTGCTACAGTAGTTAGCTCCAAAGATGAGGATGATGACAATCATTTTCATCCAATGTTTAGCAACATTTTAAATATAGTTTTATAAATCTACTAATGCCTCAAGACCACAATTATACAATACATTGTTACCTTTACTTCCTTTCATGCCCTCGTGATTTATATACAATCAAATTATTACAAGGGGGAGGGGGGAGGCAGTTAACCAAGGCAAGTGTGCAATTCACATAGCAGAAAAATGGTTTAGAGATTTCGAATTTACTACGTTAGTTTTAAAAAAACTGACTCTTCTAACATAAAGCATGATAAAGATTCAGTTTGTGAAAAGCACATATTAAGCTGAAGACCACAAAACCTTGACTGATATGGTGTGACACACTAGGGCACACCTGGAGACATATGAAACAGCCACACAAAAACATCGCCAACCTCAGCCGCAATGAAGCTTAGAGTGCCTACCTAACTGCATACAAAACAAGCTATTTAACATCTCCTTACAAATAGTGTTCCACAAGAGGACACAGAGGCAAGGGACTTATGAGAGTTGAATAAGTACTTCGATGAGTCTCTACCACATCGGATTCATATGCAGTCTCAAGCTATTAGACGCTTCCTTCATTGTTACCATTAAAAGATTTCAGTAGACAATTAGATACTTTATTTAGTTGACAGAACTATGTCATTGAGACATTACAAAGCTGCGCAATAACCAAACAGCTGCAAATAATACAATCAACATGAAGGCCTCAAAAAAGAGACTAAATAATCACTGACAACACAAACAAATGAGAGCATCATTAACAATAAACCACTGGGAGATTTAGGACAGGCTAATCCAGTGTTAAGTGGGATCAATAAGATAACCAGTTTTGTGAGAAGAAACTAACAGTGATCCAAGTGAAAGAAATGAATGTGGTTCAAAATAATGTTTCTGCTCAAATGGTATCAAAATAAGACACCTGGCTACAAAAACACCGATACTGTATAACAAATTTTGACCTTTCATGCATTAACAGATTAGCATCTGTACAATTCTCCATTTGTACCTATCACACAAACTGCCTCATGAGAACTTGAATTAAAGTAAAGAAAGAGGAATTTCTCTACAGAAATTACAGCAGCTGAGCCTCTTGGTATTCCTCTAATACCAAATCTCTCAGAAAGAATTCAGTTAGGATGACCAGATTGGTAGCAGGTAGTAATGGTGTATGCCACTGATATTTACAATCATTTTGAAACTTTAACTGAACTGAAACATTTTTTGTTGTTACACAGTTATCTACAAAATAAGATATTTTTATTTAAATTCTTATGAATAAGCTACAGGAAAAATGTAATTATCCTAATTCCAAGAAAGCAAGTGCTGACAGGCATAAACAGTTCACATAAGACAGATAATGACATTTAAGTCGGGAATTGTTATACAGAATTTTTGAATGATAATTCTGAATCTCTCCAAACTTAATGGAGTTTTTAAAATGAAGCACACAAAATATAGCACTCACGTTTTCTGTGGCTTACAGAATGTACATAAATGTATACAGAAAACAGACTACCTGTCATCTTGGAATTATTTGTAATGACAGAACCATGGCAAACTATAGTTTACCATTCCTTGAAATTCCATATCACATCAAAAACATTTCATAGCAAAAACATGAAAATACATACATCAAATACCTTATGAATTTTAAGACATTTGTGATGTAGTTGTAAATATGAATGATATTGAAACAAAATAAATATATCTAAGCTATTGCACTTCACACTTAAAGAAACAATTTTTTATTGGTTTTGTCATCATTATAGAAAGAACAAGTGAACCAGCTGGCTCAAGATATGTATCACATATTTTTACTCCCTACACACTCATCATAGGTATGGCTGTGTAGTATTTGTAATCTGCAGAGTATTCAATAAAATTTGCAATGCTGCAGATATCTATGAATAGTCATATAAAACAATAATAGTTACAAAATGTAAATGTTTTCTAATAATGTGCCATTAATTTTTACAGTCTTCAAAATTCAGATCTGGAAAACTCCCTTCACCAAGTTGACAGTCTTCATGAATTTGTAAATATGAAATTTATCAATGGAGAACATGGCAACCCTCATGTGGAAGATGTTACAATTACATCATTTGAAAAAGGTTCTTTCATGTCATAAAAAAATAAGAAAGAAGTATAGAATTACAGTTTCAGTTGTTTTGCTGACTCTTGATTATACGCTCACGAAGCGAACCGAACCTACCCTGTACCTGACGCAGCTGCAATCTAAGAGAATCAGACAACTGCTTCTGTAGCTGCTGCACTTCTGATATTTCTCTTCTCAGATTCTCATACTCCTCCTTCACCTGGTTAACACCTCGTAGAAGTGAAATCACTGAAACCTTTTGGAACAACAGAATGATTTTATACAACAGGAATTAAGTGTCTCAAATCAAAAAGCACCCACTATAACATGAGAAATTTATTTCAATATACAAAGGCATACTCACCTGTAAATCAAATTGTAACAAAATACTGACTAACAATTCAAGGCAAATAGTTGTAGGCATAATAAAAAAAGAAGTTATATCTAACACATAACTTACCTAAAACAAATGATTCATCAACAAAAATATAAACAACATTATTTGTCTAGAGAATGTAAACTAGACAAAAACAGAAAATAGTTTTCTTAAGAAAGGGGCAGAAAAGTTATTTTTGCTGAGGATTATCCATGTGGAGCACATCTAGAAATGTAAAAACCAATGAAAACTTTTCATCTACTAGAAAGGTTATCACAGATGTTTTCTGGAATGTAAAGGGGATTCTTCATATTTATTATCTTGCATAGGTAAAAGCAATTTCTGATGAACATGACAAGTCTTCTGAACCAGCTGGATTTAAAAATACCACACTGAGTGTTGCATATGGCAAAATAAATAAATTATCTTCCATGAGAACAATGCACATGCCACATAGGTGTTTTTGTAATGGCAACACTGGAGAATTTGAAACATTTATTGTTAGAGCATCCAAACTATTAACCAGATTTAACACCCTTTGAATTCCACCTGACCACATACCTAAATATATCTATTGTTAGTTAATGTTTTGATGACAATGAAGAAGCTCTACCAGGTGCAGATGCACATTTTGCTAAACTCTCAAAACTACACATCAGGGGTGGAATCAGAGGAATGGAAAAAATGGACAATGTTCACTGAGTTATTGACTATGTTAAAAACCAGTGCATTTTACCTTAAAAAACAGTCTTCCATCAATGGATCAAACACATTTCACCTTACGCTTAACTATCATGAAATTCCTAAGGAATCACTGTTATGGGAACAAAGTGCTGCTACCACAACTCCACTTTCTCAACCACAGGGTAAAATGGTTGAGAAATTTGGGCAGGGAAAAATCTGTACATAAGATTACGCCGCACAATTGGTATCTTGCAAAATTTTATAAAACTGAGCCACAACCCCACACAAATGTGGTATATATATATATATATATATATATATATATATATATATATATCAAAATGAGGTAAATATATATCACTCACACAAGACGGATAATTATCAAACGTAATTAAAATGTTCAAAATATGTTCTATCCATTTTTTAGAAAAATGTATAATTCCAAATGCAAATAACATTATAATCAATTTCCTGTAAAATTATTCAAATCTTATAGCCATTATGCCACACTTCTGGTACAGCTAGCAGCATTATTGAATGCAGATTGTAAAGCTTAGTATGAGTGCACAGTGTCCTCCGTAATCACAGAAATTTTTCCACTGTGTCAACTATGCTCACAAACACTAGGATGCCCACTTCAACTGTACCAGCTGGTATGTTTACATGCAACATTATTAAGCTAGATCACACTTGTGTCTGCTGCAGAAGCAGGTTTCTCTTATTTGTAAAATTTTCTGTCAGTGTAATGTGCTCCTCAAGCTATAGCAGGCAATAAACGCTTTTTCACAATAAACTTGTACAGTATGATTATGCCAGTTCATGCAAAGGAGGCTTTAAAGGGCGGGGCACTACCATGAGTTGGAGCAAATATTTTAAAAGTATGAGGAAATACTTATTTTTCTTAAAACTGAGAGAAATGGCACTGTCATTAACACAATGGATTTGCATTTAAGAAGAGTGAAAACAGCCTAGGCCAAACATCAATAAATGCTCTATCACACCTAAATCAGCTGAAAAAGACTATGGCAGATTTACATCAACATCTTTGCTCACTCAAAACTTGTGTGCAATTATATTATTGTCAACATGATGTGGAACTATAATCTTCCTTGGAACTGAACTTACTTCCATTTAGATGAAAACAGATTTAATTTTATGGCGAATTCAGCTTGCAATCACATATTTAGTTCTGTCAGTAGTGAGCTTTCTACACTTCCATGAGCATTCTCACTGGTTACTCAGGCACAAACTTCAAGTGAGCAAAATTTTCTTATCCTCTCATGATAAGAGCTATTGTTGGTAGTCCTCCTTACAGATAAAGTGGGCTTAGCATCGCTGTTTCACATGCCTGCCATTAACACTCACAAAATGTGATTTTGTTTTTATTTCTATAACAAGTCAGTTATGGCACAGCTTTACAGGCACTTATGTCAGTCATCTGGCTGCAATACTGCCAGCATCTTTTTGCACTTGGCAGCTGAAAGCTGGCAACAATTTTCTCAGTGTCAAGGATCTTACTTTGCCATATGGAGTTATAATAGACTCAGCTAATAAGGTCTTGTTGGTACCAGATACACACCTGACTACATCATTGTTACATCTACTAATGAAACTGGTAGGTGAATAACACTCACCTTAGAGACAGTTTGAATTACATTTCAGTTATAACCAAGCAGGAGAAAGCATTTGACAATACATAAACTTTTGTATTAGCATTTATGGATGCACACGGAAGATACTCATCAATAACAATGATTACCTGTCTATCCATCCTGTATTCCAGTCATTTCACTTGTATGAACAATTTCACATGTGTGGGGACAAACATCATATACTGGCAGATGTACTGCCAGCTTCTAATGTCAGCATAAACACTCAAAAGCTAAGGAATCAATAGCTCTGGCTTACAATGCCTTCTCAACTCAAGCATAACATCTGAACCGAGGCACTAGTCAACACTTTCGTGTTTGTGTGGTGGTCATGGTTAGTGTTTAAAGTCCCGTCGACAACGAGGTCATTAGAGACGGAGCACAAGCTCGAGTTAGGGAAGAATTGGGAAGGAAATCGGCCGTGCTCTTTTAAAGGAACCATCCCGGCATTTGCCTGAAACGATTTAGGGAAATCACGGAAAACCTAAATCAGGATGGCCGGAGACGGGATTGTAGCGTTGTCCTCCCGAATGCGAGTCCAGTGTGCTAACCACTGCACCACCTCGCTCGGTCGTGTTTGTGTGTTCCTTGGGATTGTAGCCAGTAAGTGGCAACCATCTCCACCTGTCCATTACTGTGAAAATGTCCAGTGGTCAGCAGTTATTTGAGTAGCAGGGAAGATAGAATTTGGGGGGAGAACAGTGTGGACTGTAGGATGGAAGATAACATCTCCCAATACAAAAGTGACAAATGTGTTGAGTGACCCCAGTTCTTAATTTCTACCCAATTTATACAGTATTGAAGATATGCGCCCCAGAACATTGTGCACATCAGTGTCTGCATCTTACAAACACAGTGCCAATGCACAAAAAAAACTCTTTGACAGCTGAACACATTTTCTGCAGTTGCCCTGGAAAGTGTCCAACTATTAATCCTCTTGCTTACATGTACTTTCTTTCCTGTGAATTCAATAGCTTTTGTAGTGGTTAACTGCAGGCACTGGTGCCAATCCCAGCTGGCAGGCTTCTACAACAAAGTTGATACCATTATATGAAATTTCTCAGGGTGTTTCACAGTTCATGTTACACACTTCTAGAGGTTTTAGAATGGACTTGATAGATCAAGTTTTACATAGGAACCCATGTCTGGAAATGTCACCCAACTATACTACAGAGTGTCAAATTTATAGGAATTGAGGAATGAAGTATCTTTGATTTTTCCCTGTTGAAAATCATAAATGGTGATTCAGCATTAGAATGTGACATAGATTGTGGAACAAAGATGTATTGCGTAGAATAGAAAATTAAGAACATCTTACCAGAGGAATGAACATTCTACAGACCTTGTCAAATACCAATCAAGAAACTTAATGCTCATGAACAACAGATAAAAATAAAAACTGAAACCTATCATTTTGATTACAGTGACTGTTCAACTAATTTTAGTACATTCTATGAATTGAGAGGTTTAATTTTAGCAATTTATATGTCCAAGGATCATTTAACAGAATATGGATACACCAGCTTAATACAAGCTACACATAAGTCACCTACACATATATATGAATATACACAATATCTAATGAGGAGGACAGAACAGAATGTTTGGTTGGCAATGCCCTAGTTTTAAGGAAACATAGTGGCATTTGCCTTAAGCAATTTAGATAAACCTGATTCAGAATGACCAGACAGAGCATGACCCTTCTTCCTTCCAAACCTGAGGCCAATGTCTTAACAAATGCACTACCGTACCCTATTAGCTATACGTAATGTGCAGTTCTCTTACATCTGTACATATTTGATACAAGTTAGCTTAGTAAAACAGAAAATAATTATGCATTATTCCTTTAGTCTTGATTGACGTAATATGAAAAGTTTGAAGACAAAAACTGGAGGTAATATAAAGGCACAAGATCTTTTTTTTATTATTTTTATTTTACTCTCACATGCCCAGTAGCAATCTGCAGAATCTGAATTACATAACATTTTTTTGTATCTGTGTGAGAAAACATCTAGCCTTGCCCTTGACAACCTTAAAATATGTGCACTGAATTATGAATCAGCAACAAGTAGTTTTCTTCTATTATTAGTATCCTCTCCCACTCCTCTAGACAGGCATTGCAATCTGAGCCAGTATGTCACTTTCTTCTTATATTTCCTTACAGGATATCCGTGCAATTTTGCATCCACATTATGTACAACATAAATAACAGTGTAGTGCATGATGGAAGTTCCATGTCATTAGAATTAGTCAATGCAATTTATCACCATTTCTACTGACAGTTGTAAAATTAGAAACTAAATTTCAACATTGTCATCAAAATCACTGGGTTCACATTCGAGTTGCATTTTCCATGTTTTATGTATACAATACACCATAATATTAGTCAGAGGTTTCTGTATTATCTAATATAGCCTTTCTGCATTTATCTAGCAGATTTTGTGTTTATAAGAAAAAGGGAAATTAACTCAGTATTAGTCTAAACTACAGATCAAACCATTTACCACAATCTTTAATCCTCATTCACATTAGTTGGCTTCTTCGACTAACAACATAATTGTCACCTTACAACCTTACCCAGACCTCAGGCTATGCGACCAATATTTTTGCTCTTTGTTAATGTACGATTCAAAAAATGTTATGCGGGACAACTAAACATGTCAAAGCAACCATATCCAAATGAAACACTCTAGACTCCCCTCATTGCATCCACTTAATATCAGACTCTTAAGAACCTGTGAAATACATGATACGCTAAACAACAAAGTGCAAAAGCTGTCTTCTAGATAAGCCCAAAAATCATTTATTTACTTTAACGGGCTATTATTGTCAAATTTTCATGTGTGCTTGAATGATATTTAATAGTAAATGCTGCATCCCACAGTCTGGAACGTATTAAGGACTACAAATCATTTCGTGCCTCATTATTCGTCTGCCTGCAACACTCTTTTACCTGCAGATTCTGGCACAGCACATATGAAATTCAAGAGTGTCTTGTCTGCTTTCTCCAAGTTTATTCTCTAAAGTGGGCTTGCTGAAGATGTGTCAGCAGCAACTTCCATGAAATCTGCCAAAGTCTCATTACAACAAATCTCCCATTGTTGTGACCGCTTATAATCGATCAAAAATCAGTCCAGATAATAGGTACTAGCAGCCCACTAATTCGTAAGAGGAAATAAAGCAGAATTACTCTCCCTGCAAGAGCTAGAGTTTTATTGTCCAGTAGCAGGAATTACAAGAGCATCACTTTCAAAAACATGCTCCTTTTAAGTATTGTGGTACAGACAAGAATGATCAGAAACAGTGGTTTTAATTTTAAAATGAAATCTAAATTATAGATCTCTCTAAATCAGGAGCGCAATTGCCGCACCTATGTCTGACTACTTGGCCTTTGGCATTGAGGCAACCATGAGCTACGGTACCGGCAATACTTTGCACCCTAACTGTGACAATGCACAAAATGAAAAAAAAAATGCCTCCCAAAACCCGTAACCCACAGAGTGGAAGAAATGGAAGAACGTTAGAGGAGCACTTTACACTGCAGGCGTATTCTAATAGCGCAAATTAAAATTCATGAGAAATAAGACAGCTAGCGAAAATGGCACTCTGGGCCTACCTCAGTGCCGTCCAAATGAAACAACTCTTTCTCGCATTTCTCAAGCTTCCATGCAATCAGGTCCAGCTTTGTGTCAGCTTTTTGGACCTGCAGGCAATTAAAAAGAGGGAAAACGTAAACGAAACTATGGTCAATGACGTGCATTAAATTCACGACTTAACTTGGTTTCAATAAATTATTTTGAAGTAGGGATATGTAAAGAGGAGGAAATAAAACATAAACAGGCTCCGCTGTTCAGCCCACACCTAAATTAAAAAGAAACGGACGGTAAAAAATAACAGAACGGAAAGCACAACAGGGCAACACAGAATGCCGCAGACTCACTGTGACTTCTAGTTGATCCGCTGTCTTCTCCATAACTATGTCACGTTTACTTTTGTTTTACAGCAGGAGTGTTGCGTCTTACTACGCTCTCCCCAGATATCCGTCAAATTTTTCGTTATTTATTTGTACATTTGAGGAGCGGGCGATCGCTTCAGCCGACCGCCCCTGCAGAAATCAATTAGGGTCAACCGCCCGTAGTCATCGACTCTCTGCGATAACTTGCCCTCGAAACTGCGAGCTATCGCGAAAAACGCATTATCGATTAAAGGCAGCGCACCAGGCGGCCGAGACAGCAAACAAAAGGGGCGCGTGACCTTTGACCTATGTCAATCTTTCGCTGCGCAATGTACAGAACATAAGGGTAGTTTTTTTACTGAAAGAAAATGTTTCCGACTTTTCCGTTGGTTCCACTATCAATATCTCCGTACAACCTAATAGGACTGCTCTACATCACATATTTACTGCGCACCCTGTAAATAACATTTATTTTATTTATTTATCCATCCGTTGAGAATAAACACTATGAATATCGCCAAAATCCACACACGGATCATAAACAAATAAGTATATGCAGACAATATTATTTTATGTTACAAATTTGTTTGTTTATGTTGCTACCCAGTTCGCTGTATTCAAATTTATCTCTGTTGTGGTGTAAAATCCCTTCGCAACAGTGAGGTGTAAGGTAGGAACCTATAATGACAGTTGATTCTGCTCAGCTAGTCTATTAGCAGCCGAAACGAAGTGGCTTTTGAGTGGGAACCGCAAAAGTTAGATGACAGGGCGACAAATCAACCGAATCCTCCACCAGAAAAAAGTCTGGTGTGTCATACACGGCATCAGTGACAGTACGTGTGCTATATGATAGGATTCTCTTATCGAAGCAGCCAATTTGTACGCCAGATAATTGAGTGAGATATGCCTCATTGTCCGATTTAGGTGTTCGTATGAATGTCAATGCGATCATTCCCATGGAAATGATGAAAACATAGTAGTTTGTCACATAAGCTGCAACAAATGAACTCTACGGTTTCAAAATCACAGTTTCTCTATGCTCTGTCAAAACAAATGTTTTTAACGTTTTTGAAGCTCCGTTCCGCTTTGGAAGTTCCGACTCTTGAACTCCTTTGTTGTAACATTGTTCACGCTCGTTTATTTGTTGTTTTCATTTCTATGAGACGTCTATGTGGCATCTCGCCTGTTCTCACTATTCATCACATTTACTTGGCGACGGTACGTATTCTTACATGATTCATATTCTATAACCAATGCATAGTATGACAAATGTCAAGACTACAGAAAGAGAACATAAGTTTCAATGACCGGACGGACAGTTCATAATGTTGTGAAAAAAATAAAAAATAACACGAAGCACTTTTTAACACGTGTATATATTGCTCACCGGCCATTTGACCATCTTCTGTGCGGATGCACAGTGCCCGAACTCTTACGGGAATTGGCAAAAGCCGCGAGTAACGAGTATAATGGACAGGGGCACTATGAATATAGAGCGGGACAATAAGTTGAGAATGTGGGTCTCACGGGAGGCGTGCCAGAGGTAAGTCCCTGCAGTCACACTATACTCTGCGTCCTCGGTGGCTCAGCTGAATAGCCGGCACGGTAACTCAGCGTATTCGGTCAGCGAGCTGCTCGCTCTCTTTAATAAAAGTAAAACTGAGTAAAGGAATCAACGATCAACTTTAACGGATGTCTTGTGACGTCCGCCAAGACAACACGCAACGAACAATACCGAACAAGAAAAAAAAAAAAAAGATCGATAGAGCGTCTGCCATGTAAGCAGGAGATCATGGATTCGAGTCCCGGCCGGGGCACACATTTTAAACCGTCCCCGTTGACTTACATCAACGTCTGTATGCAGCTAGAGGTATTCTTTTGGTTGTACTTTTTAACACTGATCGCCTTTGTCAGATTGCAACACCACGACCAGTTAACCAATACAGCGCTAAGGTTCAGCTCCTCTCGATATTGCACTTATTAGCTTGGACCATTTGCTTTTTTTTAATAGTTCAGTACACCTTGTTTGTATGCTAGACCTGTGTTCAGTTTTTGACGGGTTATCCACTGGGCCATCTTACCATTGAATCTGAGGGTGTTGCGATGGGCAGTTACCCTTGTAATGTCTCGCGAGATATTTAAAGGTTTGCTTGTCGACTGCGTTCCAGGAGAGATTTTTCATCGTTACAATCACCAGCAAAGTAGACAGCATCTGACCGTACTAGTACTTTTTGGCATTCTTTGCTCAGGTTTGCAGTTACAAGTTAAACATCAGGACTGCCACATGGCATGCACTAAATACCTACAAACTCCACAAAATATTGTAAAGCATTCCCTAGGCTCTCTAGAAAAGCCACACTCCCACGTAACGCATCCTGACACTTCATCACATACAATCACTTTGCATCCTGCCTGGAAGACGCTTTCACCACCCTACATGATTTCAACTTTGATGGGTTCCTATACGTATGAATGTATAGAAATAAGCTATCTCACCTCTTGCACTATACTTCCAGCACTTACGCACATTCTACTAACAGGACCAAACACTAATAATCACTGAAGACATGACAAAAACACTTGCTAAAAAGCAAAAACCAGCTCTCGGTCATGCTGAAATTACCTGCCGGCACCGCAAGGAATGTTCCAGAGTCTACTACGAAATCCATACCACCCTTTACTACACCATTTCCGCACAGGTCGTTACCCAGATCAGTGAAAAGCGTCGAAGTCAAGACTTCCTGAAACGAAGCCATGTCGTCCTAAAACCTGATAAACCACTATCGCAGACATCCTTTCGACCTACTTTACGAACGTTTCGTTCGACCAAAACCGGAATACTGCTCGTCAGTCTGGGATCCATACCAGATAGGATTGATGGAAGAAATAGAGAAGATCCGAAGAAGATCAGCCTGTGTCGTTACAGACTCATTTAGTAAACACGAAAACACCACCAAGGTGTTCACCCAACTCCAAAGACGGATGTTGGAAAGACTCGTTCTGCGTTATGGTTTGGTTAGATGTTGAAGTTCCAAGACTGTTTCTTCTTAGAAAAGTCATCGTCCTACGTATCTCTTGTGAAACGGCCATTAAGATAAAATTAGAGAGATTCGAGCTCCCTCAGAGACTTACCAGCAATCGTTCTTCCCGTGGACCATTTCCGCTTAGAACAGAAAAAAGGAGAACACCGGCACAGAAAGTACAGTCTGACACACAGCTAGTAAAAGCCTTTTAATCATCCTCACACAATGAATCCGTCAGCACCTCGTAAGACACCTCATTCACAGCGCTTAGTATGGCTTTCGTTCCAGTGTTCCTGTCAACTAACAACTTCCTTACCTTACCCACCTTTATACGACAATCCACCATATTTATCTTCCTTGATAACCAAAAATCCCTTGACCGACATTGGTCTTCATGTTACAAACATATGCAGTCCCATTTAATTACGTCCAACTTATATCCTTTTTTCTTCACCATCATCCTACACTGAAGAGCCAAAGAAACTGGTACACTGCCTCGTATAGTGAAGAGCCCACGCGAGCACGCAGAAGTGACGCAACACGATGTGGCATGGACTCGACTAATGCCTGAAGCACTGCTGAAGGGAATAGACAACATGCAACCTGCAGGGTTGTCCATAAGTCCGTAAGAGTACGAGGGGCAGGACTTCTCTTCTGAACAGTACGTCCCAAGGCATCCCAGATTTGCTCAATAATGTTTATGTCTGGGGTGTTTGGTGGCCAGCGGAAGTGTTTCAGCTCAGAAAAGTGTTCCTGGAGCCACTCTGTAGCAATTTTGGACGTGTGGGGTGTCGCACTGTCCTGCTGGAGTTGCCCAAGACCGTCGGCATGCACAATGTATGCATGTCATCATACAGGATGCTTACAGACATGTCAACTGTCAGAGTCATATCTAGAAATCAGGGTTCCTATATCCCTACAACTGCCCACGCCCCACACTATTACAAAGCCTCCACCAGATTGAACAGTCCCCTGCTGACATGCAGGGTCCACGGATTCATGTGGTTGTCTCCATAACCGTACACGCCCATCCGCACTGTACAATTTGTACGAGACTCGTCCGACCAGACAACATGTTTCCAGTCATCAACAGTCCAATGGCGGTATCGACAGGCCCAGGCGAGGCATAAAGCTTTGTGTAGTGCAGTCATCAACCGTACTCGAGAGGGCCTTCGGCTCCTGAAGCCCATATCGATGATGTTTCGTCGAATGGTTCGCACGCTGACATTTGTTGATGGTCCACTACTGAAATCTGCAGCAGTTTACGGAAGGGTTGCACTTCGGTCACGTTGAACGATTCTCTGCAGTCGTCGTTGGTCCCGTTCATGCAGTTTCCGGCCGCAGCGATGTCAGAGATTTGATGTTTTACCGGATTTCAGATATTCACGGTACACTCTTGAATCTGTCGCACGGGAAAAGCCCAACTTCATAGCTACTCGGAATGCTGTGTCCCATCGCTCGTGCGCCGACTATAACACCAAGTTCAGATTCATTTAAATCTTGATAACCTCCCATTGTATCAGCAGTAACCGATCTAACAACTGCACCAGAGACTTTTAGTCTTATATAGGCTTGCCGACCGTAGCGCCGTATTCTGCCTACTTACGTATCTCTGTATTTGAATGCCCGTGTCTATACCAGTTATGTGTGCTGATAACTCCCCTTGTCCAGATACCCACTACACCCCCTGACTCTGCCATGCCTCCCTCCAAGCTGCTTGAATTTCCTGGCCGAGATGTCTAATATGAGAAGAGCTTCAATTAAACCCACATTTTCAGGTGCAACAGTTGATGTTTCTGTAGTTCAGATTTCCACATTTCCATATACAACCAATCCATCCCACTGACTAATACGGTGAAATATTTAGAACTAGTAATTGACACAAAACTGACATGGAATGCGTATTTCCTCACCATTAATTAGGAAGAAGAAAACCCACTAAAACCGCTAACAAGCCAGACATGGGGTATATAACGTACTATTATCCTCATTTATAAATCCATAATCTCCTTCGTCCTAACCTATTTCAGCTTTTCCCGGATCTCCGACTACCCCAAATTCTACAAATCCCTTGAAATCTTGGAAAGACGTGCACCCTTACCGCACTTTCCACACCTATCTTCCCCATCTCGCATCCTATACCAACTCATCCACTTCCTACACCTCCATCGCTTCTTGGAGCGCATCTGGATCCAGTGTATCAATTGGAAAACCCGTTGTCAACCATCAATCCAGGCACCCTACTGCACTGCTAAATTCATATTCCACCTTCCATACACCATGTTGTATCCATCCAATTCTGTGGGAAACTTAAACAAGTCCCACCACCCAATGATGAAATCTGTCCTGAGATATGGCTTTCTTTCCAGCCCTAGTCACAATGCTACTCCTCATACCGTCCTTCCAGTTTCCTCCCTGCCCTACCCTCCATTCATTGACTTTCAGTAGCTACCTCGGGTCCATTACGCCATATAGTCATTCTCATGATTCTACTTTCATCACAAACACTATCATTTACATGCACTATCAGCTTCTCCATTACATCATAGCAGTATTATTACCATCAGTGACTGAATTTTAACTAATCATCTAAAACGTTTCAAAATAGTAAAATTTCCAGAATATCGAAAAAATTGTACACCAAAATATATTTTGAGAAAACATCATTTATTTTCATCCGCTTTTATATATTTTAAAACGTCTGTTAAATGTGTGAAACCTTTAGCTGAAGTGTGATTTTATCTGTTACTAGCCCACCATTCGTGGGGACTGAAAACTCAATTTAGAAGAAAAAAGTATTGTTCAGTATTCGATGCTCGCCTGAAAGTGAATGGCAGATGGCCATTCGAAATATCTTTGAGCGTAATAATGACGACCGTTTGGAAGCCCAAAACTGAGTGAATAGTATCCTTTATATCGCTATTGTATAGTCAGTTCAGGTCCTTTAAACTGCCTAGGGGGCTCACTAGAAATTACGTTTTCTTTTGTTTCTGATCCTCCAATCTGGCTAATTATCCCCTGTGAACAAATTTTCCTTGGCAGACATCGATATGTTTTATCCTCTCGAGTTGTCAAAATCTCTGAACATCTGGTTACCACTAACCATCTCTCTCGATGTAACACGTGTGAAAAGTGCGAGTTAGATCTTTCACTAGGTAGAAAATTACATTAGTTCCTATTCACTCACTAATCTGAATACTTCCCAGATAATCAAGATGCAAGGGTAGTGAATGAAATACTAGGCGGAGCGAAGTTTATAGGAAACCGTTGCAAAAAGGAGAGAGAGTAGAAAGAAAATGTTACCTTAGACAAAGAATAGAAATACTGGCATAGTATTGCAGGATATGGCGTATAAGAGCAAATCAGTAGGAAAGCAGGAGACAAAAAGGGAGGAATACTATCAGAGATATAATTAACCATTCTTGTTAATGTTTATTCACACATGTAGCGGATATGATTTATTGTTTCGAACACTCGTGTGACGAAAGTCGCATACCCTCTTCAGAAACCGAAGGTTTCGGATCCTTGTGGCGGAAAAAAATCCCATTGCCTGTGTCTGGGATTCAATCCAGAAAATATCTGCAATGTCTTACGTAAGGAGGACTTGTGATTCTCCCGAGTGTGAACCCTTCGCAAAATAGAGGCGCAAATTTCATTAACTCACTGTTCCGTCTGTTGTTGGTAGAGTATTTTATACATTATGAATGAAAAAAAAAACACACGACACTGGTGTGACATTCTATAATATTAATTATTTTACAAGCCGGCTTTCGGCTGTTCTGCCACCATCAGGCACAAAGGTAACTATGTGTGACAAATTTTTGTAGGATCAAAGATTTTAAAGTTGTGCAACTAGAGTATAACAGGTAGTTTGCAAATGTGACAATTGTTAATGACTGATTAGGACTAAAACGAGAGGGATTATTTTAGTAAAATACAAACTACGTTACACTAACTGAAATTTCAGTTGCTATAGTCTCACTTGGTCTGTTAAAATCTTACTTTGTATAATTACATTTGTTTCATGTACCTATTCAGTCTCGTTTGATATATTGAGCTTATAACATTGGACCTTTTAAGGACAAGATCATCTTGTTAAGTCACATTTTACTCCATATTGTTTAACTTCTTTTTTCCTCTGAGAACAATTGTAATTTATCGTGTTTATTTAGTGTGTCACGTAGTTCATCTAACCTAAATATTTTTACATTACATGTGTACTAAAATAGACCCTCTCGTTTAAGTCCTAAATTAGACATTAACAATTTTCATCTTTGGAACCACATGAAATACTATGTATTTGCACTATTTTAAAGTATTTTATCCCATAAAAATATCACAACCAGACATAGCTATCTTTGTAACTGATGACGGCGTAATAGTCAAAACTGGTTTGTAAAATAACGAATATTGTAAAATATTTCTGCACTTCCTTATTTTTCTCATTCATAGTAAAGAAACTTCACAAAATTTGGAATGTGGCCGAATCTGACATTACTTCAGTGCAAAAGCCAGAAGAAAATGGTTGCTTACAGTAGAGAGCATACAGAACGTAAGAAATGGACCGACGAATTATTCAACCCAAGATGAAATAATTTCCATTCATGCAAACACTGTGAATGTGAATTCGATAGAGACCCGGCTTATATAGAATATTTTCTTAAATATTTGTTTAAATTACTATTTTAGTGCATAAATTTGTCTTAAATGTGTATTAGTGACATACCAAAATAACTGATTTTTATATTCTCGATAAAATTTTTTGAATAAATAATTCACTTTTCGTACCTAAATAACGTGTGACAATCAACTTCAACGTGTGAGACATCTTATTTGAAGATGAAATGTACTCTGAAAGAGATAAGCCTAATGATGCTACGACCCTAATTTTATTTGAAAATAAAGCTAAGGACGCGTACTACGAGATAAACTGATGGTAGGGACGGCGACTGCAAACGCATCCTCTTCAAATTTAAAAACCGTAAATCGCGACAAGTGCGCCAACCGCCACAGAGGTTCAGTGCTCCTCATACAAACTGAGCGATGTGGCACAGTGATAAGGCACATAACTAGTGTCCGGGAGGACGGAGGTTCAAATCTCTGTCCGACTATGCAGATTTAGGTTTTATGTGGTACCACTAAATTACATAAGGCAGGGCCGGCCAAGCCATGCCAGTCTGCACGTGAGTCATTTGCGCAGGGAACGTGCGGCCAGCGGCTCAGCCTTTGCTCGATCCATCTTGCAAGTACTCGGTACAGTGCGACACGTCATTTAGTATTGCGGTGCGGCATGCTTAGATGGGCACAACTTTCCTCAGTTCAGCCGAGTCGAGGTGTCAGTGACATTTACAGTTCGCTTTTTAGAACTACTGATAGCCTTGGGAGAGCCAGTTCTGACAAAACTCTGCCGTCTGGTGAGAAAGATGTATGTGACAGGCGAAATACCCTCAGACTTCAAGAAGAATATAATAATTCCAATCCCAAAGAAAGCAGGTGTTGACAGATGTGAAAATTACCGACCTATCATTTTAATAAGTCATGGCTGCAAAATAATAACACTAATTCTTTACAGGCGAATGGAAAAACTGGTAGAAGCCGACCTCGGGGAAGATCAGTTTAGATTCCGTAAAAATATTGGAACACGTGAGGCAATACTGACCCTACGACTTCTCATAGAAGATAGATTGAGGAAATGCAAACCTACGTTTCTAGCATTTGTAGACTCAGAGAAACCTTTTGACAATGTTGACTGGAATACTCTCTTTCAAATTCTGAAGGTGGCAGGGGTAAAATACAGGGAGCGAAACGCTATTTACAATTTGTACAGAAACTAGGTGGCAGTCATAAGAGTCGAGGGACATGAAAGGGAAGCACTGGTTGGGAAGGGAGTGAGACAGGGTTGTACCCTGTCCCCGATCTTATTCAATCTGTATGTTGAGCAAGCAGTAAAGGAAACAAAAGAAAAATTCGGAGTAGGAATTAAAATCCATGGAGATGAAATAAAAACTTTAAGGTTCGCTGATGACATTGTAATTCTGTCAGAGACAGCAAAGGACTTGGAAGAGCAGTTGAACGGAGCGGACAGTGTCTTGAAAGGAGGATCTAAGATGAACATCAACAGAAGCAAAACGAGGATAACGGAATGTAGTCGAGTTAACTCGGGTGATGCTGAGGGAATTAGATTAGGAAATGAGACACTTGAAGTAGTAAGGAGATTTGCTATTTGGGGAGCAAAATAACTGATGATGGTTAAAGTAGAGAGGATATAAAATGTAGACTGGCAATGGCAAGGAATGTGTCTGAAGAAGAGAAATTTGTAATTATCAAGTATTGATTTAAGTTTCAGGAAGTCGTTTCTGAAAGTATTTGTTTGGAGTGTAGCCATGTATGGAAGTGAAACATGGATGATAAATAGTTTAGACAAGAAGAGAATAGAAGCTTTTGAAATGTGGTGCTACAGAAGAATGCTGAAGATTAGATGGGTAAATCACATAACTAATGAGGAGGTACTGAATAGAATAGAAGAGAATTTTGTGGCACAACTTGACTAGAAGAAGGGATCGGTTGGTAGGGCATATTCTGAGGCATCAAGGGAGCACCAATTTACTATTGGAGGGCAGCGTCGAGGGTAAAAAGCGTAGAGGGAGACGAAGAGGCATACACTGTCCGCGTCTGTCTATACGCCGACAATATGTACCAGATACAACCAGGACCGTTGCTGTTGATAAAATATATAATTGACCTACTAGAAAGAGTCGAATGCTCTTTCAGGATATTCGCAGATGATGCAGTAGTCTGTACCAAAGTAGAAACGCCAGAAGTTGGTAAGAATTTGCAGAACGACCTGCAAAGAACTGATGAAATGGTGCAGACTCTGGCAGTTGACCCTGAACGTAAATAAATGTAACATATTGCGCATACATAGTAAAAGCTGTACAGCTACACTATTGATAACAAACAGCTGGAGACAGTGTCTGCGGTAAAATATCCAGGACTAACTATCGAGAGCGACCTTCAGTGGAATGACCACATAAGACAGTTAGTGGGAAAAGCAGACACTAGATTCAGATTCATCGGAAGAACCTTAAGGTTCAAATGGCTCTGAGGACTATGGGACTTAACTTCTGAGGTCTTTAGTCTACTAGAACTTAGAACTACTTAAACCTAACTAATCTAAGGACATCACAAACACCCATGCCCGAGGCAGGATTCGAACCTGCAACCGTAGCGGTCGCGCGGTTCCAGACTGTAGTGCCTAGAACCTCTTGGCCACATAGGCCAGCGAACCTTAAGGAAATGTAACAAATCCACAAAGGAAGTGGCTTATAAGGCGCTTGTTGGCCCGATTGCTGAGTATTGTTCATTTATCTGCGATCCCTATCAGGTAGGACTGATAGAGGAGATAGAGAAGATCCAACGAAGAGCGGTGCATTTCGTCGCGGGATCGTTTAGCTGCCGAGAGAGCGTTAGGGAAATGCTAAACAAGCTCCACTGGTAGACGTTACAAGAGAGGCGTTGTCATCACCAAGAGATCTACTATTGAAATTTCGGGACAGCACTTATCACGAGGAGTCTTACGACATATTACTTACCCCCACATACATCTCGCGTTTTGATCACTAGAAAATTCGAGAAATTGGAGCCAATATAGAGGTTTACCGACAATCAGTTTTCTCGCGCACTATTCGCGAGTGGAATAGGGTTGGAGGGATCAGATAGTGGTACCGAAAGTACCCTCCGCCATACACTATTAGGTGGCTTGCGGAGTACGGTACAGATGATGATGTAGGTAAGTATAATATCATGCTTTCAGCGTGTCAAAAATAAATAATATTCAACATTTATTTTGTTTGTGATATACACTCCTGGAAATGGAAAAAAGAACACATTGACACCGGTGTGTCAGACCCACCATACTTGCTCCGGACACTGCGAGAGGGCTGTACAAACAATGATCACACGCACGGCACAGCGGACACACCAGGAACCGCGGTGTTGGCCGTCGAATGGCGCTAGCTGCGCAGCATTTGTGCACCGCCGCCGTCAGTGTCAGCCAGTTTGCCGTGGCATGCGGAGCTCCATCGCAGTCTTTAACACTGGTAGCATGCCGCGACAGCGTGGACGTGAACCGTATGTGCAGTTGACGGACTTTGAGCGAGGGCGTATAGTGGGCATGCGGGAGGCCGGGTGGACGTACCGCCGAATTGCTCAACACGTGGGGCGTGAGGTCTCCACAGTACATCGATGTTGTCGCCAGTGGTCGGTGGAAGGTACACGTGCCCGTCGACCTGGGACCGGACCGCAGCGACGCACGGATGCACACCAAGACCGTAGGATCCTACGCAGTGCCGTAGGGGACCGCACCGCCACTTCCCAGCAAATTAGGGACACTGTTGCTCCTGGGGTATCGGCGAGGACCATTCGCAACCGTCTCCATGAAGCTGGGCTACGGTCCCGCACACCGTTAGGCCGTCTTCCGCTCACGCCCCAACATCGTGCAGCCCACCTCCAGTGGTGTCGCGACAGGCGTGAATGGAGGGACGAATGGAGACGTGTCGTCTTCAGCGATGAGAGTCGCTTCTGCCTTGGTGCCAATGATGGCCGTATGCGTGTTTGGCGCCGTGCAGGTGAGCGCCACAATCAGGACTGCACACGACCGAGGCACACAGGGCCAACACCCGGCATCATGGTGTGGGGAGCGATCTCCTACACTGGCCGTACACCTCTGGTGATCGTCGAGGGGACACTGAATAGTGCACGGTACATCCAAACCGTCATCGAACCCATCGTTCTACCATTCCTAGACCGGCAAGGGAACTTGCTGTTCCAACAGGACAATGCACGTCCGCATGTATCCCGTGCCACCCAACATGCTCTAGAAGGTGTAAGTCAACTACCCTGGCCAGCAAGATCTCCGGATCTGTCCCCCATTGAGCATGTTTGGGACTGGATGAAGCGTCGTCTCACGCGGTCTGCACGTCCAGCACAAACGCTGGTCCAACTGAGGCGCCAGGTGGAAATGGCATGGCAAGCCGTTCCACAGGACCACAACCAGCATCTCTACGATCGTCTCCATGGGAGAATAGCAGCCTGCATTGCTGCGAAAGGTGGATATACACTGTACTAGTGCCGACATTGTGCATGCTCTGTTGCCTGTGTCTATGTGCCTGTGGTTCTATCGGTGTGATCATGTGATGTATCTGACCCCAGGAATGTGTCAATAAAGTTTCCCCTTCCTGGGACAATGAATTCACGGTGTTCTTATTTCAATTTCCAGGAGTGTATGTTGTTGACAAAATGTGATATACAGGGTGGTTATAATTAAACTGACGGTGTTGCAGGCACTAGAGCGCGCGCTGTACACATCACAGGGCTCTGCAACATAGTAGGTGTGTTCATTGATGGATAGACTTGCAGAGTATGCTAAAAAATAGTTCTGCTTTCTGCCACCAGGTGAAAATGTGGTGCTGTAAGCAGCTAGAATGTGAAATGTTTCCAGTTTTGACATCAGTAGGGGTGAGTTATGTTAACTGGGTCACTTTTCTTAAAATTGTTGTAAATCATTCTCTATGTAACTTCGCTTCATTAAATTTGAAGAGGCTGAAAATCAGTCCATCTGCTGCAAATAACGGTTTATTGGCCCTTGACGTCGGTTTTGATGTTTGTAAAAATATCTTCTTCAGAAGTAGAGGGCCCTAGAAATTATACAACTAGTTACACAATTATTTTTACAAACATAATAAAACATTAATAGAAAAGTATTTGTGAGGTAAGCGTATTCACACGTTACATCACATAATGGTACATTAGATTAGATGAACCCGAGCGGCTCTTGTCATACACAAAATTGACAAAAGAAGAATTATCCCAAGTCATGGCTATAGAAAGCAACTAGATTACATACATCGTACTTCAAAATAAATGCTCACTAGTATATGTCCACAGGTAGAGTCTCTTGCAATAATCTAATTGTAATAGGCGTCACAGGATAAAATATTTGCATAAGTTACGAGGACATAATGCAAGAGACTAAGGCCAACTGCTACAAATATACAGGTTCCAGCGACCAGGAAAAATTAGGCTGCAGAAGGCGCTAAATACATGCGCGTAAGAACTGCGTCTTGGTTTTGTTGCACAACAGCATTTTATATTAAAATAAGCATGCAATTTTCTCTATAAGGCTATTAAAAATATAATAGATTTGTTGGTATACATGACGTATAAAATTACTAATACATTTGCTGACAGAGTAACACTGTACATAAGTTTAGCGTGCAGAAGGTAGAGTTCTGTTTAGAAAAGATCACTGTTACAAATACATTGGGAAAGAAGAGCAAATGTAAGCTAAAACAACGTCACTAAAAAGAAACTTCTACTTAACACTATGGAAGCTTAAGCAATAAGCAAAATGAGAAACCAGTGGACGTTATATACAAGCGCGTAAGCACTGCGTCTTACTGGAGTGGAGTAGTATAATTTTACATTAAAGCAATATGACAGTTGATTATAGAGCGCCACTAACAAAACAACTATTTTAGAGGTATACATTAAATATGAAATCTGTAATTATTTATGTAGCAGAGTATTACTGCACGTAGCTTTAGTGTGCAGAGGATAGCATATACAAATCTTATTTCTGTTACCAAAAACGTGGAGGACATAATAAATGGATGAAGTTACTTTACAAATATAAAGAGAATCTTCTGTTAAACTGTACCATTTTTGGAATATCAATTGTAGGAACATGTGTTGATAAAGCAACGAAACATGAGACACAGTGATATGAAACGTCAGGAGCTCACCATTAGAGAAAAAAATATTTTGAGGAAAACGGCACATTTTTCTACATTAGCGGGCATTGGTATTCACGTATTATGTGAACGTGAGCAGCGGTTTAAATCCATCAAGGAAGTGTTTACTCGCGAGTTGCAAGTGATCGTTCAAAACTATTGCCTCCCTTAGCAACATGTTTGTAAATTTCACGTTGTCTTAACAAAATCCTATTTCTAGCCTTTTATTTCCTTACGTAAAAAAAAACGGTTTCTTCTTATTTCCTCAGAGTATGGTCTGAAATAAGTAAATGTTCGCACCCTGTGTGTACGACCACCAAGTCGGAGTTCCTGTACTACTGATTCTTTATAGGGCCTTTGCCCAAAGAGCTTAGCATCTCTTTACATAGATGTTAACGATCTGGTGGTTCGGATGCTGGTTCTTGTGAAGCTTGAACTGGTTTCTCAAAACGAGAGGCTTTGGATTCATGTTCACTAACTATTTCTTCTGAAATTTCCAGTAAAAAGTTTTCAGTATTTTTTAAGCAATTCCGGATTTCTTTCCGCAGGTTAACTATGGGACCTGCACTAATTTCGGTGATACCATTTCCCTCAAAACATTTTAACGTTTTGTCCACATACACGTTTCTGTAGTAAAAAACTGCATTGCCTCTATCGGCTTTATTTATTAGCACTTACTAGCACTGTATAGACCAGTTTTAAAGTCAACCACAAAATCGTCTATTACTGTAGGGTCACTAAACATAGGGACTACATTGTATTTTAAGCCTTTTTGTAAAATTAGGCCTTCTTTCTGCGAAAAGTTAATTTGAGATTTCTTTAATAATCTTTCAAAAATTGATGCTGTATTCTGTTATTTACTGCAACTTTATCCTAATTTATTGGTGTCCTCGTCTTAAGTTTTGACAATTTCTTTTCGTGTCTAATTTCAAATTCATATTTGCGATTATGCAATCAATCGATACTGTTCCAGATAACATCAATTTGAAAATTAAAATTTTCTTTAAATGTTTTAGATAAAAAAAGATATGACTCATAAGCTTCTGCATTGAACCTATCTTTCTTCTTGTACAGCTCTACTGTTCTGTCAGCCAAAACTTGTTGTACAATTTTTTTCTTTATTGAAGGCATTTTCTCACACTGCTTAGCGTTAATGAAAGTGAGGTATGTATACGACCTAATTTTTGCATTTGATAGAACTGACGAAGTATTGCATTTCTTATTTAACACCTTTAACGGCTTCCACGAGAAAATTAAATTTACAAAAGAAATTCAAAATGAGAACGGAGGCCTAAATTTCCTTGATCTGAAATTACGCATACATTATGGCAGTGCCACTCTTGACATTCATCGTAAGACAACGTACTCTGATAATATTATTCCATCTGATTCTTCTCATCCACTGGCTCATCAAGTTGCGTTTTTCCATTCAGCAACATATCGTGCTTTAGCTACGTCCTTTTCCCCATATGATTTTCAGAAATAAATTAATTTGATTACGACTATTGTTGGTAATAATGGTTATAAGCAAGGTGTAGTCGACCACATGTTTAGCAACAAAAGGCCTAATGAAAAATTTTCAACACTAGGTGACAAACTGAAAAGTAATGAAGAGGGAAATGGCAAATTTATTTCGATGCCATTTTTAGGTAATGTGTCCTACACGATTAGCCGTCTTCTAAGTGAAAAATACGCCTGAAAAGTTACTTTCTCTACGAACAATAGTTTCAAGAAAAATTTAGTACATACATTAAAAACTTAAGAAGATCGTTTCACAAATTCAGGCGTCTATAAAATCGTCTGTAAAGCTTTAATATAGGACAGACTGGTAGAGCTATTAAAGCCAGATATAAGAAGCACCTGTTGGGTAAGAAACGGGGAAATGTGCATAATTCTTACCTCACAAATATTTTTCTATTAATATTTTATTAATGCCTGTAAAAATAATTCTGTAACTTGTTGTATACATTCTTAGGGCCCACTATTTCTGGGGAAGATATTTTTACAAATATCTTAACCCTGGGTCAAAGGCTAATAAACATCTATTTGCAACTGGTTGGCTGAATTTTTAACATCTTCAAATTTACACAGTTGCTGTATCGCAGCCATGTTTAAGATTTTCATTAAATTTTATACGAAGCCTGGGTTACATGTTTTCTTTACAACGCCAGATGGTTTGGCTGAGCGGCTCTAGGCGCTACAGTCTGGAACCGCGCGACCGCTACGGTCGCAGGTTCGAATCCTGCCTCGGGCGTGGATGTGTGTGATGTTCTTAGTTAGGTTTAAGTAGTTATAAGTTCTAGGGGACTGATGACCACGGCAGTTAAGTCCCATAGTGTTCAGAGCCATTTGAGCCATTTCTTTACAATGAGGTCTTCAGGGACTCTATTACTTTCAGTTTTCTTGAAATACGAACTAATTAATTCATTTGCAGAGTGACCACTTAACCTAACCCATAAGGTTAGCTGGTGTGAGCTAGTAAGAGTAATTGGTCCAGGTAGCAAAATCTCAGGAAATTCATTGAATAAATTTACATTTAACTTCAAAACATTGTGAAGGTGCATTGCAACAACATTTAGTTGTTAGTTGTTGATACATCAATTATATTAACCAAAATTTTAAATAAAAATAGTCTGTATTCATGGAGGTCAACATTAAAATAAGTATGTCTTCAAATCTTTGACATAAGTCTTTATGGGGATGGGGAAATTTTGTAATGGTTGGTTGGCTGAATGGGGTTGAAGGGACCAAACATCAAGGTCATCAGTCTCTTGTTTCAAAAGTGGTCCATTCTGATTTGTTTGACATCTCAGAAAAGTCAGAACGATAAAAGTGCAGTCGTATCGTCAATGGTAAAAACAAAATGAGGTAAGTCAGTAAGAGAGCGACCCCAAGGCTTATGCTGGAGGCACCCACCTCTGAAGCAGTAGAGGCAAGACCACTTGCGACTCAAAAGCGTTCAACTGCTAGATAGTAGAAGTGTGTATGGGAAAAGGAGAGTAACCAATTATAAAAAGTGATAAAAACAGAGTAAAAGGGGAAGAAAAGAGGAGCTTAGCCAGGGAGGGGAGTCGGCAATCTCCAAACACAGCTTACAGTTGAAGATACCCCAACGCTCACCGCCCTGCCCCAAAACCAGAGTGAGATTAAAAATCTTAAAACTGTGAATAAAAACCACTTTCCCAGAGGAATCTGAGAACCAGTTCGACTATCCAGGGATCGTCAGCCAAAGTAAAGTGTGGGGAAGTCTGTACTTAGTACGCAGAGCCAAAAGAAGGGGGCATTCCACCAAAAAAAGGGCTACTGACTGGAAGGCTCCACAACCACAAAGTGAGGGTGGCTCATTACGCAAAAGAAAACCATGGGTCAGCCTGGTATGGCTGGTGCGGAGACGACACAGTGTGGTCTAGTCCTTTCGGGAGAGGCGAAAGGAAGAACGCCACGGGCTTGGTGTCACCTTAATCACACGAAGTTTATTAGACAGGGAGGTAGGCTCCCAAGAGTTGGCCCATGATTGGACGAAATGGGATTTGATGTGAAACCTTAAATCCGCTGCAGGAGGGTTTACAGAGAATGGGGGGGGGGGGGGAGGTGGTGGTAAGTGACTGCTCCCCCAGCCAAACGATCAGCAAGCTCATTACCTGGGATAGCCTCATGGCCAGGGACCTAAAGGTAGTCAACGGAACAAGCAGCATGATGAAGATCAGCGAGATCGTCATGGATGGCCGAGACCAAGGGATGGCGCGAAAAACACCGGTCAATAGCCAGAAGGCCACTCATTGAGTCTGTACATAACAAAACGCGCTTGTATTGGGACTGTTTAATAAAGGTAAGGGCCTGGGAAATTGCCATCAATTCCGCAGTAAACACCCCACATGTAGGTGGCAGCAGATGATTTTCCGTGCCAACAGACGACGTGAAGGCAAATCCCACACGATCAGCGGATTTAGAGCCATCGATGTAAAAAGCAACGGCATCCCGAAACTCCCATAAAATTCGGCGGAAAAGGGAACGGAACACCATCGGGGGATGGAATCTTTTGGACCTCGGCGGAGATCCATCCGAATTCAGAGCCGATAAACTAACCAAAGGGGGGTGGGGGTGGGGATGGAGCGTGGCAGACACGATAAAGAAGGAAGCTGAAAATCACGGCGAAGAGACGCAAGGCGGAGCCCAATCGGTAGACCCGCCCGAGGGCGGGAATCGGGTGGGCGACGTCCATGGTCTGGAAACAGAATAGAATAGGAAGGATGAGTGGGAGAGGAACGGACAGCGATTGCATAAGACACCAGAAGCTGGGACAGCCGAACAGAAAGGAAGGGGGGGGGGGGCGGGGGGATCCCAGCTTCAACCAGGAGACTATCAACAGGGCTAGTAGGGAAGGCACCAATGGCCAAACTGATACCACAATGGTGGACGGGATCCAGCAAGTGCAGTATGGAAGGAGCAACCAAACCATAAACTTGATAACAATAGTCCAAGGGAGACAGAACTAAAGTACGATACAGGCGGAGAACGATGGAGCGGTCTGCATCCCAAGAGGTGTGGGCAAGGAAGTGAAGAACATTGAGTTTACGGAAACATCCTACCTTCCGAAGTCTGATATGAGGCAGTCAAGTGAGCTTGTTGTCGAAAAGAAGACCCAGGAAACGAAACTGTGGGACCACAGGCAATCGTTGTGCATTGTGATAGAGCTCCGGATAAGAGTGGATCGTAGTACGGCGACAGAAGTGGACCAACCGCGATTTTAAAGGAGAGAACTGAAACCTGTGTGATTGGGTCCATGCAGAGGCACGCCGTATAGCTCCCTGGAGCTGCCGCTCTGCAGACGCCATCGAAGAGAAACTAACCCAAATGCAAAAATCATCCACATACAGAGCAGGGGGGACCAAAGAACCGACAGAGGCCACACGTCCATCGATAGCAATGAGGAAAAGAAGTACACTCAATACAGAACCCCGTGGGATGCCAGTCTCCTGGGTCCATGGAGAACTAAAAACAGTACCAACCCGAACCCTGAACAACCGATTGAACAGGAACTGGAGGATAAAAATCGGGAGTGGGCCCCGAAGACCCCACTGATGAAGTGTAAGTAAGATGTGATGGCGCCAAGCCGTGTCATAGGCCTTGCGAAGGTCGAAAATGCTGCAACCAAATGGCGGCGCTGGGAAAAAGCCCGCCGAACTGCGGATTCCAAGCGAAGTAAATGATCTATCGGAGACCGTCCCTCTCGGAAGCCACACTGGTAATGAGACAATAGATGCCGAGATTCGAGGACCCAACTGAGCCGATGGGCTACCATCCGTTCAAGTAACTTGCAAACAACATTTGTCAGACTAATTGCCCGATAGCTTTCAACAAATAGAAGGTTCTTACCAGGCTGAAGGACGGGAACCACGATGCTATCTCTCCACTGAGAAAGGAAGTCGCCCTGGAGCCAAATATGGTTAAACACACGGAGATGATGTTGCCGTTGTGGAGCACTCAGATGTTGAAGCAGTTAGTTATGAATGGAGTCTGGGCCACGGGCAGTATCATGAGAAGAAGAAAGTGCGGAAACAAAGTCCCATACAGTAAAAGGTTTGTTGTACGATTCTGATTGACAAGGGGTAAAACTTAAGGCGGAAGCTTCGGCCCGCTGTTTCTGGTGAAGGAAAGCAGCTGGATAGGTGGCTGATGCTGATGCCATTGTAAAATGGGCCGCACGATGTTCCGCAAGAATCAACGGGTCCATACAAAGGCCACCTGGGAGGTGAAGGCCTGGGAGGGTTGACTGCCGATGGCAACCTTGGAGAGAGTGAAGTGTAGACCATACCTGTGACATAGGGACAGTAGAACCGAGGGAAGAAGCAAAGCCTTCCTAACATATCCGTTTGCTCTATTTGATTAAATAATGGGCTTTAGCGATAAGGCGTTTAAAGGTAATAAGGTTGGCAACGGATGGGTGCCTCTTGAGGTGTTGCAAAGCTCGACGGTGGGGGGTAATGGACACAGGAATTGTGCCAAGATGGTTACAGGCAAAAAGGGCCACAGACTGAGCAGCTGAAGCAGTTTTGATCAACAACGAACCCGATAGCATCTTACTCAGGGAGCCCACTTTGCCAAACTTGCCATCAATGTGTTCCACAAAGAATAAAGTTTTGGTATTGGTGAAAGTATCCCCATCCATCCTGGTGCAAACCAGATAGCGGGGGAAAGGCTTTGCCCCTAGCCGATGGGCCTGGCCTTCCTCCCAGGGGCTAGCCATGGAAGGGAAGGCCGAAGGGGCAGGGGAACAGCACTAAAAGAATCAGTTCCACACAGAGAGACGGCCGCAGAAGAACAGCCAGAGTTCTGGACCCGTATGCACTTCATTTGCATAGCGTCCGCCCTGATTCCACCCACTCTGATCAGGGGCTCTCCTCACGTGTGCCACCCAGCCACAGCAAGGGCCGTCTGGCACTGCGGCCATTACCGGTAGTTCCGATACTCCAGGATGACAAGCAAACTCTCCTTGGATTACATGAGGAGGTCCCAGCTCAGGTATCAGAAGTGTGATCCCTGTGTGTTCAGGGGGCTCAACCAAAAGGGTACATAACAATCCCACCAAATGGGCCGGCTACTGTGCTGCATATGCACCCTAGCATCAAACAACGACGTGAAAAAAAAGGTGGAATGAAGTAGGGGGGCACGTGTCAGAGACACTAGGTAAGGTGCTCTTCCGCAAATGGCTCACACTATGGAATCGAAACTTAGTAATGGAGGTCAAACCCCAGATGGGGACCAGGGAATGCCAAAAGGATGAAGTGATTACGCAACAGAACTAAATTGCAAACCCAACATGACCAGGAGGATAGAGGGGCCAACACAAGCAAGGACACCAAGAGAGGGAGAGGAGAGGGCAAAGAGGAAGGAGCAAGGAAAGGACAGGAGGGGAAGGGTACAGAAATGCAGCATTGGGAAGAAGAAAGGCTGCAATAGCTCGGGGTCCTGTGCTCGCCACGCACGGAGTCACGAAAAAACCGTGAGCCCCCTGGTGGGAAATTTTCTAATAATATCAGTTGTGAGGATACATGCATTTTCATCCATTATGGAAAATCTACTACAAGGTATGTGCTGCTTTTTAGAAAATCACCTGAATGCCAGAACGAAGAGACTTCTTCGCAACAGCAGTGGGATTATGGTGGCATGTGGACACTTTTGATATAAAATTCATATGCAAATTGATTAAAGTGATCAGCTATCCCCTGACTAACAAAAGTGCACCGGGAGTCCTAATCAGCACGACGCAATTTGGTGTTGGAACCGACCATTGCAGAATACTCCAGTCATACTACACGGACAAAGTTAGGACGTAGTGGATAAGAAGATACCAATTAAGCCCTGTGCACCACCACAGTTCACTTCACTGCTTAATTTAACTGCTAGTGGTCCACAGCATTTACATATTGGTATAGAATCACGTGCTGACAAATGCTTGTGTATTGTATTAAAGATCGAGAATGCAGCTAAATTTGTTAAAGAGCAGTTTTCAGAAGTGGAATTGGATGAGTTGTATCATGCAAAAGCCTACATCAAGCTTCAGTTGACTACCGAGGATCATCCGAGCTGTCCTCCGGAAGATGACTCTGCACCCTGTGTGAAATCAGATGACACATCCATTTATCTACAGCACTCCATCATTAAAAACTTGTTCAGAGTACGGATGGTGTTATCCATTGTGTTGGAAAGACTGAACAGATAGCTGATTTGTGTTAAGGCTGTGTATGGGGAAATTGCAGAGTATCTCCATAGTGTCCATGTAGATGACGTCGAACAGTGGTCTATATAGTGCCAACGGAAACTAATGTACTGCCAGTAAGTTTGGGAGGAATACATGCTGATTTCTGTGCTCACACGAAAGATTTATTTTCTATATTCTCTATCAGTGTTAAGATAAAGAAAGAACCTGTTGATGTAATGCATATCATGTATAATTACTGAATAAAAATGTATGTAACCATGTATGTGTTTTTATTTCTTACCTCCTGATATGGCGCGCGCCGCTATCATGTGATCTTGTTTGGAGCGCGCGCTATAATCGATTATAGCGCTCTCTAAACAAGATCACAGGATAGCGGCGCGCGCGATATCAATCTCCTCCCCCCCAAAACCCACAAACAGGGGGCGGGGGAGGAGGGGGGGGCAAAGATGTTCAGAAGGGAGCGCCCTCTGACAACGCCTGCGGCAAGTCTACGCGTGTTCCCTAGCCAGCTTAACTTGGCTTATATGGACGCGGTAGAACTTCCGAGGCTCAACTCCCTAACCAAAAGATTAACCGGCCCTAAATATCATTTCTATTCGATAGGGCCCACAGAAAGGAGGCTGCAGCTTACCTTTTATCTGATTATGTCCCAAAGAGGATGTGTTACGGACAAAAACTAAGTCCCCCACCTTTCCTCTAAAGGGGCGTCTACCACAGTTATACTGTTCGGCTTGTCTACTGCGCGCACGCAGAATGTTACGCCTCGCTCTGTCCCAGTTCTCACGAAGGCCTGCCGGAGTAATTTCCTTGGGCAGTAAATCATTAATATTCCACAAATTATACAAGGAGGAATTTATTGAATGCCCAAACATCAAGGCATTAGGCGTACTGCCGGATGATTCGTGACGCGCTGAGTTAATCGCCTGATTGAGCCACGGCAATGATGTGTCCCAGCTTTTAGGGGAACGAGAATGAAAAATGCACAAGGCGGCTTTCAAGTTACGATTGACTCGTTCAGCAAAGGAGGCCTTGGGATCATACAGTGTCGTGGTTATATGTTTGACCCATTGAGAGAAACAAAAAGATTTAAATCGCTCTGACAAGAAAGCCGGGGCGTTATCACTAACCAAGGTCCTAGGAGGGCCAAACCAAGAAAAAACACGAGCAAGATGCTGAACAGTAATATTCGCCGTGACTCCCCTGGTCGGCAACAACAAGGAATAACGCGAAAATGCGTCAACTGCCACCAAGATATACTTCCTAGTTCGACGTAGGGCGCCGATGTAATCAATAAAGAGACGCTCCATAGGACTGGACACTTTCTGACTGAAGAAATCCAGTCCGGGGGCCTACATCAGGTTTGCCTCACTTGCATTCGTTGCATTTCGCAACAAAACGCTTAACGTCCGTATACAAACCCGGCCAGTACAAATGCTCTCGCACGCCGTTTAAGGTCTTACTAAATCCCATATGCCCTCCCGACGCAGTGTCGAGGAAATATTTAATAACCATAGATACTAGCTCCTTAGGGATACACAGTTTGTACTCCCCAGATCCCTTTTCCTGTTTACACATAATAGCATTGCGAATTTGAAGGCCGCGTACATCTTCACCTTTAAGACACTGATATAACGGTCCCCAATATAGATCATCAATTTGTTTCTGGGGTAGGTCGCAAAATAACCCCGGAACATCCGTCAGTAAGGTCCCCACTCCTATCTCAGTTCCCTCCTCCGTTTCCCCATCCGCGAACATCCTGCTAAGAGCATCCGCGACATTATTATCTGCACCACGAACGTGTATAACCTCAAATCGAAAGGCTCATCTGCGAACTGCCTGTTTTACGGGGGCGAGCTAGGACCCAACTGAGAACTTGATTGTCGGTCTCCAGTACAAACGGGCGATGTTCCAGGTAAAATGAAAATTTTTCGAGAGCAAACAACACCGCCGAAGCCTCGCACTCATAAACAGAGTGCTTTCGTTCCGGATCGGATAAGCGACAGGATGCATAAGCAATAGGCCGTCGACCACCTTCTTGCTCTTGTAGCAATACGGGCGTACTTCCTCCCCGGGAGGCATCAGTCTGCACAATAAATTTCGAATTGAAATCAGGTACAGCAAGGACCGGAGGATTAGCGATGGCCTGTTCCAAAGCGAGAAAAGCACTTTGTTGCTGGGAGCCCCAATGGAATTTAGCATTTTTCTTTCGTAACTGATTGTGGGGAATCCGCTAACAAGGCAAAATCGGGAAAAACTTACGAAGAAAAATACACATACCCACGAAACGGGCAACACCTTGTTTATCATGGGGAGGCTGAAACACTAATAGCTCGTGTCCGTTCCTGATCTACCTCCACACCTCTTTCAGAGACAACATGCCCCAATAAGGCAATACTAATCTGACACAAACTTGTATTGGAAGGCTTAACCGTCAGACCCGCATCACGCAATCTATCCAGTACCAACTGCACATGCGTAAGGTGTTCCTCAAACGACGCGCTGTAAATTACCAAATCGTCTAAATAATTATAGACGCACTGAAACTTCAGATCACCCAAGACTCTGTCCTTGAAAGACCAGCGGCGCCCGTAGCCAAACCGAATGGAACTCTATTAATCGGTGGTAAATGCCGTGGCCGGTTTAGAAGATTCACTAAGAGGAATTTGAAAATACGCTTGGTTTAGATCTAACACAGTAAATACTTTCGCGCCGCGAAATCAAGTAAACAATTATGGACATCAGGCAAGGGTACCGACAAATGTAACCTACGGATTAAGAAGACGATAATCCACCACGACCCGGTGATCGTTTTTACCCGGCTTAGGAACCAAGAACACGGGTGAAGCGTGCGGAGATGTGGAATAACGAATGACCCCCATTCCTAACATTTGATCAATTTTGTCTTTCAAAATGCAGATCTTCGGAGAGGACAGTCTATACGGCGCCTTACGCACAGGAATGTTGCCAATAAGTCGGATCTCTTACTGAATCAAGTTAGTTACCCTCAGCTTATCAGTCACCATCTCAGGGTATTTCTTCACTAACGCTCGAAGTGCATCAGTCTGGCTATGGTTTAAATGGGCCGTATCAGAGAGTCCTTCCTGCACAGAGACATCCTGGCAACCTCCCTCTATCTACAATCACAGAAGGCAATTTCAGTTCGAGGACGGAACCGAAAATGAAATATGCCTCTAGAACAATCTATAACAAGACCCGCTTTGTATATGAAATCACATCCCAAGATCAACGGGATATTCAACTGCTCGCCGACCAACAACTTCACCGCCCAAGAAAATTTTTCGACAGATAAGCTAACCTTACATTCCCCGAGGATAAGCAACAATTGGCCATTGGCCGCACGACATCTAACCTCAATACGAAGAAAGTTTGAACTACGGGTTGATTTATTAAATTCAAAATACCAGTTCTTATCTATTATAGAACGGGCACTACCAGTATTCAATAGGGCACAAATCTGTTCATCCCCAATCTTCACGCAAATGTAAGGAGAGGAGGGGTGAGAGACAACACGAATGGCCCGGCAATTAACCGGCCAATTTCTCTTACTGCGTCCCCGAACCCTTCCCCTCTTCTCATGGCGTCAATTAGCATCACGGGCTGTCCGCGGCACCGCACAGGCCCGAATAAGATGATCGTGCGATCAGCATCTAAAACAACGCCGCTCCCAACATCTGGCGCTCGATCTTTCATGTATATTCCGAGTGCGTTCAAACTTAGGTTCCGTCGGCGAATTCTCATTGCTATTCCTTACGGCCTACGAAGTACTCTCGTCTAACTTGTCCACTACCTACTGTAAGGCTATAAAATTTCCTTAAAAAAACAAGACGACTCATTTCCGATAACTGCATTCCATCTAAAATGTGGTCTACGCACGCGACCTCCGCAATCTGAATGTCTGGCGCTTGAAAGGCTATTTTAATTCGCTTCACAAATTGACCAAGATTTTCATTTGTGGCTTGGGGGTGCCATAAATATTCTTGCTCCAATCCTTTACGCATCCTTTCCGACAACTTAACATTCAAAATCCTATTTCGCAGTTCTTTAAGTGACGCCCTTCTTGCAAAACTTCGTCAATCATAGAAGGAAGACTATCCCGAGGCAACGGGTATAATGCAGTAAGAATAACCACATGAGATATGTTAAGTGCATCGGTATGGCGCCACAATCTAACGAACAACCAAAAACTTGTTGAACTGATCCATAGTGTCAAGCCAGCCGGAACGGCCGAGCGGATCTAGGCGCTTCAGTCTGGAACCGCGCAACCGCTACGATCGCAGGTTCGAATTCTGCCTTGCGCATGGATGTGTATGATTACCTTAGGTTACTTAGGTTTAAGTAGTTCTAAGTTCTAGGGGACTGATGACCAAAGATGTTAAGTCCCATAGTGCTCAGAGCCATTTGAACCATAGTGTCAACCTTAACTTCCGTGATGCCTTGCAACACACCCAAAAGGGGATGTGGTAATTTGGAAAACAGAAACACAATCACCATCTGTGTTAACCACCTCACTCGCCATTAATCTACTCGCTACCTGTTGGTCAGCAGCTACAGCTCATTCTCCCAAAGAAATGTAGAGAAGATGCGCGTGCAAGGAATTTGCAAGAGCCCACGTGCGACCATAAAAATCTTTATGCACTTCTTCGATTCCAGTTTGTTTCAAATCCAACAAAGATTGATGGATGTGGGTAAACTGTGCTTGAGTACAACTAATTTGTTTAGGGATTGGTGGGTCAGTTTCAAAGGCCGTGATGGTTACTTCTGAGGAGGACAAAAAGGTAAATATTGTGTTCAACCACTGACCCTGACCAGGGACGAAATCTGCGGAGACGACTACCGGTAACATTAGAGCTGCCCGAAGTCGCGCTACCAATTCCGCCACGGTACCTTCTGTTAGTCGCTTATGAACCCCTAATTCGTACACCAACTGCTGCTTAATAAGTAGGTGGAGTCCTGGACATGCAGGAGCCGCCATAATATCAACTTCTGAAAATAGCAAAAGTAGTAGTAATGCAAGAAACAAATTAATACTGATTCAGCCAGAGAGACTGCTGTTCAGATCATACTAGGAAGACCAGTACGGATCTGATATCGCTCTGCTACCATTCGGAAAATCTGACGAACCAACCGAGCCCACACCCTAACCTGGCAGACGACTCCAAATTTCAGCAACTATTTGTCCCCGGGCCAGAGTATCAGAGGACCCCACCGGACCCCCAAATCACACAGGCAGGCAGAACAAGTACGCTGACTCCATTCCATCACCACCGCATGAGCAGCACAGCGGCGAGCCGCCTCCGTCGCAGACCACTCTGCTCGTATTGCGAGGCACAACAACCATAGTGCTAGGCTCCAGCAGGTCAGGCAGAGCCAACTTCACGTTCCATGCAATACCCGGGAAACCGACTACCCTCTCGCTTTCCGCCGGCCACCTCAAACACACGCGAGCGACGTAATAACAGCAGATCACCCGTACCACAACAGCGAACTATAATCGATTATAGCGCGCGCTCTAAACAAGATCACAGGATAGCGGCGCGCGCCGTATCACCTCCCATTATATTGCAAGTACTTGAGCAAGATGTATGAAACAGGCGAAATACCCCCAGACTACAAGAAGAATATAATAATTCCATTCCCAAAGAAAGCAGGCGATGACAGATGTGAAAATTACCGAACTATCAGTTTAATAAGTCACAGCTGCAAAATACTAACGCTAATTCTTTACAGACGAACGGAAAAACTAGTAGAAGCCGACCTCTGGGAAGATCAGTTTGGATTCCGTAGAAATGTTGGAACACGTGAGGCAATTCTGACCCTACGACTCATCTTAGAATCTAGATTAAGAAAGGGCAAACCTACGTTTCTAGCATTTGTAGACTCACAGAAACCTTTTGACAATGTTGACTGGAATACTCTCTTTCAAATTCTGAAGGTGGCAGGGGTAAAACACAAGGAGTGAAAGGCTATTTACAATTTGTACAGAAACCACTTGGCAGTCATAAGAGTCGAGGGACATGAAAGGGAAGCAGTGGTTGGGAAGGGAGTGAGAGAGGGTTGTAGTCTCTCCCCGATGTTATTCAATCTGTATATTGAGCAAGCAGTGAAGGAAACAAAAGAAAAATTCGGAGTAGGTATTAAAATCCATGGAGAAGAAATAAAAACTTTGAGGTTCACCGATGACATTGTAATTCTGTCAGAGACAGCAAAGGACTTGGAAGAGCAATTGAACGGCATGGATAGGTTCTTGAAAGGAGGATATAAGATGAACATCAACAAAAACAAAACGAGGATAATGGCATGTAGTCGAATTAAGTCGGGTGATGCTGAGGGAATTAGATTATTAAATGAGACACTTAAAGTAGTAAAGGAGTTTTGCTATTTGGAGAGCAAAATAACTGATGATAGTCGAAGTAGAGAGGATATAAAATGTAGACTGGCAATGGCAGGGAAAGCGTTTCTGAAGAAGAGAAATTTGTTGACATCGAGTACAGATTTAAGTGTCCGGAAGTCATTTCTGAAAGTATTTGTATGGAGCGTAGCCATGTATGGAAGTGAAACATGAACGATAAATAGTTTGGACAAGAAGGGAATAGAAGCTTTCGAAATGTGGTGCTACAGAAGAATGCTGAAGATTAGATGGGTAGATCACATAACTAATGAGGAGGTATTGAATAGAATTGAAGAGAAGAGAATTTTGTGGCACAACTTGACTAGAAGAAGGGATCGGTTGGTAGGACATGTTCTGAGGCATCAAGGGATCACCAATTTAGTATTGGAGGGCAGCGTGGAAGGTAAAAATCGTAGAGGGAGACCAAGAGATGAATACACTAAGCAGATCCAGAAGGATGTAGGTTGCAGTAGGTACTGGGAGGTGGAGAAGCTTGCACAGGATAGAGTAGCTTGGAGAGCTGCATCAAACCAGTCTCAGGACTGAAGACCACAACAACAACAATGCTAATTCAGTCCATTATTTTCACTGCAAATATGCAACAGCACAAAATTATGTCATTTAACCAAATTCTCTGTAGAAGCCAACTGCTCCCCATTACGTTACATAATCGGTATCGTGGTAGGGCATAGTGTTCATTGTTTCCTATAAAAAGCCATTGCACACCTATAACTGACGTAGTAGTATGATGGCAGTGTGGGAGAAACATCAAGACTTCGTTGTAAGTGCATAAGACGACCGGAAGAAGAATGGTGTACTCCTTTCCAACAACATACGTGCAATAACTGTAGGTCCATCCATCTGTGGCAAGATAAATGTTCTCATGTCGCTGCTAACACATCCGGATGGAGTCTGCTTTGAGCATATATGTGTATTTTCCAAAACACTGTTCCAGTCAAAATACCAACTACGAGTATTACAGGAGAATAATACGTTATAGCGAAAGGCTATAAACTATAATGATGAATTCCTAAAAGGAGTGCGCCACAGGACACGCTTTCAAATCAGGTTTGAAAATCCCGAGAGATTAGAATTATGAGGATGGAAGCTTGAGAGGAACGTCCTGGCAAACTAGAGGCTCTCATTCTCCAGCTGCTTAAAACAAGCTACAAAAAAAAAGAGAGCAACAAAAGAAGAAGAGGAAAATCAGTTGTGTCACGATAAGGAAGATCACGATGCTGAGCTACTATTCTACATAAGTTATTTGAACACTTGCACATACATTTTTTTTCAGTTTTCCGTAACTTTATTTTTATTGCTTCAGATACATTTATACACTTTACTTTTGAACTGCTTCTGATGAGGAGCTAGAAATTTGTGTGCTGCTTTATGTTTTGATTTACGGAAAAGTTTTACTTAAGAGTCTCTTCCCCTCAGTGAACCTATAAAGTAAGCGAAGCTTGCAAGTTGTTTTTGAAAAACTAATGAAGCAATCAACGTAAATCTTTTTGCACGTTAGTTATTGATTGTCGGACAACATCTTCTGATTTTTTAAAAGAAATTTAGTCATCATAAGCCCGTCCCCACTCCGAGGAGTTGAAGTTGCTGTATCCAAAATGAGGTGTGTCCATGACGGAGGCCCTGCGGTCTACAAATCTTCTCTGAAATCAACACATTAACAATTTTCTTAACCTATAGGATTATAAGGCGTTTAAGAGGTTTTTATTCTCGGCCGAGGGTCTCTCTTGGTATTTCTTAGAATTATGATGGGCACCGCGTCCATTAGATACAGAAATAAGCGAATTCTGAGTTATTAGCTATCACCAGTATATTGTCCGCGGCTCGTGGTCTTGCGGTAGCGTTCTCGCTTACCGCATATGGGGTCCCGGGTTCGATCCCCGGCGAGATGACTGGGTGTTGTGTGTCTTTCACCATCATTTCATCCTCATTCAATCGCAAGTCGTCGTAGTGGTGTTAAAGAACTTGTGGAGCGGCGGCCGAACCGCCCCGCGAGGGGTCTCCCGGCCACCAATGTCATACGCTCATTATTACTACCACTTTATTTCTGTGAAGACCTTAATAATAACGTGCTCTTTATGCCGCCTCGTTCATAACTGTGTCTGAGACGTCCTACTACGAACAAATACATATTTGACAACACTCCACTATAAAGAGACAGAATCCCGCGTCGGAACCACGCTCATTGGAAAACGTTCTGCCCATGCGGCGGCCACGACTGCTGTGTGTGAGGCGCTTTACGGCCGGCGTATACTGACACCGCAGTTCGTCAGCATTCCACGATAACGCCAGCTCGCACTCGTACCAGCACGTTGTGACTAAGTCCAAGCCTGTGACACTTACAGGATATTCCGCACCAAGTAATAGTACAGTTTTTTAGAAATATGAAAAAAGATAACAACAGAATGGTGGGCGTTTGAAATAAAGAGCCGGCTTCTGGTGGCCGAACGGTTCTAGGCGCTTCAGGTTCGAATCCTGCCTCGGGCATGGATGTGTGTGATGTCCTTAGGTTAGTTAGGTTTAAGTAGTTCTAAGTTCTAGGGGACTGATGACCTCATGTGTTAAGTCCCATATTGCTCAGAGCTATTTCAACCATTTTTTGAAATAAAGATGTAGTTTTTTCGCGCGTTTTTGGCCACGTTTTTCGCAACAACCAGTGACTAAATTAAATTTAAAAATTTAGGCTGTTGCTCCTTGCGGACAATCCCCAGGAGTAATTCAGTCAAATTTTATCAAGCAATAAGGCCTACAGTGTCTGGCCTATTGTGCACAGTGTGATTTAATCATTAAAGTTGACAGGGAAAGGTAGAAACATATTAACAGCTCGAATTCCAGCGACATCTACTGGTTCAGTATTGAGGAGACGAGGGGCAAAGAAAATATTGGCACCCTGCGCTCAACTGAGATTGAGGACGGGATACGAGTTGCGGTAATTTCCAAGAATGATTGCCTACCGTGTTGAAGCGCTCCAAACAATACATATCGAAGTTGCGATAGTAAATCGATTATGGAGGTCTCGTGGCGCGCGTTATGATAAATTACTTGTGATCGTCATTTGTATCAGTTTTGCGTTATTTGTTCAGTTTCAGTACATTACGTTCCGGCCGTAATTGTTTGTGACGTTTTCCCTTCATAGCGAGTGTAATGAGTGATGCTACTTATGTTTCGTCTGCGGATTGCCTCACATGGAGAACTCTCCTTCCATGCATATGCAGTGTAGACAAATGTTTGACTTTTTCCCGGAAATATGGACTTCTGCACGACGACGACACGAGAACAGGAGTGCGGACACTGAGATTCCATTGCAATTTCATTGCCGACTTTGTGGAAAGCGAACCAGCATCAGGAAAAATACGTGGTTCGAGTCCTCTAAATTATCTATTGAGACGAGCATAATTCTTGTGTCGTGCTGGATTCGTGATTACACTCTGCAAGCCACAGCATCAGAAAGTGAGCTATCGGCGAACACCGTCTGTGATTACTTCGGATTTTGCCGAGAAGTGTGCTACGTCATAGTGACACATGACAGTGTTCCAATTGGTGGACCGAATAAAATAGTGGAAGTAGACGAGTTTCGTTGTCAGGGTGTTGTCCCGAGACAAGGTGACTCTAGTGGGTCTTATAAAGCATTTCATACTGTCAGGAACAAAAGTCGTCACCGACGGGTTTCAGTCATAACAGAGTCTCAAAGCTGAGGGGTTCGAGCACGAATTTGTGAACCATTCTGTCGAGTTTGTCTCTTCAGATGACGCCAGTGTCCAAACGCAGAACATAGAAAGCCTGTGGAAGTCTATCAAGTCAACCATAAGAAAGAGAAGGCCGTCCAGGACAGAGGGACGAACTGTATTTGTTCCAGTACCTATACTTTCACAACTTGCGTCTGCAGGTGAAAGTCGACGAATGCGACACTCTGCCGATATTCCTACGCGATATTGGCAGAGTTTACCTCGGGTATGGCAAAAAAGGACTTGTCCCTGCAGCTTATACATCGCGCGGACTCTCACAAGACGATAACACCGACGGCGGCTAAGATAAGTCGTCTCCTTTCCATTTACCAGTGCTTCTCTAAAGCTTTTCTTTTGTCGTTCTCTAGTGACACCTTCAAACATACTCGTAACGCGCGCCACGAGACCTCCATAATCGATATACTATCGCAACTTCGATATGTATCGTTTGGAGCGCTCCAACTCTGACAGGCAATCATTCTTGGAAATTACCCGAACTGCACTGGCACAAATGTGTTCAGTTTACCCCAAAAGTGTCCATACGATAGTTTGTAGAGGCGGGCCTAGATCTGGGGGTATGGAGTATTTCTAACATTGTGGGAGACGAAAGGCGACATGTAAGAAGCCAGAAAAATGTTCCAATTCCGATCCTGTTAAAAACTTTGGTAATACAGACTTTTAAACGCCTGCCGTTAAACAAACATGACCATGATAACTTATGTGTCACCACCTACCTCCCAAAGACACAGTTGATTTGATGCCTGTGTTTTGGGCGCCATGGGCTAGCAGAAATCAGTTGGTCGTTAATGACTTACCTTCTGACTGATGTCATTGCTGAGTGTTCTTGCTGCATTTCACGGTTTTCTTGAAATTTTTCGAATGAGTAAGGCAACGTTCCTGTTGCTCGTCATTCTATTCGTCTCAGACTGATGCTTAGCAACAGCCTAGGCCATTGCAGATATCCCAGTATTGTTGAGAAACGCGTCATGTTGCGATCTGTTGTTGTCTGCTCTAGCAAGAGAAGAGGCGGAAAAAATGAACTTTTAAACTGGGAAGGAAATGCAAACAAAATTAAGACAATCGATCAGTCTACAGAAGTCTTTCGCTATATCAATGCAATCAAAGATTATTTGGAAATACTTCTGAAGTAATGATGTACAAGTCATTTTCCTGCTTTGCTCAGGTTAATGAGCAATCTGCATTAGCCCTCGAACGTGAGTGAGGGTAAACCCGGGATAAACAGCAATAGGGAAAGATGGCCAACACTTGTAGCTCTCCATGATACGCTGTGCAGCGCTATCAGTCAGTCGGTAGTTAGTAACGTGCGTGACTGTTGCTGCTCCAGATGATTTCTTGTTCCAATTAAAAGTAAGCAATATCCATGATTTTAGTTTTAAATATACCTTAAAATTACGTAGTGCGTCATGACCTTTCGATTTAAATATAACTTAGGCTCTGAGTAGCAACGTAAACTTAAATTTTAGAATTGTTTAGGCCTAACTGCATAGCGGTATGTAGGTTTTGTTTGACTTTGCGTCCACCATGTTTGACAATGCGCTATGGCAGTCTCTCCCAGCTGACCGGGAGAGACGGCCATACCATCAATGGGATAGATGGCCATCCCAGAAGCGTGTTATATAGTAAATTTTGATGGCATCCTTATTTTTTATTTTTTTTACAAATGCGAAATAAGTACATTCGAAAGGCCGACCCTTCTAGGAAATCATGGAAAGAAGAAGACCTTAAAAATGCTATTAATAAAGTAAACAACGATAGTTATTCTGTGAGAAAAGCTTTCACGAGTTTATTATTCACAGAAAACTCTTGAGAGAAAATTAAAGACTGGCTGTGATTTCAAAATTCTAATGGGTTCTAGTTCTTATTTGGGTGCAGCTAATGAGTTATGGCTTGTCCACCACATAAAAAAAAACAAGCTCATGGTTTCCCCACGACGAGGGATCGTATATGGAGTCTAGCTTATGATTTTGCTGTGTAACTTGGCCGAAACATAAATTTAATAACGAGAAAGGGAAAGCAGTTTATGATTGGTTACAAGTGTTCTTATCTCGACGTCCAGATCTAAGTGTGCAAAAATCTAAAGACGTATCTTTGACCAGAGTACTGAGAATCAATCGTGATGGAGTCAAGGAATATTTCAACTTACTTTCAATCCTGATAGAAGAAAGTGGCTTGCGCAATAAACTGGGAAGTATATTTATTCATGGATGATACAAGCCTTCAGTTAAATAGCCCGTCACAAAAAGGAGACACTTTTATAATACGTGCATGCTGCAATGCTGAAGGGATGTTTCTCCCTTCCCTGCTTACGTTGTCATGAAGGGAGATAAAAAAAAGGACAGCATGCCGCTGGGAAGTAAAGCTGTCATGTCAAAGAAATCTGCCTATGTGACACTGAGATATTTTTTGAACGACTATGGGATGATTTTATGCCCCACAAACCCCTTGACACAGTTATGCTGATTTTGGATGGCCATAGTTCACACAATATTGGAGTTTCCCGAGAGGAACAGTGCCATTTTAATGTGCCTCCATCCATATTAATTACTATCTGCAGCCGCTCCAGTGACATGTCTTAGATTCTTAAAGCTTCATTTTTACAGTGTCGTTGAAAAATGGTAACAAAACAATCACCCACATCGGAAGTTAGGAAGATTGGGGAAATGCTGCAACGCCAGGGAATGCCGTCTCTCGATTCAAAGCAGCAGGAATCTACCCGTTTATCCCAATGCAGTTCCTGATTACGCTTTTGGAAGTGAGCCAGATAGACTCATGGGAAATGAAAACATCAACTTATCTGGCCAAATACTTCTTCATCCTTGCCCTTTTCCCTACCAGAGCAGATATCATCGAGTAGTCTAGCCAGAAATCCACTGAAAGAGCTCTGTTACCCAAGCCACAAATCACTTTCAGATCCACCGAGTCTACTTCACCCAAAAATCTCTTGCAAGAAGGGCAACATCATCTCTATCAGGAGCTTCTACAAGATCAGACGATAGACCTATTTGGGCTGTGATATCAAATGAAACGACCCAAGTTACCCCTACAAAAATTTTGAACAATATTTTACCTTTGTCAGCTAGACCCGAACTTCAAACAAACACACGAAGGCCCAAAAAAATTAAAGCTACAAACCTGACGTCAAAATAAAATGTTAAAAAGGTAAAACTGAAACTTGATTCAAAAGGAAAAGCAAGTAGGTCTATTGGAAGAAAACTAGTGGAAAAGACTCGGATCAGGAAGGTTAAAGGTACTTCTGACCGTTCAGATTCGCCAGATGACCTTCACTGCAAGGAAGCGTTTAGTGTCAAAAATCTTGAAGCTGAGGACGAGTGCGCTTGATGCGGGAAGACTGCTGAAAAACAGATAAAACCTATGATTGGATTTAGTGTGCCAGATGTAGGCGTCGGTTACATGTATCCTACATATCATAAGTTGATGTTTGCTGTCGATGTAGTAATGCAATTTAAAAAATTAAATCTAAGCCCATAAAGTAAACACTCCTTTTCATAAATTTTGCTTATTTTTAGACTAACTGCAAAACTGATACGACTTATCATTATTTTCTTTATAAAACTAGTATCTTGCAAAGATTAAATAAAAACGTTAAAAAAAGGAATTGTAAAATACTCTTCATGAGTGAGATTAAGTTGTAATTTACTACAATCAGTATCATTATAAAATATTTTTTACGAAAAAGACATCCAATAAAACATGTTAAAAGTTTTTTATGATTTCCTCTCCAATTTTAAAGTGTTTTGTCCGCTGGCCATCTGTCCCTTACATGTCTGGCCACCGAACCCTGATACTTGGGTAAGATGGCCAAGTTTTACATGTACTTTTAAGAATTTTTAGCTAGTGTGAAATTTGGTGTATCTTCGTAAACGAAGTCGACTTGTGTTCTTTATGAATTGAAACGGCAATTTATGGAAAGTTTCAGGTTGTTTTTGTGGATTATGCCGTAAAACTGGCTTTTGAAAACAATCGTGACCATCTATTCCGGATTTACCCTAATTCATTCTCTAGAATGAAGAGGACGAGATTGTTAGAAAGTATTTCAGCCAGTGCTATGACGAGGCATCCATCATAAGTGGCGTCTTTAACGATGTGCAAAAATGAGTCAATTCACAATTTAAATTTAGGTCTTAAAGGTGCTGTAGAGGGTAAAAGGCTGTTAAAGAAACAGCCCTTTGTTTCAAAACACCTAGAATATCTAATCTTTTGACCACAGCATGCTACAATGGTACGATTTAAATACTTGTTCCATGAGTAGTTCCAGGGTAATGCTAAAGACAGTAAATTCAACACATGGACCCAGCAGATATAACACCATCTGTACGTTGAGCACACTCTTACGACAAATACAATTCACACTAGTAAAGATAGCAAAAGGTCTTAAAAACATTACTGAATCATACAGTTTTCCTTTTCTTTAAATTCAAAGCGAAATACTAGAAAATAACAATATAGTCTGAGAGTATGGACGCTGCAGAGGCATATGATCACTTAGAAACGGCGCTGTCAGGAATAAATGAAGGGATAATAGGGTTCAACGTCCTGTCGGCGAAGAGGTTCTTGGAGAAGGAAGTTTTGGTTGGTCCAGTGTTTTATCACTGCGACATGTAGGATCTCCGTCCATGTCTCTAGCAATGCTAGAATATATTTAATTCAAGGGCAGTCGGATTTTTCGAAAGGAGACAACTTACAAACAGCTCACGACTGGCAAAATAGTGAAATTGTGTGCCTACTGCCCGCAACGTATCTACAAAGACGCTGTCCACTGACTTAGGTTATTAATCGTCAAACAATAGAACACGTGCATGTCCTTCTCATTCACGCTGACATAATTCACAGTTCAAAGTCTATTTATTCGAGCTGCTTCAGTGCGAATCTCATGACGAGTACAGTAAGTCGCTTGTACATTATTCCATGTGCCAATACCTACGTTGGACCCATAAAAATTCTTATGTTCAACACGAAGCACTCTATAATACACATCTTTTCATTAATCCTTTATACACTACTGGCGATTAAAATTGCTACACCAAGAAGAAATGCAGATGATAAACGGGTATTTATTGGACAAATATATTATACTAAAACTGACTTGTGATTACATTTTCACGTAATTTGGGTGATCCTGAGAAATCAGTACCCAGAACAACCACCTCTGGCCGCAATAACGACCATAATACGTCTGGGCATTGAGTCAAACAGAGCTTGGATGGCTTGTACAGGTACAGCTGCCCATGCAGCTTCAACACGATACCACAGTTCATCAAGAGTAGTGACTGGCGTATTGTGACGAGCCAGTTGCTCGGCCGCCATTGACCAGACGTTTTCAGTTGGTGAGAGATCTGGAGAATGTGCTGGCCAGGGCAGCAGTCGAACATTTTCTGTATCTAGAAAGGCCCGATCAGAACCTGCAACATGCGCTCGTGCATTATCCTGCAGAAATGTAGGGTTTTGCAGGGATCGAATGAAGGGTAGAGCCACGGGTCGTAACACATCTGAAGTGTAACGTCCACTGTTCAAAGCGCCGTCAATGTGAACAAGAAGTGACCGAGACGTGTAACCAATGGCTCCCCATACCATCACGCCTGGTGATACGCCAGTATGGCGATGACGTATACACGCTTCCAATGTACGTTCACCGCGTTGTCGCCAAACACGGATGCGATCATCATGATGCTGTAAACACAACCTGGATTCATCCGAAAAAATGACTTTTTGCCATTCGTGCACCCAGGTTCATCGTTGAGTACACCGTTGCAGGCTCTCCCGTCTGTGATGCAGCGTCAAGGGTAACCGCAGCCATGGTCTCCGCGCTCATGGTCCATGCTGCTGCAAACGTCATCGAACTGTTCGTACAGACGGTTGTTGTCTTGCAAACGCCCCCATCTATTGACTCAGGGATTGAGATGTGGCTGCACGATCCGTTACATCCACGCGGAAAGATGCCTGTCATCGCGACTGCTAGTGATACGAGGCCGTTGGGATCCAGCATGGCGTTCCGCATTGCCCTCCTGAACCCGCCGATTCCAGATTATGCTAACATTCATTGGGTCTCGACCAACGCGAGCAGCAATGTCGCGATACGATAAACCGCAATCGCAATAGGCTATAATCCGGCCTTTATCAAAGTCGGAAACGTGATGGTACCCATTTCCCCTCCTTACACGAGGCATCACAACAACGTTTCACCAGGCAACGTCGGTCAACCGCTGTTTGTGTATGAGAAATCGGTTGGAAACTTTCCTCATGTCAGCAAGTTGGATGTGTCGCCACCGACGCCAACCTTGTGCGAATGCTCTGAAAAGCTAATCATTTGCATATCACAGCATCTTCTTCCTGTCGGTTAAATTTCGCGTCTGTAGCACGTCATCTTCGTGGTGTAGCAATTTTAATGGCCAGTAGTGTATATCAAACACGCCCCCGGTAGCTGAGTGGTCAGCGCGACAGAATGTCAATCCTAAGGACCCGGGTTCGATTCCCGGCCGGGTCGGAGATTTTCTCCGCTAAGGGACTGACTGGGTGTTGTGTTGTCCCAATCATCATCATTTCATCCCCATCGACGTGCAAGTCGCCTTAATGGCGTCAACTCGAAAGACTTGCACCCGCCGAACGGTCTACCCAACAGGAGGCCCTAGTCACAAGATATTTACGTTTATATATGAAATTAGCTACCTGCCCCGGCTTGAACCGACAACTTGTCATAGGTAGCTGTAATCAATGGTACATGTGATGTCATCTTATTGCAAGTGTAATTGGTGTCTGAGATGCTCTCGTACCCCTTTTGATCTTTTACAGTTGGAGAAATCATTCGTTGTATTATTCGTTTCCCTGATCTGAATATTACAAAATCATTTTGACTATATGGTATTCTGTTGTTTTAGAATTACATCATTTCAACTGTGAAGCCATGGCTACTGAGAGAGGATACAGTTACACTGTTGAGAAGTGATTAGAGCGTGCTGGGCGTAAGGAAACGTGAAAGGAAACTGGTGGCTCCTCCACTCAATCACATGATAGTCTCCAGTGAAGTCCATTAGCAAAATAGCAGCTGAACTTCATGTATCTCAACCAACAGTGCATGGAATAGTAAATAAATTCGAAACTGAAGGATTTAGTCCGACGATTGTTAACAAATTACCTGAAAAAATATGGGAAAGTGGGTCGTCACCTATTGTGCTTTGTAGGCACAACTTTCAAATGCCCTGTTTTGATCAAGAGCTATTTTCTGATGAATGTGCGCTATATCACAGTTCAGACAGGCGAAATGTGATTTTCTGGTCTAAGGAAAATCCCCACTACTTGTAAGTGTTGGAGAAGAACTTGTCCCATGTTATGATTTGGAGGAGCATGTCATCACACTACCTGTTCAGACTATTAGTTGAGATTAGACATACTTTTTTCCATAGAGCTGTAGTGAAAACTCATAAACATGCGAATATTTTCATTTAAAAGATAATAGCAAACTTATTGCCAAGCCTCTCAATGAACAATATACAATGTTCTCATACATCAAAGACAAAATCACTTCAGAGAACTCCACTCCACTGAAGAGGTGCAAAAGTCAGATTTTACATAGTACTCACATTATTTGATATTATTTATAGTATTTACACATAGCCAGTTCTATTACGAAATTCGTCAATTATGTAGAATGAGCTGAAACTGAACGAAACATTTAGGGTCTTCTTAATCTAAACGTTGTTAGTAGTCAAACATTTTATAGCTGCTGGAAAGTTATTGAGAGCGTGTGTTCCTGAATAACATACACATTTTGGGACCAAGGTAAGTGACATTAAATCTTTGTGAAGATTATTCTTATTTCCACTGTTGATTCCATATCTTAAGCTGCTGGATTGAAAAAGAGATATATTATTAATAACAGATTTAAGTAAGGAAATCAATAGTTAGTATTCCCAGATTGTAGAACAAGTCTGTGCAGTATGTTCTTGATTTCACACCTCATTTAGTTCATATTGCACATTTTTCGACTCATAAATCTTTGGCCACTTAACCAGAAATATAATGCTGTATGACATTATAGAATGAAACTAAGCAAAGTATGAAAGCTTTTTGATTTTTACATCAACTACGTTTGATGGAACAGCATACACGTTGCAAATAAAGATTTTCTTCAGTGCTGGATCACCCCCAGCCCCCAACTCTCACTTAGTTCATTATTAAGCTGTAATAACAAGAATGTAATACTGTCAACGTCTATATCATGTACAAACGAAACAAATTTGGCATCTGATAATGTTACTGATGGAAGGTCATTGATACACACAAGAAAAAGTAAGGACTCTGAGATGGAACCTTGTGCGACACCACAAGTAATTAGTTCCGAGTAAGGTGAAGCCTGATAGCTTAATAAATAACTCTTCCCAACTGACGCCCTTCGTTTCCTATCAGAGAAATAAGTTTTGAAATATTTCGTAGCGTTTCCTGTGACACCTTAGCATTCTAATTTGCTTAGATTTACACAATCAAATGTCTTTTACAGATCACTGAATACACAAATGGCCAGTAAATTATTGCCTACACCAGACGTTTGATTGTGGCGAATAGTCTGGTTCAGTGTGACTTACTGTCGGTACAAGGCTAATGAAGAATTGCACAAAGGCAGTGAGTAAACCTTTAGGAGCAGAACACCGGAGGTACTCCGCAATATGTCAAGGATGACATGGAAACGCATAGATATCTGTGTAAGACATGTGGGTGCACATAAAGATCCGCAGGATACGTAGTGCCCCTATGTACAATATACTGTTTTGAGTTAGAGATACAGGGACTGCTGGGACACACTGTACGCCCTAAAGATAACTTGTTTATTCAAGAAATCATCATCCTTGACCAAGAATCAGATGACCACCTGAAAAGTGCGTATTCCGTTTTATAATATTGTTACTATAGATCACAGAAGCAATGTAATAATGTGGAATGTGGAGTTTCATCAGCTGAGTTATGATTTTTCTTCGCACAGGGCGAATCAATAAAACTTGCGCCATAGATGTTGCGGAAATGGAAAGTCCTACTGATGTGCGGTTTTCACAGAATGGATTGGTAGTCAAGGCCTCGTATTGTTAGCCAATTAAAAGAGGGAAATCATACTAAGAGAGTGTGTTTTTGTGCAAACATAAACTTTTTTTACATGGAATAGTACCTATTGACATTAACGGACTAAAGGTAGGATAAATTAGAACGTCAGTGGTGTTTGTTGCAGGACTCCTATGTGAGCTGTTTACGAAATATCGTATTTTGAAAAATTCCCACACCCACACTTGTTCAATACCTGTGGCAGCACACACTAAAGAACAATACAGGTACATAATGTGGACTGTGACCAAAAACGAGACAACTGACTATCACAATTTATGTTCAAAACGACCACCGGCAGTGGTAGTACACGCTTCCAGTTTGGTATGGAACGACTGCTGCAAACATGCCAGCATTTCAGCGCAGATATCCGCACAGACTGCAGAACATATCGTTGCATATCATAGACTGTAGTTGGTATGTCCTTGTAGACAGCGTCTTTCAGCTTTTCCCACAGAAAAGGCGTAAGATCCACGGAAAGGGACAGCCAAATTACATGTCCTTTGCATCCAATCCAACGATTTGGAAACAATTCGTGAAGACATGCTGTAGTTCTTCATGCACTATGGGTTGACAGCCATCATACTGGTTCAACATATTCCTCCTAGCTTGTAAAGGAGCATCTTCTATCATGCGTGGAAAAAAACGCGCCTATGAGCTGATAATTTCACTACTCACACCACACGTTAACTCTCCACGGACGCTGACGTTCCACGCAATTAAGCCAAGAGGGATTGTCAACAGACCAACAGTGCATATTTCTGCGGTTTACCTGGCCATGATTGATAAATGTGGCTTTATCATTAACCACCCGGTATTAATGCCCTTGTACAGAAGTTAACACCATTCTCATAATCGTTTCCATGCAGCTCTCGATGTAGAGAGATGTGATACGTATGGAACCTATTTCGATGGAGAACGTATCACTCGCCTGACTCATGCGACTTTCTCACGCGGTTGCACGGGAGCTAATGTGTGTAATTTCCCCCTTTTCTGTCGTCACTTGTTTTCGTTTGTTACGTTGTTTAGGTCTTACACACCAACTTTCACGTAACTGGCTGAAGAGGTCGATAAATAACTGCAGAAATGGTTGACGTCAATTGGGATACTTGCCGTACACACCATACGGGAACAAACTGCAGTTTTCCTACACTCTCCAGACACAATGAAAAAATCGGCTTCTTCTGCATTGGTAAATGCTATCGTCCACTCGCGAGCAACTGCTTTGACTGTCGCACACTAATTGACTAACAAGTTGCAATGCACTCAAGAAACACACCAATTGATCGTAAGTAAATATAACAACATCGTACCTAACAATTACACCGGTTGAACAGCACAAACAAGTGTGGAAACCTTTCGAAATACGGTATCCTGTTAACGATCTCACTAAAATCCTGCAACAAACACCACTGAGATTCTGATTTATCCTACTTTTAATCTGTTAACGTCAACAGACATTGTTAAATTTAAAAAAAGTGTATGTTCTGACAACAAAAACACTTTCCAGGTATTATTACAATCTGTTTATTGGCTAATGATATGAGCCCATGACTACCAATCCATTCTCTGACAACTGTGCACCAACAGCACTTTCCATTTCCGTAATGTTTGCAGTGCAAGTTTAAGATGTTTCAACCTGTATGTGTGTTATAACCCCCAGAGTAGAGCAGATCTCATCCACGTACGAAACCACTGAGCTTCAGTCTGAACCATTTCTTCCGTGGCTGGTAGAGTGAAGTTTTGAGGTGCACCACGACTTCCGCATAGTCAGCTTACTCGATAGGAACACTGTCCATGGATCTGTGTACGATACGACACACAGATTTCACCTGCCTGACTGGTTCATGATACTTGTCGTTTCTTAACGTGCATTTTTTAAAAGTTAGTTGTTCTCCATTCCTTGTTTTGACACATTCGCGTTACTTATAATGCTCGTACAATTCGTATGTTGCAAAGTGATTGACTTCTTGTGCTTTTGGAAGTCATGAGAGAAAATTCCAGCATAAAAGATACAGTGCTGGAATTTTAAAGATTATTACAATTTTTAATAATATTATTAAATTTGTTTGTGAAATGGCAGACCAGACAAATGATCACCACCTACAATAACATCCACAATGACTGTCTTTAATTGTTGCCAAGTGGCCATTCTGTCATTTATGAAGTTTTCATGTTTAGTTATTTTTATGCATTTATTGTGGATTTTACAGTTTGCACTGAGATTTGATTAAGTACAACATCAGTTTTACTATGGTGGCAGGTTTCAAAAGCACCTTTATGCTGTCCTTCATGGCTGTGAATGTTCTCACTCTGGAAATATTTACTGAACTTAACAATAATCTACATCCCACAAAGCAGTTATATTTATGTCGCATTGGTATCCAATGGGCTAAGTTTAGCGTGCAACTTTTTTCTTATATTTCATGAAATGTGATTAACTATAAACAGTGGTCAACAATAACTCACAGACATTTGTTTATGAGTTTTGCATTTGAGATTATTTTACAGTCTATTGCGTCCTGTCTGTCAGCATACAACCAGGAATATGGACAGAATTGTATGCAGACAAATGATCAGAACAGGGAGATTAAAGAGATGCTGTAAAGAATCGAAGATCTCAGTCTAAGAATTCCCAGAATCTCCAATGTTCCTAGTGTGTATGCTAGCAGCAAACTGGCCACTACTTTTGTGCTGTTTCAAAATGGTGTAAATCAGCAAAGCCCATTAACGATAGAACGTTTACTATAAAGTATATATATAATATATATAAAGAAGAATGTCCATTTATTTGTTTGTCTGTTGGTAATTCATACTAATTTATAGTTTCATTCCTATCTCCATGAAATTTTGCACACTTTCCCTTCAAGGCAAGAAGAAGTTAACTGTCTACATGAGATATATTAATCAGACTTGCAGCATATATGTATATAATGTATAAAGAGAAAAGGCTATTACCAAAAATCTCTAAAAGTTCTTGGGTGATTTACCTTAAATTTCTACATTCAAGTGCAACAATCAAGAAAAGTAATGAAAAACCAAATATACTGTGGTAAACTGACTGCAATACCTATAGCGAGAAGAAATTAACAGTGGCAATACCGATTTTGGAGATAACACCGTTAGATGTCATTAGATAGTGGGAAGAGCGAAAGGCCGACGATATGACAAAAATATGATTGGAAACTCTTATTTCTGATTAACTGACGTTATTCAATGCGCAACAAAACAAAGTTGACCATGAAGAAACTATTGCTGAACTAAGTCAGGCCACCATCATCAGAGGAAATGGCACAGGTGAACATGTATTATTTTTTGCATTTAGTTGACACCCAATGATTTAAATATATCATTCGATATAAAGTAATTGCAGTTTCCCATGTGGCTTTCATTCACTATGAATATCAACAAGGTTCATGGCTAAGTATTTTGTGTAGCAGATAATTAAACATCCTGGGCAATGGTGGGCACTGCAGCTAGTATGAAATGATGATTAATGACACAAAAATATTGTCTCCCAGATCTGCTTATTGAGATTACGTCATCCAGACCAACTGAAATCAAAATCTGTAGTACCAGCTATATAAACTATATGTGCTGTACTCTTGCAGTGTGCATTAATTCATTCGATGCTGAGTGGTTATGAGAAAATAAATTATGTTCTTTAGATCGACATATCTCTTACAGCGTAGGTGTGTTTAATCAATATCATCCATTTAACATCATGACGATGTAGGTCGACCAGATACTTGCTGATTAGTGGTTATAAATTCAGTGCTTATAAATCTAAACCACAGAAGTAGCCCCATGAGTCAATTGCACTTTAAAATCATGATAGCCAAGTTTGTTAAAAGCTGTAGGTTGTACATAACTTTGCTTTAGGGAAAATAATGAAATATTTTTACAAGTTTTTTCTTGCAAATATTTCATAGAACACTTCGGTCTCGATCACAATTTGTTAGTTTATTCATTCTGGTCAGCAGACATCGCTATACGAAACCAAAATTAAATATAAGAAGAAACCATGTGGTACATAATACACACAAAGATAAATCTATCAAAGGAGAGAGGCAAACACATGGTATCTCTTCAGGGATAGATACAAGGTATCCCTTCAGTATGTATTAATATCACTAAGAAGTGCTTAATGAAATTTGTGGACAATAACATCATGTGAAGTTCGTAGTTAATGTGACAGGCAGATGGCACTAAATGTTACATTAATACACAGTTATTTTGTATTTAAAATTAAGCTACTAAGGCAGGTTCATTACAATACTTTTAGTGTGTATTCCTTCAAGTCAATACAATATTAAGAAACAATTTTGTGCAATCATTGCAAAAGGAATAAAACATATAATGATCTGAGCAAGTAAGAGACAGACTTAAACATTTCGAAATAAATTATAATTGCTTCAAGTGAATGCCACCAAAACATAACACCAGAAAATATTTTGAAATAACATTTTTTCATTGTTTATTACAATTATGATCTTATTCATAGCTGTCATTTTCTCAGCAACAGTCTGTAGTATGATGTATACCACATTTCAGAAAAAAATTCAGTTGTCAGTTGCAGAATTAGTTTTTTTTTCTTTGCCAGTTTTAACAGTTTAATCTGTCATCTTCAGAAGCTTAATATTAGTCTAGCAGATGTCAATATCTTCTTCACAGAAGCATACTGCCATGCCATATCAAAAAATGTACTTATTTTTTACTTGTTACTAGCACAACAACTTGACTATGCAGATAAATGTGATACATCTATTGTGAATTATAAATCTGTCATTATAATACTCACATAGAATATATATATTTTTGGATGTGTCACAGCATCTAGCTCCTGAGAAGATGATAGCGAAATCTGCTAAAGCAGTATTATGTGTCTGAAGATAAAAGATTTATCTATCAAAGGCAGTAAAGCAAAATAAAAGTGACTATTCTACTGACAATTGTACTTCTTTCCGATATATTTATTAAAATATTTAGTGCCTCTGCAATACTACACACTAGATTAAAAATTGAAGGAATATAACAGAGGTTGAGTTGCGGTTTTACTTTAAATCTTTGCTTGCTTTTTGTAGCGGCACCACCGTTTAGGATAGGAAAAAGTTAGTTTTGTGCAATATTCTGAGCACCACCGTTTAGGATAGGAAAAAGTTAGTTTTGTGCAATATTCTGAGCACAAGTTACAGCCATATGTAGGCCAGATTGCAGTGAGTTATGCTTACCTACAGTTGTGAAGTAGAATAGAGGCCACAGGGCTGTAAAATTGTTCAAATAGTGTACATAGCGGTTTTGCATTTGCAAGTAGTAGGCAGAAGTGGCCCACTGGCCAAACTAGCGTGTGATGAGTACATGATGCAAAGCAATGCGTATGGAATAACAGAGGTTCACAGCCATGCATAAATAGGTGCGGGTTTCTAACGAGATTTATTGAAGCGTGGCAGCTCTCCTGGACGGCGGGGCATGTCACACCATCAGCTTCATGAAGCAACAGAAGGGGTGCGAGCGTTCGACTATCTGAGGCCGACGTGGGGTCCAGAGCCAGCCAGCGGCGGGCCACTCCATGGCTAGCTATCACGGGCAGTCGTCCTGGCTCCCAAAACATCCTGAGACGAGGGCCACAGATTCAGATACCAGATTGCGGGCTCTTGTTGTCACTGCGATCTCAGCCACACCAGCGACAAGGACGCAGCTGGCCACCTGCGGCTCACACCGAGTGGTGCTGAGTAAGCAGGAATGCAGACTGCCAAGTCAACAGGCGGATTTCCTGACGCCACCAGAACTCCGCAGCTGGCCAAGGCTGGCTCTACACGGCATTGCATTGCACGGGCCACTGAGGTGCTTCCTCAGTATTGCAGAGCACTGTGATGTATACAAGGTGTACGAGGGCACTGTGGTTGGAAGCAATAAATCATTTGGAAAGCTTGGACGAGTCTGAATACAGTGCCTTCTACCTCTTTCTGATACATTTGGTCATTGTGATACGTCCGGTGGCAGAAGTTGCTGCTACATTATGTTTCTTCATGCTTAGCTTACATTAATGTTATTTATGTTACCTAGCGAATGTAAATTATGTACTTACTTATTTTCTGTAATAGGAATGCTGCACCCACAGATAAAATGTTACCAACGTAAATTTAGTGGAGTGATGTTACGGAGATACATTTAGAAACTGTGTGATTTTTTGTGAAAGATGGTTCAAAAGTATATAGTCAGCTGTTTTTCATGGAAAAGTGCATGGAATAAAGCTAAAATGATATATAATAAGATGGTTCTCTTCAGGCAAAAGTTCCCCAGAAATGCTGAAGAAAAGTGTTTGTTCAGAGAAGGCTGTAATGACACTTGTCGATCTTGTTAGCTAGGAAAGAATTTTATAGCTGAAGAAATAAAAATTTCATTATCTGTGTCAGAAGTGTATAAAAAGAGCCCTGATTGCTGCTGATTTCATAATAACATTTTAGAATGAACAAGGCTGAGTTGACCAAGGAATATGTGAAATGTATATGAAGCAGATCAAAAAAATTTGCACATATGTTTCCTTGCATAAAGAGGGGTTAATGACTAAATAGTACAGACTAAGTAGCAATAGCACAACGGTGAAAGAAAATGGACTGGGTTTGTAGTCATTCACAATTGAAAACTTGTGTTTAAGTGCACATTTTGTATCAACCCCGTTTGAACATTTCATTCTGAGCATCTTAGAAGTATTTTTTAATTCAAAAACTGCAAATTCAGCAGCAACTATTATTTTAATGAACAGTTTGCATTAATTCAATGCAAAGAATTGCCACAATACCATGCATAAGCAGAGACAGCAGATCCAGAAACTGCGGTATCCCTTGCCACTTCAATGCATCATCAGGTAGGATCAGACATCGAATTTGCATCTTTTATTGCTGCAGAAGGAGTGCTAAAAACAGCAGATTATGCAAGTAAACAAAAGTCTGTACTGGCAAAAAGTAAATCAGTCAGTTCAAATAAACTTTTGTATCACATTTTAATTAGTCAAGGCAAGTTAGTGGTATGATCTCTCCCATGGGATATAGTAAACAGTAGCTTAGATTTCAGACAGATGACTACATATCCCCAAAATTTAGAAAACTTTTAGTAATAACACATACAAAACGACGTATTTACTGTTTCACATAATCAGTTGTCAGCAATTTAAAACATGCAAAATCATATTTGACAATTGTTTCTGCGGTTTTTAGTGTGTGTTAATTTTAATGAAAATTTGCATTATGTAAATGATACGTATTTGAGTGAATATCTAAGTGTATGAATGTAACAAGTCTTATGCTAATGAAAAAATGAAGAAAGTATGTAGAATACACAGTGAAAGCAGAAAGCATTTGTTTTATCTTTCGACTGAATTGTGGAAAGGCCATATTCAAATGCAGTAAATTAGAGGGAAGAAGGGATTAATATTATCTGATGACACAATTGATAGGCTGTCTGCATTAGTGTTAGCAATAGAATATATGTACTGAGAGATCAATCTATTCAGCTAATGTAATGCATGATTATAAGACAGCACAATATTCAAATCATTACTAACAGATAAACCAAATTCTCAATTAGAAAAATATATATGTCTAAAATAATTATATGAATCTGTCTTTTATCTGCTCAGATTTTCCTCTTGTAATTAAAATAAATGATTGTTTCTTGATATATTAACACAACAGCATGTACAAGAAAATAATGTAGGTCGTGGATTCCATTTATAATAAAGTATTGTTTGTTCATTTTAGTGGCTCTAATGATGTTACTCTGCACATAACACTGTGAACACTTTCAACGGTACTGATATGTAGTAATGTGATATCTTTTGTCTATACTAAATCTACACTGAAGTGCCAAAGGAACTGGTACACCTGCCTAATCTTGCGTAGAGCACCCACGAGCATGCAGAAGTGTCACAACATGATGTGGCATGGACTCGACTAATGTCTGAAGTAGTGCTAGAGGAAAGTGACGCCATAAATCCTGCAGAGCTGTTCATAAATCCGTAAGAGTACAAGAAGGTGGAGATCTCTTCTGAGCAGCACGTTGCAAGGCATCCCAGGCGTACTCAATAATGTTCGTGTCTGTGGTGTTTTGTGGCCATCGGAAGTGTTTAAACTGAGAAGAATATTCCTGGAGCCTCTCTGTAGCAATTCTGAACGTGTGGGGTGTCGGATTGTCCTGTTGGAATTGCCCAACTCCGTCGGAACGCAAATGGACATGAATGGACGCAGGTGATATGAAAGGAGGCTTATGCATGTGTCACCTGTCAAAGTCGTATCTAGACGTATCAAGGGTCTCATATCACTCCAACGCACATGCCCCACACCATTACGGAGCCTCTACCAGTTTGCATAGTCTGCTATTGACATGCAGGGTCCATGGATTCATGAGGTTGTCTCCATACCCACACACATCCATCTGCTTGATACAATTTTAAATGAGACTCATCCAAGCAGGCAACATATTTCCAGACATCAACAGTCCAATGGCCGTGATGATGGGCCCAGGTGAGGTGTAAAGCTACACTCCCGAAATGGTTGTAAGGGAAAATCTCCACTTTATTGTTACCGCGGAGATGCTGTGTCCCATCGCTTGTGCAGCGACTGTAACACCACGTTCGAACTCACTTAAATCTTGATAACCTGCCATTGCAGCAGCACTTCTCTTATACGGCACTGCCGACCGCAGCGCCGTATTCTACCTGTTTACATATGTATATCTCTGCATTTGAATATGCATGCCTATACCAGTTTCTTTGGTGCTTCAGTAAGTATCATACTGTTTTATCTATGCACAGACATATGCATCTTCATAACAATTACCTATTTTATTCTCATATTTGGATTTGATTTTATATCATAGGTTCTGAAGACAGTTGTTGACCAAAAGGCATAGAGTCTTGAACTGTTATTAATAAATTACTGTACAAACCGAATTACTGTCTAAGTATTACCTTGTTCCCAGACCTGTACTTAAATTTCAGATTTTATGTTGCTGAAGGATTACAGAAGACTAGAATAAATTATGAGCCAAACAGATAGCGCAGACTCATACATAATTTATAGTGCCACTGTAAATTGCTTATTAGTATTAACAGCAGTGACATAATTTGGAGCTGTCTGCATACTGTTTTCATAGAAATGGAGAACCACACATTACTATCTTGGATGGAATGTAAATGCCATTTACTGATGATTCGTAGAAATGTTAAGAATGTTACTATGCTCCATTTTGCCTGTCCGGTTAGGCATGCGATCTAACGCACGGCTTTCTGCACTGGGATAGAGCGCCTAGTCCCTGGCACAAATCCGCCTGGAGGACTTGTGTCGAGGTCTGGTGAGCTGGCCTGTCTATGGATGATTTTTAGGTGGTTTTCCATCTGCCTCGGCGAATGCAAGCTGGTTCCCCTTATTCCACCTCAGCTACACTATGTTGGCGATTGTTGCGCAAACAAGTTCTCCACATATGCGTACACCACCATTACTATACCATGCAAACATAGGGGTTACACTTTTCTGGTGTGAGACATTCCCTGGGAACGTCCACTGGGGGCCAAACCGCACAATAACCCTGAAAGAGTGGTTTGATGTGTTGCAGCGGAGGGGTGAAATGGACTGCAGCATTCATCGTGGGGTTTTGGACCACTGCGACTGCACCAGGGATGGAGCCTCGTCATTGTTTCTAGGCTTCTGGTTAACATACAATACAATACAAATGCTCCATTCCAAATTATTACCACTAGGAGCATTCTCTACATTTTCCTTATCTCTGTGTCCTTGAATAAATGTTTTTGAGGGAAAAAATGTAGATTTTTTTCAGACAGTTGCTAAGACGATAGAGCAAAGATGTTCTTAGTATAAAATTAAAAAAAAGGAAGAGTGTCAGTGATGACTAGAACCATTATCTTCCATCACTCTGTAGCAAAGCAAATTCGCAAATTCATAGCATGGTAATGTGAGTAAAGCGTAAAGTAAAGAATCATAGACATCTTGTTCCGATCTCTTTCAAAAAATAAATGCCAAAGAAACTGTTTAGTAAACTTTAATTTAAAATAATTCAGTACATCATTATAGTATAAGTAGAATGTCAGTGTACAACAGTCTTCATATAACGTCTTTCAATGGAATGTCTGTGAACCAGATGTTTTCCTACCCAAAATTTCCTTCCAAAATTTTACACTACTGTCAGGCTTCAAATCTACATTTTAAGTCAATGAAATCAATTAAACATTTTATGTTGAACCACTGTTTAGCACTTAACGTTGTTTAATAGCCTTACTTGCAAATTCATTGCATGAGTATGAAATCAAATACAATTTACATGGAAACCAATTTATGTCAGCTACAGCTGCAGGAAATGTTGACATAGCGAATTGTAAACTCAGCTACATCAGTACAAGAAAATTAATGTTCTCGTAAATGTAATTAAATACTTTAGTTTGCCTGCATTATTACAATTAGCAGCAATAATGATACTTTTACTGTAAACAAGTTTTTATTTCCCTTATGTCAATAGAAGCAAAAATTTTTGGTTCAGCAGTTGTTTGCACTGCGGCAGGTACAATTTTATCTCTGCTCAGTAGTTTTGGTGCGCGCCGGCGATGGCGTTGTAGTCGCCATCGTGCTGCGGCTGCTGCGGCAGCAGTGCCTCCCGCTCGGCGGCGATGCGCTGGTGCTCGGCGGCGATGCGTGCGTACTGCTCAGCGTGTTTCTGCTTGGCGGCCGCCACGGTCGGCGTGTCTGCCACGGGCAGGCTCACGATTGGATGGAATCCCTGCTTGTCCGCCGTGTACTCAACCGTGCGCACCTGGTACCGCGGGTCTATGTAGGCGAACGAACCTGCAAAACCCGTCGGCTGCTTTCAACGACAGTCAAAACAATACGATGGAAAACTCACCTAACAAAATATTAGTCATCACCTTGAAAGAGCCTATTGATCACTTTGGAAAGCTACTCGTATAGAAGGCAGTGATTTGGCCCTCCACTGGTGATGTAATGCTCGCTTTACACTAGCAAGTTATTGCAGCAATTTACTTGTGTGCCTCGTGATGACTGGGTGTTCTGTGATGTCCTTAGGTTAGTTATGTTTAAGTAGTTCTAAGTTTTAGGGGACTGATGACCATAGATGTTATGTCCCATACTGCTCAGAGCCATTTGAAACAATTTACTTGTGTGGAGGAACTTGCCACGCGAGTTGTGAGTGTAAACATATCGCCAAGTGCAGCAATTCATTGCGGAAGTGTCTTGCTGCACGTTTTCCGCTTCCAGTGTGAACACCACGCAAGACGTATCTGCAAGTAACTTGCAGCTTTTAGGATTTATTTTTATTTCCTGCAAGTAGGAAGCGCAAGTTATAGTAAGTATGTCGTCTGCATAATACTCATATTTAACATTTTACTTAATGTTGCGACTTAATTTTATGCAACCATCTTATGTATGATATACAAACAAATTTCAGAAATGGGAATGGATGAAGCAGGATACAGAACATTTTATTGAAGCCGTGGAGAGCTACCCCGAAATATGGAACTTGCATAACTGGGACTGTAAGAATAGAATGAAGAAGATGAGCGCATTAAATGAAATCTCGTCGATATTCGACACATCTGTGAAAGAAATACAGAGAAAGTAGCATAACTTGATGACACAACCCCTTTGCAGCCTGCATCCACTCGCTTGTTGTTTTAGGAGTCTAGAAAAAGACGATGTGTAATTATTACATGTTCTATTTAATTTGCTTGTCACTTTCCATTTTATGAGCATTAGAAAAAAAACATATTTATAAGCGTATTCTGTAAAATGAAGTTTATTTCAATAAAAATTTAATTTCATTGTGTGTTTTCACCATCAAATAATATTCCCTTTTCAAGACGTCAAAAATGGCTCTACATATATCGGGTATGATCAAAGAAATTGTGCTGACGGGAATATGAAACAAGCACATTAGGGACTTGTATGAGTCTCCTACAAAGAAAAGATTTCAATATTCAAACTTTTTTTGGTTGTATGTTTCACATAAATAAATGAAACGTCCTATTTAATTCGTAGCTCACCTGTAGCTGTAAATCATAGAGTGGCTAGCAAACGTTGCTCTGCTGAAATAGCAGTACGGAAGTTTTGTGTCTCGTTTTGATATGATGGGCGCTATTAACGTCAACAAACACTCCAGATCATTCGAGGACATTCTACAAAAGTTTTCAAAAGTATCCATGCGCTCCATACTACGTTCTTGCAAAAGGTTATTATAGGCACCATTCTGCGATCTTCTCATTACCCACTCTCTAACCCAAATACTTCTCTTTTTCTTTTTCACGTTTTTCATTACAGTTACAAGAGCTGCAGCATATCTATCTCACGTGACTACTTGTCATTTTATACTTGGGCTTACACCCGTAATGGTACTGAAAGCATATGTAAACAGTATCAGCAAGTTGTTGATGCAAGTTTCTTGCCAAAGAACTTGCGGAAGAATCTTGATTAATTCTTGCGCTGCTGTGTAAACATAGCTGCAAGCGGATCGCAATAACTTGCAGCAATAACTTCTACAGACGACTTGCTAGTGTAAATCCAGCTTAAGTTATGGGTCAACTTGAAGACATGACACAATGACAGAAAGAAGCTATCAGTAATGAATGTGCACATTACTGCATTGTGAATGTTGTCAAATTTTTCGGTATCAGTGCGGAATCTCCCATGTGTTAACAAGGAATGATGTAATTCTCGCAACCGTGTAGCACGGCATAAGAACAGTAGTCGGAAAAATATCCTAACCAACAATGGCTGGAGGCAAGTGTCAACACAATCAGTTTCAAAACAGACGGGAGCTGAACTATTAGTGAATTCAGATCCACGTCAATCGATCTCCGAGCGAACATCGCGAAGAATACCGCATGCAATGAACATTTGGAGTCAGGTACAACATGTCGTACACTGTTAATTGAAACACCGCTCATCGAGGGATCGGTTCCGACCACAGCTTAAATTTGGAACAAACATCGTCATCAACGACAGAATTAAGTACTGTGGAGTACTATCATTCTGTCAAGAGCCAGAAAGGAGCAGAAGATGGAATTACGGAAATATACAAACTCGTTAGCAGGAACGACTCTTCAAGCTCTGCAATAAATTTAGGCCAGTAATACCGAATGTACTGTTCAGAATTGTCAAAAGGAAGAGGTACACTTTGAAAAGACCTGGAAATATTGGGTTGATATTGGCTGGATTATTTCGTGATGGGGCAGAGATTTCGAAATCAGATTTTCGAAATCACAATTTACTAACGAAGAATATTAGGTTGGAGATCAAGTGAATAGTCAGGAAGAATCGAACTGTAATGGCGAGAGATATCTACATCTACATACATACTCCGCAATCCACCATACGGTGCGTGGCGGAGGGTACCTCATACCACAACTAGCATCTTCTCTCCCTGTTCCACTCCCAAAAAGAACGAGGGAAAAATGACTGCCTATATGCCTCTGTACGAGCCCTAATCTCTCTTATCTTATCTTTGTGGTCTTTCCGCGAAATGTAAGTTGGCGGCAGTAAAATTGTACTGCAGTCAACCTCAAATGCTGGTTCTCTAAATTTCCTCAGTAGCGATTCACGAAAAGAACGCCTCTTTTCCTCTAGAGACTCCCACCCGAGTTCCTGAATCATTTCCTTAACACTCGCGTGATGATCAAACCTACCGGTAACAAATCTAGCAGCCCGTCTCTGAATTGCTTCTATGTCCTCCCTCAATCCGACCTGATAGGGATCCCAAACGCTCGAGCAGTACTCAAGAACAGGTCGTATTAGTGTTTTATAAGCGGACTCCTTTATAGATGAACCACATCTTCCCAAAATTCTACCAATGAACAGAAGACGACTATCCGTCTTCGCCACAACTGCCATTACATGCTTGTCCCACTTCATATCACTCTGCAACGTTACGCCTAAATATTTTATCGACGTGGCTGTGTCAAGCGCTACACTACTAATGGAGTATTCAAATTTTACGGGATTCTTTTTCCTATTCATCTGCATCATATTTACATTTATCTATATTTAGAGTTAGCTGCCATTCTTTACACCAATCACAAATCCTGTCCAACTCATCTTGTATCCTCCCACAGTCACTCAAGGACGACACCTTCGTGTACACCACATGAAAGAGAAGAAGAAATGATGGTTACTGACCCCTGACAACGCCGGAGCCGTCGCTCTCCTCGTTGTGAGTGCGGTCGATGTGTCCGGGATAGCGGCCGGCTACGTAGACGAAGCTGTACGGCTGTGGCGGGCCCTCCGTGGTGGTGGTCGGCAGGGAGCCGTCGGCGGCCACGAACCGCCCCCAGGACGGCGCGCACAGCGCAGACACCAGAAGCGGCACGAACAACAGCGACAGGGCCTGCGCACAGGGGGAGCAATGTGCTGCTGTTAGCGACCTTGCCGTCGCACTTGTGTAGCAGTTCCACACTGCCATTAAAGAATAAGCAAATTAAAATTTCATTGTAAACTGACACTCTTCCCCACACTGGAGCTCGAACCTGAAGCGCAAGGTTCCGAGTTTGAGTCGATATCCTTCACACAGTTTTAATTTACCAGGAAGTTTCAAACCAATGTACACACAACTGTAAGCGTGAAACATTAACTCGAGACTATAAGAGCTGTCTTTTCAGAGCCGGCTGGAGTGGCCGAGCCGTTCAAGGCGCTACAGTCCGGAACCGCGCAAACGCTACGGTCGCAGGTTCGAATCCGGCCTCGGGCATAAATGTTTTTGATGTACTTAGGTTAGTTAGGTTTAAGTAGTTCTAAGTTCTAGGGAACTGATGACCTCAGAAGTTAAGTCCCATTGTGCTCAGAGCCATTTAAACCATTTGTCTCTTCTGAAGTTCGGCGCTATGTGTAGGTAAGACATGTAACCAGTCGATTTTTGAATTTCATAAGAGTTGTTGTACCAGCAAGTAGTTTTCGAGTGACTGCAAATTCGTTGTCACCACCCAAGTGCACCTAATTATTTTGTTTGTGTGTGTGTGTTTGGGAGGGGGAGGGGTCTCGAGAAAGAGGGAAGAGAGGGAGAGGGCTAAGCTGGCTAAAATATACAGTGCTGAAAAAAAACTAGTACATCTGAAAAGCCAACGTCGATTTAGACCCGCCACGTGGGGGACAGTAGATGTACTGAAACTTCCTGGCAGATTAAAACTGTGTGCCGGACCGAGACTCGCACGCGGGACCTTTGCATGAATAGTACGTCGTGCTTGGGTAGCTCGGATGGTAGAGCACTTGCCCGCGAAAGACAAAGGTCCCGAGTTCGAGTCTCGGTCCGGCACACAGTTTTAATCTGCCAGAAAGTTTCGTATCAGCGCACACTCCACTGCAGAGTGAAAATCTCACTCTGGAAACATCCCCCAGGCTGTGGCTAACAAGGGGAATGCCTCAGATATGGCCAACCAATTCAGCTCAGATTTGGCAGGTCGCTTGTGTACAACCTAAAACGAAGGAATCTAAGGTATTTTGGGTCAACACCCCCGCGTTTTTGAGAAAATCGCCCCTAAATGTTATGACGAGCAATCGGCTCACAATTTGCGGGATCCATAGATAATTGTCAATATAGCATTTTTCATCATCAGGTATGGGGTCCGCAAACGTAAACTCTTCCAGAAATCGAGGAAAGAAACTTTTACAATTGCCGCTACTGTACCCACATGGTAAACGCTTTTCACCGACAGCGCCGATAGAGCAACGGCCAAGGTAAATGGCTGGGTAATCGGTAAACCAGGTTTCGAATGGGGAAAAAACCTACCGGATGTTCTTCCTTTCGTTTGTATTTTTCTATATCTCAATTGAAAGGGATAGGAGGGTTAATAAAGTAAGTAAATCAATAAAGAATGATAATAATAATGTAGGTAAACTAATTTCCCGAACGCCGTGAGTTAGTGAGGTATTAAACTTTTAAGCCTTGTCACTATCAATTGAGATATGGAAAAATACAAACGAAAAGAATAACATCCACTAGGTGTCTTCGGGTTTTCAGATTCCCAGCTAGTTACCTTGGCCGTTGCGCTGTGGGCGCTGTCGGCGATAGGTGTTTACCATGTGGGTACAGAAGAGGCAGTTGCAAAAGTATCTTACCTCGATTTCTGGAAAAGTATGCGTTTTCGGACCCCGTACCTGATAATGAAAAATGCTCTATTTACAATTATCTGTGGATCCCGCAAATTTTGAGTCGATTGCTTGTCATAACATTTAGGGGTGATTTTCTCAAAAACGCGGGGGTGTTGACCCAAAATACCTTAGATTCCCTCGTTTTAGGTTGTACACAAGCGACCTGCCAAATCTGCGTCGAATCGGTGGGCCGTGTCTGAGGCCTTCCTCTTGTAAGCCATGTCTCCGCAATATCCTTTCTTTCAGGAGAGCTAGTTCTGGAAGGTTCGCAGGAGAGCTTTTGTAAAGTTTGGAAAGTAGGAGTGAGATAGTAAGTAAAGCTGCGAGGACGGGGTGGGAGTCGTGCTTGGGTAGCTAAGATTATGGAGCAATTGCTCGCGAAAGCCAAAGGTCCCGAGATCGAGTCTCGGTCCGGCACACAGTTTTAATCTGCCAGGAAGTTTCATATCAGCGCACACTCCGCTGCAGAGTGAGGATCTCATTCTGGAAGTAGATGTACTGATAAGGGTTTCAACGCCGTCTACATCTACATCTACATACCTACTCCGCAATCCACCATACGGTGCGTGGCGTACCACAACTAGCATCTTCTCTCCCTGTTCCACTCTCAAACAGAACAAGGGAAAAATGACTGCCTATATGCCTCTGTACGAGCCCTAATCTCTCTTATCTTATCTTTGTGGTCTTTCCGCGAAATGTAAGTTGGCGGCAGTAAAATTGTACTGCAGTCAGTCTCAAATGCTGGTTCTTTAAATTTCCTCAGTAGCCATTCACGAAAAGAACACCTGCTTTCCTCTAGCGACTCCCACCCGAGTTCATGAAGCATTTCTGTAACACTCGCGTGATGATCAAACCTACCAGCAACAAATCTAGCAGCCCGTCTCTGAATTGCTTCTATGTCGTCCCTCCGTCCGCCAGGATGGTTCAAATGGCTCTAAGCACTATGGGACTTAACATCTGAGGTCAGCAGTCCCCTACACTTAGAACTACTTAAACCTAACTAACCTAAGGACATCGCACCGATCCATGCCAGAGGTAGGATTCGAACCTGCTAGCGTAGCAGCAGCGCGGTTCCGGACTGAAGCGAGTAGAAACGCTCGGCCACAACGGCCGTCCGTCCGCCAAGAGATACCGTAGTGGCATAACTGCCAGAGCACTATCTGTGTCTATCCCTTAATAGGGAATGTTCACTATCAGAAGGCTCTTTCTGTTGCAAACGTTTGAAACAAGCAGGCAACCGTGCCTCACAGACGCACTCCCACTTCCTACAGCCAGCTGAGCGAGTTTGAAAGGGGTTATAGTGTGGCCTTCCGAGTGGCTGGATACTCCTGGAGAATTGCCACACACGTTGGACGTGCCGTGTCAGTTGTGCAACGATGCTGGTGTCAGTGATAACGTGAACATTCACATACACACAGACACCAGGTTCTAGAAGACGTCCACGCAGCGCAGACGACCGCCAGGATTGTTGTAATGTAAGGACACCTACCACAGCACAGATACAGGGCATGTGAACCCACGTGTTTCAACACGAGCGGCTGTTAATCGGTTATTAGCAGTGGGACTACGTGCGCGCAAATCTCTAGCCTGTCTACCACACACGCCACAGCATCGACGCGCACAGCTTCGTCGGTGCTGTGAGAGGACCGCTTGGAGATGGAATGGCGCGCCGTGGTTTTCAGCGATGAAAGCAAATTCTGCCCTCATGCAAGTGACGATCGTTTGCGCGAACGACGCAGACCTGGTGAGCGCTGTCTCAGAGTGCATTTCTCCAAGAGACACTGTTTCCACCCCAGGCCTTATGGTCTGGCGTGCGACAAGCTAAAACTCTCGTTCCCTTTGCTGTTTCTGGAAGGGACGCTAAGCAGCGCACAGTGTGTTTAGAATGTTGTTAAGCCGGTTCTTTTCCCGTTCTTGCGATAATAAGATAATGTGTTGTTTGAAAAAGATAAAACTCGTCCACATACTGCCCCAGAGACACAACGTGCTCTGCAAGACGTGCAGAAACATTACTGACCAGTATCATCTCCAGATATGACTCCAATCGAGCACGTGTGGGATGTCACGGGACAAGAAGTGACTTACGCGACTCGTCAACCAACATCTATTACAGAGCTACGTGGGAAGGTCGAGCAGGCATGGAATAACATATTTCAGGACAGTACTGGCTATCTGTACGATCGACTGGATGCTAGAGTGCCGCCGGTAGAGCCTATACTGCGTACTAACAAATGTGTTTCAGCACTGGTCGGTACCTGGTACCTCAGAGCCACATATGCACTGTTTCAACAATAAATCTTGAGTGAATTGGATGCTTCTAAAAGGGAATACTACACTACTCGCCATTAAAACTGCTACACCATGACGATGCCGTGCCACAGACGCTAAATTTAACCGACAGGAAGTAGATACTGTGATATGGAAATGATAAGCTTTTCAGAGCATTTACACAAGGTTGGAGCCGTTGGTGACACTTACAACGTGCTGACATCCGCATGGCTGTAACGGATCCTGCACCCACGTCTCGATCCCTGAGTCAACAGATGGGGACGTTTACAAGACAACAACCATCTGCACGAACAGTTCGACGACGTTTGCAGCAGAGTGGACTATCAGCTCGGAGACCATGGCTGCGGTTACCCTTGACGCTGCATCACACAGAGGAGCGCCTGTGATGGTGTACTCAACGACGAACCTGGGTGCACGAATGGCAAAACGTCGTTTTTTCGGATGAATCCAGGTTCTGTATACAGAATCATGTCGGTCGCATCCGTGTCTGGCGACACCGCGATGAACGCACATTGGAAGCGTGTATTCGTCATCGCCATACTGGCGTATCACCTGGCATGATGGTATGGGGTGCCATTGGTTACACGTCTCGGTCACCTCTTGCCCCCATTGACGGCACTTTGAACAATGGACGTTACATTTCAGATGTGTTACGGCCCGTGCCTCTACCCTTTATTCGATCCCTGCGAAACCCTACATTTCAGCAGGACAATGCACGACCGTATGTTGCAGGGCCTTTCTGGCTACAGAAAATGTTCGACTGCTGCCCTGGGCAGCACATTCTCCAGATCTTTCACCAACTGAAAACGTCTGGTCAATGGTAGCCGAGCAACTGGCTTGTCACAATACGCTAGTCACTACTCTTGGTGAACTGTGGTATCGTGTTGAAGTTGTACCTGTACACGCCATCCAAGCTCTGTTTGACTCAATGCCCAGGCGTATCAAGGCCGTTATTACGTCCAGAGGTGGTTGTTATGAGTACTGATTTCTCAGGGTCTATGCACCCAAATTGCGTGAAAATGTAATCCCATGTAAGTTCTAGTATAATATATTTGTCCAACGAATACCCGTTTATCATCTGCATTTCTTCTTGGTGTAGCAATTTTAATGGCCAGTAGTGTAGCTCCACAACACTGTCGCACGAGAGGTAATATGTGAAGACCCACAATGTCCTTGAAGCACAGTTGTGCCCTCAGAGTTTCCTCAGTCATTCCCAGCCGTGACCTGAACTCATACATGATGGCTGTGCCTCTCCAAAACACTGGAAAAATTGGACCTGCCAGCAGGCAGCCATCATTCTAGCCAACGATGGTCCCCTGGGGTAGTGCAGAATCGCGATTCATAACGGATCACAGTGCAACACCATTTATCAGGGATTCATACTTCCCAGTCACGGCACCACCACCCCACGCTGCTTGTAGTGATAACGACAGCCTACACATGGGAGGTCAATTCCCTATTGCTGCTACTTTGCTCTGACCAATGGTGCGGGGTGATACAGAATGTTACAGGGAGTCCATTACTTATCGGGTGGCAAGCACAGATGCGAAGGTGTTACAGTATGCTTGGTGCGCAATATGGCAATCCCCCCTTGAGTTGCTCAGACCAGAACCTCAGCCAGTATGCCTGTCCTGACCTTCCCATGCAATCCAATATCGGGTCCATTTTCACGTCCGAAAGCCCCACAAATCTGGATACTGCACGATCCGATTCAGCTAGCCTGCCACATGGAGACCCACTGTGAGGCCCCTTTAAAACTGTCTAATTTGTTCTTTAGCTCTGTCTCAAACGAGTGCGCAGCATCTCGGCGTCCTTACCAGTGATCACTCAACATCTGACACTGTTCGCGCTCTTTGTACAGAAAGATTCAAATTTCCTATTATGGGCTTCTAGAGGTTGTAGAGGGGACTTAGTAGATGAAGTTTTTATAAGGAACCCTTGTCTGGAAATGCTCCATTAGATATCAGTTTGAGGATCGGATCACTTTCATTTCTCCCACTTCACGGTACGCACGCAGCAGAGACAACGAGTGTTTCGGGTACTTGTCCTCGGGTTCTCTTCTACGTGATTAAGGACGTCCTCTTTATAAAGTCGAAAGTCCGGGACTTCCATGGAGCACCATAGCCAATGCTCCCAGTTTCGAACGTACCAATTTCTAAGAGCAATTGTTGTAGTTGGACGAAGGCGTCATGTGACGTCACGATTAGAACAGGGACTGAAGTTGGCGCCCTCCTCTCAGCTTCTGTGTGTACCGTGAAGTGGGAGATTTGCTTGACAGATCGCCAAATTTATGTTACATCCAAATCGTACATTTCCGGACATGGTTTCCTGATCAAAACCTCATCCTCAAAGTATGCTCTACATCTCCTAGAAACCTGTAATAGGAACTTTGAATCACCCCGTATTTTACCAAGCCTGACAACAACCGTAAACATAAACAACACAAAAGCACTCTGTTGACCACTGCACCTGTCGCAGAGGACTGTAACCCCAGTCATTTACGTACCCTCTGATGGTGTGTACGTGTACGAAGTTATTATGGCATCTGACGGTTGCTTCTGGGTGTTTCACTTTTTTGTCTAGGAGTGTAATCAATGGTACAATGAATCATATTAAATCTGAAAAGCTACTGGTTGCATACCACTAGTACATAACCCGCCAATTTAAATCACAATTGCCTTTCGTCAACCGTAAGAGGTATAACGAAGCTTGTAAGATTTGTCTGTTGCATATAGTAATACCCATCATAATACTACAGGCTATAGGAGATTTAGACAACGTTTCGTTTATTACCTCGAAAAAATAAAGCTACGTAAATAATTTTTTTCTTTGTTTTCAGGTACATGTCTACAGTGATGGTGTATGAAGGACAGTCAAATGAAAACCAAATACCCCCGACAACGAGACCATGCAATGGATCCGTACAAAAGTAACCACCATATATGTATTAAGACATTTATCCCTCTGGCAGACGAAACGTTCATTTCCTGTTTCGTAGATCCATAACCGCACCCATTCTTGCATTTCCTATGTATTAAGACATTTATCCCTCTGGAAGACGAAACGTTCATTTCCTGTTTCGTAGATCCATAACCGCACCCATTCTTGCACTTCCTCGTCCGAATGGAACCGACGTCCACGCATGCCTTTCTTCAAGTCTCCAAAGATGTAAAAAATCACACAGTGAAAGACCCTGGCTGTGCGGACGATGTTTTAGTGTTTCCCCACTAAATTGTTGGAGTGTAGCCTCGTCCGATAGACAGCGTGGGGGTGGGCATTATCGTGCAACAGAATGATTCTGTTCGACAGCGTTTCGACATCTTGAGGGCAAACGGCAGAGACAACAGTGGAGAAATCCCACATTTGCCGCGGCAAAGAAATCTAAAGCTGTTCAAACAACTTCTGATACGGTCATGACGACCTCCTTCGACTGCAGAAGCCCTCTGCTAGTCGCATTTCTCGCGTTTGGAATCACAATCAATGCGCAGCACTCTGAAGACACTTTGCAGAAACTGCGACGCACCATAAAGTCAAAACAATTAGGAGCGCTCTCGGACGAAATCATCCTGTTTCACGGATCGCCTTTCCCCACACTGCCAATCTGACGAAGGTGGCTGGGAAACACTGCAACATTATCCTCACAGCCCGGATCTTTCGCCATGTGATTTTCACGTCTTTGGCGACCTGAAGGAAGATTGAAGTGGACGTTCGTTAGCTGGACAAGAAAATCAAAAGTGTGTGCGGTTATGTGTCCGTCAGCGGCCGACCACGTTCTAGGAAACAGGAACTGAACATCTCGTCTCCCAGTACGACAAATGTCTTAATGGGTGTGGTGATTACTTTTCAATGGAAGCATTCCATGTTCCCATTGTGGCAGGTGTTTGGTTTTAAATTGACATGGAAATCTCGGGAAAAAATATCGCGGCAAGTGGCCAGGCAAGCCAAAAAAGAAATGGTGGAGACTATTAATGAAGGTAAATAGGGTATGGTAATTCGTTTTCTGCTTTTGAACTGAAACAACAATGCAAGAATCCGGGCTGAGTTGCACAACATTTTAAGCATAACAAAAGTCGTCGACGCTGGGTGACGCGATAGCTTACAACCATTCAAGAAACCCGACGACCCGAGGCACCAGCGGAATGTTGCTGCCCTGTCAGGCCAATGCAAATGACTTGGTGTGCCTCCTAATCCCCATGGAGATAGCTGGCGTATTATTATGACGCCAAGACAACAGAGAAACAAAATAAGCACTGGAAACAAGTGGATAGACCAACTCCAAAAAAGGCGAATATTATGTTCGTATGTCGTAAATCGTCACAGGAGCACAGGTGTTAGACCTGCGGATATGGAGTATTTTTGATATTTTGGAAAAGAATAGCGCTTTTAAGTAGCCAAAAGAGCTTCCAGCTCCGAACCAGTTAAAAACGTACATAATAACAAATTTTAAGTGATTTTCTTCAAATAAAAACAGCTGATTAATTTTTGCTGCCACCCTAAAAAGTTTAGAGTGCCAATTGTAAATTTCTGAAAGCTTACTTCTACCACAGCCAAGAAATAGAGACCAGCTCAGCTGATGAGCTAATCAAGTAAACCACCTTGCATTAGTGTTGACATCACATCAAAACACTGCGGGCAGATGGGGTTTGCGACATCGGTCATGGTCGAGATGCATAGAACCGCTAACGCCTCACTCCAATATCCTCTCAATAGGTCATTTTAGCTCTAATTTTCAACTTTCTGGACTTTATACTGTTATGTCTGTACCCAACTCCAGTAGTAAAGTGCCCTTTAAAATATTACTACAAATGAGCTTACTATCTCAGATTAAGTTTCATATTAATATACTAGCAGATTTATATCAGTAACTAAGGGGAATAAGCCATTTGTTAATATTTCAACTTTGTAATTTCGTGATATGAACTGTGCAGTCGTGTTGCACCACATATTCTTGAAACTTTACGTCTCCCTTAGTTCTGACGATGGTTATTCATTATGGTTATTGAAAATGATTGTTCTACTTGAGACCAAACCGAAATATTGTTAATAATATTTCATTGAAAGTAATTTGCCTAAAATTAACTAAAATGTAATTTAAATTGTTGTAAATTCATGGAAATTGTATATTAAATTAAGTAAACTTTTCCAAATTAAAAATCAGAACATGTAGGGCAATACTTGGTTTAATTTTTGATGTAAGTAACTAAAATCATCTCATGACTTTTAGTTGTTACTTTGTAAGTCTTACATTCAACAATGTATTGGATTGTTTTGTTTTATAAAAAGGAAGTGGAGCATGAGCCACTAAGTCAGTCTGCATGGTTGTCTTTCGGAAGCTGTCGGCGTGAGAGTTTTTTGGTGACGGCCAGTGTGCATTACATCTATGTACTTGATAATCAGTCACCATACGTGGCAAAGGTGTTATACTCTGTGCTTTATTTAAGGGTTAGTACAACAGCAATGCAGAATTCTGATACGAAATTTGAGTATCTCATCATATGGAGCAGTTAATTTATTATATGAACTTTCTTTAACTGTAATTGAAATTTTCTAGTTTTAATTCGTCTTTGTACTCGTGAATGGTGAAACCCAAACTGCTAAGTGGGTCTCATAGTGTGACTGAGAATTCACTATTACACTGTCCAACTACAGTCAGAACTGGCGTCAGTGGTAAGTAAAATGGTTCCCTCTTGTCACATTTAAGCCGCGCGGGATTAGCCGAGCGGTCTATGGGGCTGCAGTCATGGACTGTGCGGCTGGTCCCGGCGGAGGTTCGAGTCCTCACTCAGGCATGGTTCAAATGGCTCTGAGCACTCTGGGACTTAACTTCTGAGGTCATCAGTCCCCTAGAACTTAGAACTACTTAAACCTAATTAACCTAAGGACATCACACAGACCCATGCCCCAGGCAGGATTCGAACCTGCGACAGTAGCAGTCGCGCGCTTCCGGAATGAAGCGCCTAGGACCGCTCGGCCACCACGACCGGCCCTCAGGCACGGCTGTGTGTGTTTGTCCTTGGGATAATTTAGATTAAGTAGTGTGTAAGCTTAGGGACTGATGACCTTAGCAGTTAAGTCCCATAAGATTTCACACACATCTGAACATTTGTCACATTTAAAGGTGGCATTTTATGCCGCAACACAGTGTGATCAAAAGTGAAGTAACTCGCGTGCTACCGAGAAACTCACCGGTTGCAAATTTAACCAGGCCTACCAAACCATGCTCTCTACAGAGCGAGCTAGAAAAAGCTGACACGACAAGCAATAAGGTAAACTCACTTGTGCCCCCACCACCACTTCTGTGGGACTACATCAGAAGCGTAGCTGTAAGCGTGTAAATAGTCGAGCTTAGGGGTTTGTGACATTCTGTTGTGCCGTCATACTGTCTCTGACTGGAGAGAATGACGTATTTTTGAGTTTCAGAGAAATCACGGGTATTCCTCCGTGATTAATATATTCTGGCTGCCTGCCAGCTGATTAACTTGTCCAGTTCCGCCATGAGCCTCGTTACACTTGTAGCAGGGCGGCTACGGGACATCTACATCTACATCTACATTTATACTCCGCAAGCCACCCAACGGTGTGTGGCGGAGGGCACTTTACGTGCCACTGTCATTACCTCCTTTTCCTGTTCCAGTCGCGTATGGTTCGTGGGAAGAACAACTGCCGGAAAGCCTCCGTGTGCGCTCGAATCTCTCTAGTTTTACGTTCGTGATCTCCTCAGGAGGTATAAGTAGAGGGAAGCAATGTGTATTCGATACCTCATCCAGGAACGCACCCTCTCGAAATCTGGACGGCAAGCTACACCGCGATGCAGAGCGCCTCTCTTGCAGAGTCTGCCACTTGAGTTTGCTAAACATCTCCGTAACGTTATCACGCTTACCTAATAACCCTCTGACGAAACGCGCCGCTCTTCTTTGGATCTTCTCTATCTCCTCTGTCAACCCGACCTGGTACGGATCCCACAATGATGAGCAATACTCAAGTATAGGTCGAACCAGTGTTTTGTAAGTCACCTCCTTTGTTGATGGACTACATTTTCTAAGGACTCTCCCAATGAATCTCAACTTGGCACCCGCCTTACCAACAATTAATTTTATATGATCATTCCACTTCAAATCGTTCCGTACGCACACTCCCACATATTTTACAGAAGTAACTGCTACCAGTGTTTGTTATGCTATCACATAATCATACAATGAAGGATCCTTCTTTCGATGTACACTCCTGGAAATTGAAATAAGAACACCGTGAATTCATTGTCCCAGGAAGGGGAAACTTTATTGACACATTCCTGGGGTCAGATACATCACATGATCACACTGACAGAACCACAGGCACATAGACACAGGCAACAGAGCATGCACAATGTCGGCACTAGTACAGTGTATATCCACCTTTCGCAGCAATGCAGGCTGCTATTCTCCCATGGAGACGATCGTAGAGATGCTGGATGTAGTCCTGTGGAACGGCTTGCCATACCATTTCCACCTGGCGCCTCAGTTGGACCAGCGTTCGTGCTGGACGTGCAGACCGCGTGAGACGACGCTTCATCCAGTCCCAAACATGCTCAATGGGGGACAGATCCGGAGATCTTGCTGGCCAGGGTAGTTGACTTACACCTTCTAGAGCACGTTGGGTGGCACGGGATACATGAGGACGTGCATTGTCCTGTTGGAACAGCAAGTTCCCTTGCCGGTCTAGGAATGGTAGAACGATGGGTTCGATGACGGTTTGGATGTACCGTGCACTATTCAGTTTCCCCTCGACGATCACCAGAGGTGTACGGCCAGTGTAGGAGATCGCTCCCCACACCATGATGCCGGGTGTTGGCCCTGTGTGCCTCGGTCGTATGCAGTCCTGATTGTGGCGCTCACCTGCACGGCGCCACACACGCATACGACCATCATTGGCACCAAGGCAGAAGCGACTCTCATCGCTGAAGACGACACGTCTCCATTCGTCCCTCCATTCACGCCTCTCGCGACACCACTGGAGGCGGGCTGCACGATGTTGGGGCGTGAGCGGAAGACGGCCTAAGGGTGTGCGGGACCGTAGCCCAGCTTCATGGAGACGGTTGCGAATGGTCCTCGCCGATACCCCAGGAGCAACAGTGTCCCTAATTTGCTGGGAAGTGGCGGTGCGGTCCCCTACGGCACTGCGTAGGATCCTACGGTCTTGGCGTGCATCCGTGCGTCGCTGCGGTCCGGTCCCAGGTCGACGGGCACGTGCACCTTCCGCCGACCACTGGCGACAACATCGATGTACTGTGGTGACCTCACGCCCCACGTGTTGAGCAATTCGACGGTACGTCCACCCGGCCTCCCGCATGCCCACTATACGCCCTCGCTCAAAGTCCGTCAACTGCACATACGGTTCACGTCCACGCTGTCGCGGCATGCTACCATTGTTAAAGACTGCGATGGAGCTCCGTATGCCACGGCAAACTGGCTGACACTGACGGCGGCGGTGCACAAATGCTGCACAGCTAGCGCCATTCGACGGCCAACACCGCGGTTCCCGGTGTGTCCGCAGTGCCGTGCGTGTGATCATTGCTTGTACAGCCCTCTCGCAGTGTCCGGAGCAAGTATGGTGGGTCTGACACACCGGTGTCAATGTGTTCTTTTTTCCATTTCCAGGAGTGTATTTGCAATACATTACATTTGTCTATGTTAATGTCAGTTGCCTATCCGCTGAAGGACTTCTGCTGACGGACTGCACGCTGTCAATGATCCGACTGTGGGAGGTGTGCTGTAGCGGCGTCCTAGTCGCCTAGACGCTATTGGTCACCGTCCTAATCGACTCCAGGGTGGGAGGTGAGTGACCGAGGCGTTGCTGCTTGGCACCAAGCGCACGACATGCCGACCACGAGAACGTGTGGGGCTGCCTAGCAGGGACACCTCTGGAAGATTTGGACGGGTCGCGCTCTTTCTTTGCCGCTGGTGATACACATGGCTCCGCGGCAACTGCTCGCCGCTACCCGGGACAAAGGAAGTCACAGGTCCCATCGGGGAAACAGTGCATTCCACAATCGGCTGCGTTTGTACGCACACAGTGTGATCCTGAGGTCGGACGGAGTACTGTATAAGGCTGCCTACATCAACACTTGTCAATACACATTTTTTTCCTGCACGACACAGTGCGAATCTCACGTTTCTTGACGCGCAGTGGCCTGGAATAGGCCAGGTCTTTTCACTCTTGATCCCAGGTATATGGGCACCCTCGGACAGCTCTCAACGCACGCCATTTTGGTGCTGCCGTGTAAACGAAAATAATCGCTCGTGCCAGGCGAGACTCAATTTAGGAATAAAACGCCAGGGGCGCGGCAGTAAACTCACTTGCCACGAGTACTCCATTGAGACAGGACAGCTGCTCGTGAAAAAGGGGCGTAACTGTAAACTGTCAATCTAAACGTTGCTTCCAACAACAAGCTCTGCTTTCTAATCACTTACCCACCTACCACATTGAGTCACAAGATCAATTTGGACTGACACTTGGTGCTAATTGCGAGTGTTCACAAGAGAAAGCTGTGTAACTTTTAGCATTTTATGTCTACATCTACATTTACATCTACATCCATACTCCGCAAGCCACCTGACGGTGTGTGGCGGAGGGTACCTTCAGTACCTCTATCGGTTCTCCCTTCTATTCCAGTCTCGTATTGTACGTGGAAAGAAGGATTGTCGGTATGTCTCTGTGTGGGCTATAATCTCTCTGATTTTATCCTTATGGTCTCTTCGCGAGATATACGTAGGAGGGAGCAATATACTGGTTGACGCCTCGGTGAAGGTATGTTATCGAAACTTTAACAAAAGCCGTACCGGGCTACTAAGCGTCTCTCCTGCAGAGTCTTCCACTGGAGTTTATCTATCATCTCCGTAACGCTTTCGCGATTACTAAATGATCCTGTAACGAAGCGCGCTGCTCTCCATCCATTGGATCTTCTCTATCTCTTCTATCAACCCTATCTGGTACGGATCCCACACTGCTGAGCAGTATTCAAGCAGTGGGCGAACAAGTGTACTGTAACCTACTTCCTTTGTTTCTGGATTGCATTTTCTTAGGATTCTTCCAATGAATCTCAGTCTGGTAGCTGCTTTATCGACGATCAACTTTATATGATCATTCCATTTTAAATCACTCCTAGTGCGTACTCCCAGATAATTTATGGAATTAACTGCTTCCAGTTGCTGACCTGCTATATTATAGCTAAATGATAAGGGATCTTTCTTTCTATGTATTCGCAGCACATTACACTTGTCTACATTGAAATTCAATTGCAATTCCCTGCACCACGCGTCAATTCGCTGCAGATCCTCCTGCATTTCAGTACAATTTTCCATTGTTACAACCTCTCGATAAACCACAGCATCTTCCGTAAAAAGCCTCAGTGAACTTCCGATGTCATCCACAAGGTCATTTATGTATATTGTAAATAGCAACGGTCCTACGACACTCCCGTGCGGCACACCTGAAATCACTCTTACTTCGGAAGACGTCTCTCCATTGAGAATGACATGCTGCGTTCTGTTATCTAGGAACTCTTCAATGCAATCACACAATTGGTCTGATAGTCCACATGCCCTTACTTTGTACATTAAACGACTGTGGGGAACCGTATCGAACGCCTTGCGGAAGTCAAGAAACACGGCATCTACCTGGGAACCCGTGTCTTATGGCCCTCTGAGTCTCGTGGACGAATAGCGCGAGCCGGGTTTCACACGATCGTCTTTTTCGAAACCCATGCTGATTTCTACAGAGTAGATTTCTAGTCTCCAGAAAAGTCATTATACTCGAACATGTCAAGAGGACATCGCTCCATTTTCATCTTGCGGTCTCTAAGCATGCGTCGTAGAACATCGGAGAATCTGTGACTGGGTTGCCAAACAGATGTCCACCAGTGATTGTTGCCAACGAACTGTGAGTTACCTTCGAAGCGCCTTTCTTGTCATTGTCCTAGGAAACTGTCTGACTCGATGGCACTGTACAAGTTCACACCACATTTCGTGAAGTCTTTCTGAAATACCACAGAAGTTTGGTGTTCATTATGTTGTCGTACAGACAGAAAACTTAAATATTAATATCATCCGAACGTGTTACATGTTCTACGGTTTTAAAATTGTTCTTCTGAAGTGATGTTATGTTCACAAATGTGTGTGTCTTCAAGGTATCGTATGCCACTTTGGCGACTTGCGTGTCCCTAGCCTATCCCAGTTACCCAAGCGGGGAAATGAAAGCTACAGTTTAATGTGGAATGCGCACTACGTGTCGTTTATGGCGACTCCTCACATGGTTGAGAGGTGAATGCTGGGTTAAAAAGCAGACTGAAAAATCCGTGGTCCGACCGGGATCCAATACTGCGACCTCTGGACTGCCAGAGACGCCCTTTACCACCAGACCACCAGATTTTACTTCGTACACGTGCATCGATGGGCCGTTTAGGATATGGAAGCTACACGTAAATACTTAATGGGGATGGTCGTGCACCGCACCAAATCTGTCTGGAGTATCCGTTACCTAAAGTCGACCTGACACGGTTCAAATGGCTCTGAGCATTATGGGACTTAACATGTGAGGTCATCAGTCCCCTAGAACATAGAACTACTTAAACCTAACTAACCTAAGGACATCACACTCATCCATGCCATAGGGAGGATTCGAACCTGCGAGCGTAGCGGTCGCGCGGTTCCAGACTGAAGCGCCTAGAACCGCTCGGACTCTCCGGCTGGCACTTGACACGGATCACATGCGCCGAGTATCACAAATTCGTATACCGAAAGCTACGTTGTAGAATCCTCATCACAACGTCCTGGTCATGTTATAATATGAATTCAAATAAAATAATTTTTTACATAAATAAAAAATGAAGCAATACTTTTAGATTGTAGACATTGGCGGATTATGGAACTGATAAGTAGTTGTAGGGGAACCTAGATGGCCATAAGCACTGTTGAGTCGTGGTGTTTCGAAGCGGGACGCCTCATAATCTCATCGAAATTTGGCGACTTGTTTAATGCCATTGATAAGTTAGAATCTCAAGAAGTGTTCACCAATAATACTTTAAACAAATGGCAAGAAAATATATCAGTGGCTTTCAGAAGCCAAGACACAGTTACATGTATGTTGAACAGTTATTCTTGCACCGCTCCGACACAGTTACATGTAATTTGAACAGTTATTCTTGTACTCCTCTCACAATTCTTATTACACTGTTATATCTCAGTACTCTTTGGGCCTTTATTGTAATATGTTAGTAGTACAGTTGAGAAACCTATTCGGTGAACTAACAAGCTGGGTCTATTGTTACTACCTAAAGAACATTGAGTGTTTTTCTTTTCGCTTGGTACCCGAAAAATACTGGGACACAGTGAAAAGCGCACGCTGCTGCTGCAACACTGGTCTTTCGACACGCTTGCTTTTGCAAACTTGTCCAGGCGGTCGCACACGGACCGGCCACCTCTTTCAGTTAGTCACGCAGGTTAGTCACCCGAGATCGTTCCACTTAGTTGGAAAGACATAACAAACTAAGCATGAGAAGCCACAACCAGGGTTCTTACATTCATTTATTTTAATGACTCATTCTCAGCTTCCATTTTCCCTTTCCTTTAACTTGGTGTTATTTATGTTCAGAAATTTCATGAAAAAAAAGTATGCTGCTATCGGCGTCTTTTCCACGTGAAAATATTTATCTTCAAGCGATTGTCAGACCCTTCGCTAAATAAAATTACCTGTCCACATGTTGCCGAACTTGTTTCGACTACGCTGCAGAAGTTCCAGTGGGAAGCCCACGCACATGCTCCATAACGTCCCGATCTCTCCCCATGCTACTATCATATTTTTCGAGTCCTGAAGAAAGACATTCGTGGCCGTCAATTTAGTGCGGAAGAAGAGGTGAACACCTGCACAGTGTCAGGGTTCGTAGGCAACTCGCTAACATTTTCCATGGAGGCAATGACAGCCTTTTCTCACCGTCCGATAAATGTGTTAACAGTTACGGCGGTTACTTTCGAAATACACACATCAAAAAATGTTTTGCATCACTTCGGTTCTGAGAGTTCCAGAACCTGTGTAGGAAGTTAGACTAGATACCAACATAAATATCATTTCCGCCCTTTTTATTGCTCATGAAACCCACACATTGTATGTTGTTCCATCATACAGCGAGAGACCTTCAGGAGGTGGTGGTCCAGACTGATGTACACACCGGTACCTCTAATACGCAGTAGCACGTCCTCTTACACTGATGCATGCCTGTATTCGTCGTGCCATACTATCTACAAGTTCATCAAGGCATTATTGGTCCAGATTGTCCCACTCCTCAACGGCGATTCGGCGTAGATCCCTCAGAGTGGTTGGTGAGTCACGTTGTTCATAAACAGCCCTTTTCAATCTATCCCAGGCATGTTCGATAGGGTCCAGGTCTGGAGAACATGCTGGCCACTTTAGTCGAGCGATGTAGTTATCCTGAAGGAAGTCTTTCACAAGATGTGCACGATGGGGACGCGAATTGTCGCCCATGAGGACGAATGCCTCGCCAATATCCTACCGATGTGGTTGCACTGTCGGTCGGAGGATGGCATTCACGTATCGTATAACCGTTACAGCGCCTTCCGTGACCACCAGCGCCGTATGTCTTCTCTACACGATGCCACCCCACAACAACAGGGAACCTCCACATTGCTGCAATCGCTGGACAGTGTGTCAAAAGCGTTCAGGCTGACCGGGTTGCCTCCAAACACGTCTCCGACGATCGTCTGATTGAACGCATATGCGACACTCATCGGTGAAGAGAACGTGACGCCAATCCTGAGCGGTCTATTCGGCAAGTTGTTGGGCCCACCTGTACCGCACTGCATTGGGTCGTGTTTGCAAAGATGGACCTCACCATGGACGTCGGGAGTGAAGTCGTAACATGACGTCCTGTGTTGCACGAAAAGCATTATTCAACATGGTGGCGCTGCTGTCAGGGCTCCTTCGAGCCATAATCTGTAGGTAGCGGTAATCCACTGCAGTAGTAGCCCTTGGGCGGCCTGAGCGAAGCATATCATCGACTGTTCTTGTCACTCTATATCTCCTCCACGTCCAAACAACATCGCTCTGGTTCATCCGAGACGCCTGGACACTTCCTGTGTTGAGAACCCCTCCTGGCACAAAGTAACAATGCGAACGCGATAGAACCGCGGTATTGACTGTCTAGGCACGGTTGAACTACAGACAATATGAGACGTGTACCTTCTTCCTGGTGGAATGACTGGAACTGATCGGCTGTCGGACGCCATCCAACTAATAGGTGCTGCTCATTTATTGTTGTTTAGATCTTTGGGCGGGTTTAGTGACATCTCTGAACAGTCAAAGAGGCTGCGTCTGTGACACAATATCCACAGTCAACATCTATCTTCATAAGTTCTGGGAACTGGAGTAATGAAAAACCTTTTTTTATATGTGTAATAAACAGTTGGCTTACTCATTTTCCATTTTGCACCTCTTCATTTGAATGCTCCTTATACTGTCAGTGGTGCACTGCTGGTCATTAAAATTGCTACACCACAAAGATAATGTGCTACAGACGCGAAATTAACCGAGAGGAAGAAGATTTTGTGACATGCATATGATTAGCTTTTCAGAGCATTCATACAAGGTTGACGCCGGTGGCGACACCTACAACGTGCTGACATGAGGAAAGTTTCCAACCGATTTCTCATACACAAACAGCAGTTGACTAGCGTTGCCCGGTGAAAAGTTGTTGTGATGCCTTGTGTAAGAATGAGAAATGCCTAACATCAAGTTTCTGACTTTGATAAAGTTCGGATTGTAGCCTATCGCGATTGCAGTTTATCGTATCGCGACATTGCTGCTCGCTTTGATCGAGATCCAACGACTGTTAACAGAATATGGAATCTGTGGGTTCGGGAGGGTAATATGGACCGCCGTGCTGGATCCCTACGGCCTCGTATCACTAGCAGTCGAGATGACAGACATCTTATCCGCATGGCTGTAACGGATCATGCAGCCACGTCTCGATCCCTGAGTCAACAGATGGGGACGTTTGCAAGACAACAACTATCTGCACGAACAGTTCGACGACGTTTTGCAGCAGCATGGACTATCAGCTCGGAAATCATGGCTGCAGTTACCCTTGACGCTCCATCACAGACAGGAGCGTCTGCGATGGTGTACTCAACGACGAACCTGAGTGCACGAATGGCAAAACGTCATTTTTTCGGATGAACCCAAGTCAGAAACTTGATGGTACGCAATTCTCCTCCTGTCACGAGGCATCACAACGACGTTTCACCAGGCAACGCCGGTAAACTACTGTTTGTGTATGAGAAATCGGTTGGAAACTTTCCTCATGTCAGCACGTCGTAGGTGTCGCCACCGGCGCCAACCTTGTATGAATGCTCTGAAAAGCTAATCATCTGCATATCACAGCATCTCCTTCCTGTCGGTTAAATTTCGCGTCTGTAGCACGTCATCTTCGTGGTGTAGCAGTTGTAATGGCCAGTAGTGTATATTCCCGTATAGGAGAGGCATTTTAATTTAATGCCGTTTGCCTGGTGTCGGGGGATAAATAAAGAGCGGTTTTGCAGTGCCTGTACTGTTCGTAAGTAGGATGCAATGTTCCTTCGTACGTCTGAAAAGGACAGGCCCTACCATACAGTGTTTCGTAATTAGTTCAGCGTTCTGCTGAAAACTTAAGTGAGACGCCTTACACTTAATGTCTTGCTTAAATTGACAGTCGCTGCAGTAATCTCAATTGATATAATGCTGGTCAGAGTTTCAGCAATGTGAAGAAGTCACCTGAAGAATATGACGCATGTGACATGTAAATAAGCCGATGCGAACCCAAAGTTTCAAACTTAGTCAAATGTATAGCCATATAAACAGATAAGATGAAGGCTGTTCCCAAGTCACAAGATTGGCACTGTTTGTTACAGGCCTAAAGCTCTCGACGCCCTGGGCGAGAAGCTGCTCAGAACGGCGTAGTTCATGGAAATGATGCGAATTCAAGTAACAAGTGCACTGGTTTTTAGACGGTTTTCCATTTGCCTATTCGAATGCGGGCTTGTTTCCCTTATTCCGCCACAGCTACACCATGTCTGCGACTGCTGCGCAAACAGGTTCTCCATTTACGCGTACACTACCATTACTCTACCACGCAAACATGGGGGTTACACTCGTGTGGTGTGAAACGTTCCCTGGGGGGGGGGGGGGTCCACAGGGGGATGAACCGCACAATAACCCTGAAAGAGTGGTTCGATGTGGGACGGCGGAGGGGTGAAGTGGACTGCGGTAGTCGTTGTGGATGAGCGGTTGTAGACGCTTCAGTCTGGAACCGCGCGACCGCTGCGGTCTCAGGTTCGAATCCTGCTTTGGGCATGGATGTGTCTGATGTCCTTAGGTTAGGTAGGTTTAAGTAGTTCTAAGTTCTAGGGGTGCTCAGAGCCATTTGAACCATTTTGACAGTCGCATCGGGAGAGATCAAGACTATAGGCTGTGTGTTCGAGTTAGCGTAACTTCCACGTCACGACATTCGCGATACCGGGAACTGCTGTCTCATGAAGCACCAACACCCGTTGGCGCACCATTTTTATGGACCACTGCGGCTGCGGCGGGGACAGAGCCTCTCCATCGTTTCTTGGCCCTTGGTTAACATACATTACAAGACAACAAGTGCACTAAAGCGAGACACCGGCTGTAGGATTCGGTGAAATAGTGTCTCAATCTCTGAGTCTAAGATCACGAATCCGATACTTTAAGGTTCATTTCCTGATTGCCCTTTTCATTTTTCTGTTACCAATCGCTACCCTTACCTCTGCCACTGTAATCAGTTTCTGAAAAATACTAAGTTGTACCATAGTCGTGTTGAATTATACAGTAGCTTCCTGTACCTATGTCAGTTCACAAAGAGAATGAAGGGAAGAACGTACTATTTCCAATAACCCACTTAGAGCACCACTGCGGAATTTGACGTTCGGGTTGAGAACCATTTCCTTTACTCAAACGGCAACGCAAAAGACGAAATTGTAAACGACTGCGAAGAAGTCCTTTACAGCATGAAGGAAGTGTTAAAAAAGGAAACTTTTCCATAAAGGTTTCAAAATATGGGTTTTCTGACTCTGTTCTGCTGGAAGCCTATCGAAAATAGAAAGTACAGAAGAGCGCTCAAGTAAAACGTAAGTTGTGTGTGTGTGTGTGTGTGTGTGTGTGTGTGTTTGTGTACACTTTGGATCGACGTAAGAATCTCTTCATAAACTCAACACACAATGACCCCAGTGTTACTCATAAACTGTTTAATTTGAAGATCCCTATGCGCCATAATACACGGCTACTATTAATGATTCATCCGTTTTCGAAGCTCTGTAGTTTCTAAAGTATTTCACTTATGTATGAATACAACTGTAAACTCGCATAGTTTGCATTTTGCATATTAGAAATGTTCAATGACTACCCTCTCGTCATCCAAGTGGTAGTCAAGTTCGTTCCATACCTTGTGCAGCAACAAAAAATGGTTCAAATAAACCTCAGCACTATGGGACTTAACATCGGAGGCCATCAGTCCCCTAGAACTTAGAACTACTTAAACCTAAATAACCTAAAGACATCACACACATCCATGCCCGAGGCAGGATTCGAACCTGCGAACGTAGGGGTCGCGCGGTTCCAGACTGAAGTGCCTAGAACCGCTCGGCCACACCGGCCGGCTGTGCAGCAACAGCTGAACTGAAGTGATCCAGTGTTCTTGACACAGGGGTACGTAAACACTGTCCTTATTAGAAACCCTAAAGGAAAGTGTCACAAGGCGTTGATCAGGCGACCTGGGAGGCCATCAGAACTAACACACGTCAACTTCAGGCGCAGCTCATAATCTTCTGGTTTTAATTGGCGCACGAGCTGCAGACGGTAGAGTTTGAAATGTAGCCGCATTCGCAAAATCTTCCACACAGTTTGCTGCGGTGTTCCAAGTTTGCGGCTTGCCGGACCTTTGACTTTTTTCCTCACTCCGTACGAAACTTTCTCTCGCCCTCTCCACGGATGCATAAGGCACGCTTGTTCGATCAGTACTTTTCTTTTTACAGAGACAACGAGCGTCTCTAAACTGTAAATATCAACATACAATGCTCCGTTTACATTACGATTGTCTACCATAATTCCCCTGAATGCACGCTACATTGGTGTAACAGATAAACATCTCGCATATTCCGACACACGAAAATTCTTTTCTTGTCTTGACGCCATTTCATTAAGCCACTGCACTCGGCGAGTTAACAGTTCTGTTCACGCCTCAATGATATTTGAAACCTGACATTTCCCGAGTGTTTATTTATAGCTGTTCCCGAGACTTCGCACGTGTGTTTATTTTTTAATTATAAAGCTTCTTATATGCGGTTTCAATCTTTCTCGGCGTATTCCACTGATGAATTCTTCTCAGGTTATCAGCCGAGTTGTGGCGTCGTCTTGTCGCAACGTTTCAATGAGTTTCGAACCTAACATCTTCTGACTTCGCCGGAAGATGATGGGTACGAAACTCATTGAAACGTTGCGACAAGACGACGCCACCACTCGGCTGATAACTCGAGAAGAATTCAGCAATAAAGCTTTTTTGTATACAATGTTTGAAGTAGTATGATTGGGAACACGAACAAACAGCTTGTATGCTTCACTAATACGGCAGAAAGCCATGTAGAGCTGCCGTTCGAAAACCCAAACCTGGTACACGCCCTCTGTAGCCTTGTGTTTTCTGTATAGTCATGGCATAACATAAGCTCATTAGAAGTTCTGCATGTTTAAAGTGAAACGGTAAATGGTTAGGAACTAATAGTGATTCAGGGCATAAAATCTCGTTCACCTGCTCCACATCCCATCACTATCGTGTTTCTAAAGAGGGCGTTAAAGCCTGATGTTAAGCGAGCTGCAGCAAGTATTTTGCAACAATCTTCACAGAATATCTGAGACCACATAGTCCTTAGACTTTTAAATGTTCTGCTGTATTCAGGAAAACTCCACCATTTTTATTCGTAAATAAAAAGAAATGAAACAGTAATGAGTAGGCACCTAAATCACAAAGGAGCCTTAATAAAATCGTTTTATCTAGCGAAGAACGTAAATAAAACCCATCGATAGAAGCAATGGTAATGTCGTTAAGTTTTTAAGCAGAAGCAGAAAATCCACATATTCTATCCAAGCAAATTCAATGTTAGTTTGTATTTGTAAAGGTAAGACTGCGGCTCTTAATTCTGTCTCTGACATGAATTTCCGAAAATACTTATGTCACTGAGGTGGAAAAAGTCTTTTCGTCGAAAGGAGTCAAATATAAATAAAAGCTATCAAAAGAAGCAAAGCGAAATCAGCGAACCAGTATATCCTAGACAAATAAATTCGCTGTTACTTTGTGTTCGTAATGATGATATTGAGGTGCTCAACTCTGCTACTGTTTTAAACTTCCGAAAGTTCATCTGCCACGGAGTTCAAAAAACCAACAGCGCCATTCACTGGTTCTTTGGCGTACTACGAAACTAACAGTGACCCCTCTTGGTTCTTTGACGTATTACGCTGTGATGATTAAACATCCAAATAATTAAGCATGTTCGCCTCAGCAGCGCAGCGGATTGCTCACCGAAGGGGCCTGGGTTTGCTTCTTGGCCAGATCAAGAATTTATTCTACTCAGGGCTGGGTGTTATGTCGTTCTTAGATTACTATTGTCATAGCTGACATTCACTGTTAAGATGGCTGTATGTACACGTCCCGAATGACAACATTTCAAAAAAAAAAAAAACCTACTAAACTGAGCAGACAGTTTTGGATAAAATTTTAAATTAAAATATTTTTCCCTGTTCCGATTCTGATGAAATAAAGCCTTTATGTTGCCCCAAGCTACGCGCTCAGATTACCTGTGAAAAGCCCATGATAATTCATGTAATAGTTTTGGAGATTAGTGTGTTGAAACAGACAAACAGTGAGACACGACAATTTTACTATTTTGTTATTACTATAAACGTAATACTGCGGAATATATAAATCTTTGAAAACGAGTGAAACATTTATAGTCGCTCAGTACGTTCATTGATTCAGTTATATTGAAAGCAGCATTACAGATTGAAAAGATACGTGCTAGACAAGCAGTGATACGTGTATCTCGAGAGCAAGTCGTCAGGATATTATGTCTACTAATAGTGACAGCAAAGAACTGGTGAAGTGAAGGAACAGTTTGCACAGTCGTCGAACGACCGGGAAACTTAAAATGTATAAGAGAAAATATCCCGCATATGTAACACTGGAAGTATACCTGCATGGTCGGACGGGGATATAAACCGCACCCCAACCATCCTCCCCATCTAGTCGGATGCGATGGCAGGATCTTCGCACTATGCAGCCTCACTCTGTTTACTCAGTTAGAGTCCACTATAGTATCACGCGACATACCTCGTCGCGACATACCTCGCGCGTCGTCTATGTGACCTCGTACTTGATAGAAGCGTCCCAGTGTTCCCCTTGGGTGGTTTAGGGAGAGGCGCTACCTGTCCGTGTAATGGAACAAAAACAGCCTGCGGTTTCCAAGGATCGGCTTCCGTTGCGCAAGGCTGCCAACTGACGGCGTCTGCGTTACTTCATCCGGGTGAAAGCCGGCCGAGGAGCGACCAAACTGGAGCACGTCGCGTCCATTACGTCTCGGCCCGCCGAAGTCCTGACGCATCCTTGCGGTGGCCTCCAGCCAAACACTGCCGCCACTGGAGCTGAGCTCGTAGGCCGTTCGTTAAAATCACGGGTGAAAGTGCAGCCCACACCTCGCGGGACAGGGAGCGCCACGAATCTGCAGAGGACGCAGGCCGCGGCTTTTGAGGCCGCGTGGCTGGCCTCCATCGGAGCGGTATGAGGACCAACTATACAGATGGAAATGCGAGATGTTAAATGGCCCTCACACGTTAAGCAATATCGTCTAACCGTCAAGATGGAAAATTGTACTGAAATGCAGGAGGATCTGCAGCGGATTGACGCGCGGTGCAGGGAATGGCAACTGAATCTCAATGTAGACAATTGTAATGTGCTACGAATACATAGAAAGATAGATCCCTTATCGTTTAGCTACTAAATAGCAGGTCAGCAACAGGAAGCAGTTAATTCCTTAAATTATCTGGGAGTATGCATTAGGAGTGATTTAAAATGGAATGAACATATAAAGTTGATCGTTGGCAAAGCAGATGCCAGACTGAGATTCATTGGAAGAATCCTAAGGAAATGCAATCCGAGAACAAAGGAAGTAGGTTACAGTACGCTTGTTCGCCCACTGCTTGAATACTGCTCAGCAGTGTGGGATCCGTATCAGATAGGGTTGATAGAAGAGATAGAGAAGATACGACGGATAGCAGGGCGCTTCGTTACGGGATCATTTAGTAATCGCGAAAGCGTTACGGAGATGATAGATAAACTCCAGTAGAAGACTCTGCAGGAGAGACGCTCAGTAGCTCGGCACGGACTTTTGCTAAAGTTTCGAGAACATACCTTCACCGAAGAGTCAAGCAGTATATTGCTCCCTCCTACGTATATCTCGCGAAGAGACCATGAGGATAAAATCAGAGAGATTAGAGCCCACACAGAAGTATACCGACAATCCTTATTTCCACGAACAACACGAGACTAGAATAGAAGGGAGAACCGATAGAGGTACTCAGGGTATCCTCCGCCACACACCGTCAGGTCGCTTGCGGAGTATGGATGTAGACGTAGATGTAGATATTGACCGTCTGAGGACGGGTACTGAAGTACTATTTCACTGTTGCTGTTTGAGTTTACATATTGTCATTTCGTCATTTGGAGGTAGTTTATGGAGCTGTGGGCGCTAGAAAATGGAGTGCCGACATATTCCTCTGAGTTCAATAGTGAGGTGACAGCAGTAGAAGCAGCGGCAGCACAAGCATTTACGCTGTGTATGGGGATAACGCCATTGGACAGAGGACAGTAAGAAAATGTTCTTAAGGAGGATCTACATCTACATATATACGCCGCTAGGCACCAAGCGGTGTGTGGCGGAGGGCACAATTCGGGCCAAAGTAAAATCCCCCCCTCCCTCCCCTGTTCCACTCGAGGATCGCGCGAGGGAAAAACGACTGTCTCAACGGCTTTCTACGAGCTCTGATTTCCCTTATCTTTGAATGACGATCATTACGCGATTTGAAAGTTGGTGGTAATAATATATGCTCTTCATCCTCGGTGAACATTGGATTTCGGAATTTAGTGAGCAGCCCCTTCTGTTTAGCGCGTCGTTTATCGGCAAGTGTGTCCCACTTCAAACTCTCTACGAGATTTGTAACGCTCTCGCGATGGCTAAATGTGCCAGTCACGAATCTTGCCGATCTTCTTTGGACCTTCTCAGTCTCTTGAATCAGACCCAACTGGTTAGGGGTCCATGCAGACGAACAATACTCTAAGCTTTGACGAACTAACGTATTGTAAGCTATTTCCTTTGTTGAATGACTGCATCGCTTTAGGATTCTACCAATAAACCGCAATCTAGAGGTCGCCTTACCCGTTACTTGTGTAATCTGATGATTCCATTTGAGATCATTTCGAATGGTCACTCCCAGATACTTGACTAATGTTACCGCTTCCAAAGACTGATCATTTATTTTGTACTCATACATTAATGGGGATTTTCGCCTTGTTATACGCAGTAGGTTACACTTACTAATATTGAGAGATAACTGCCAGTCATTACACAGCGCATTTATTTTCTGCAAATCCTCATTGATTTGTTCACAACTTTCGTGTGATACTAATTTCCTGTAGACTACAACATCATCGGCAAACAGTCTAAGACCGCTGTCAATACCATCAACCACATCGTTTATGTAAATCGTAAAAAGCAGAGGACCTATTGCGCTGCCCTGGGGCAAACCTGAAGTTACGTTTGTTCCTGTTGAAGTCACCCCGTTCAGGATGACAATCTCTTGTTTCTGTCTTTTCGACGTTAATTACTCTCCGCGTTGAAGAAGTTATTTGGAGTTTGATGAAGATCGATTAAACGCATTAATACACAGTGATCCACCTCATTTTATTCGAGAACTGGCAAACGTGATGAACTGTGGATCATTCGACCATCGTACGACATTTGCATCCAATGGGGAAGGTTCAAAAAGCAGGTGTGTGGGTACCGCATGCTCTAAGTTAAATTTACAAAAATCTGCAACAGGTGCCTATATGTGAATCTCTGCTTGCTCATCATCAATTGGCTCGTGAATAACACCGGTCATTCCTATCCTATGTCGTTAGTGGTGACGAGAAATGGTGTCTCATCATTTAACACAAGAAAGAGAAAGGAATGGTTTAGCGCAAACAAAACAGTAACTCACCGTACAAAGACAAGTGCACATTCACGAAAGATGATGTTATGCATTTGGTGGAACAGCGGTGGTACGATGTACTGGGAATTGCTTCCCCGAGGTGCAACTATCACTGCTGACATTTGTTCTCAACAACTGAGACGTCTTGCAGACACAATGCAAGAACCACGATCAGGAAGACAGCGTGAAGTGATGCTATTCCTTGATAACTCCCGCCTGCATTCTCCTAGACCGACAAGAAACGCAATACACGAGGTGGGTTCGGAAATCATTCCACACCTGCCTTCTTCACCTGACCTTGTGCCCTCACCTTTTCCGCTCTCTATCGAACGACCTTCAGCGAACTTCCTTTACGGTTAAAAATGCGCGCCGAACGTGGCTCGACGAGTTCTTCACCTCAAAACCACGTGATTTGTACAGCTGTGGAGGCGAAAAGTTACGCCAGCCTTGGTACACTGTTGTAAATACACTACTGGCCATTAAAATTGCTATGCCACGAATATGACGTGCTACAGACGCGAAATTTAACCGACAAGAAGAAGACGCTGCCATATGCAAATGATTAGCTTTTCAGAGTATTTACAAAAAGTTGGCGCCAGTGCCGACTCCTACAATATGCTGACATGAGGAAAGTTTCCAACCGACTTCCCATACACAAACAGCAGTTGACCGGCGTTGCCTGGTGAAACGTTGCTGTGATGCCTCGTGTAAGGAGGAGAAATGCCTACCATCACGTTTCTGACTTTGATAAAGGTCGGATTGTAGCCTATCGCTATTGTGGTTTATCGTATCGCGACATTGCTGCTCGCGGTGGTCGAGATCCAATTACTGTTAGCAGAATATGAAATCGGTGGGTTCAGGAGGGTAATACGGAACGCCGTGCTGGATCTCAACGGCCTCGTATCACTAGCAGTCGAGATGACAGGCATCTTATCCGCATGGCTGTAGCGGATCGTGCAGCCACGTCTCGATCTCTGAGTCAACAGATGGGGACGTTTGCAAGACAACAGCCATCTGCACGAACAGTTCGACGACGTTAGCAGCAGCATGGACTATCAGCTCGGAGACCATGGCTGCGGTAACCCTTGACGCTGCGTCACAGACAGGAGCGCCTGCGATGGTGTACTCAACGACGAACCTGGGTGCACAAATGGCAAAACGTCATTTTTTCGGATGAATTCAGGTTCTGTTTACATCATCTTGTTGATAGCATCCGTGTTTGGCGACATCGTGGTGAACGCACATTGGAAGAGTGTATTCGTCATCGCCCCGACGTGATGGTATGGGGTGCCATTGGTTACACGTCTCGGTCACTTTTTGTTCGCATTGACGGCACTTTGAACAGTGGACGTTACATATCAGATGTGTTACGACCCGTGCCTCTACCCTTTATTCGATCCCTGCGAAACCCTGCATTTCAGTAGGATAATGCACGACCGCATGTTGCAGGTCCTGTACGGGCCTTTCTGAATACAGAAAATGTTCGACTGCTGCCCTGGCCAGCACATTCCGCAGATCTCTCACCAATTGAAAACGTCTGGTCAATGGTGGCTCAGCAACTGGCTGGTCACAATACGCCAGTCACTACTCTTGATGAACTGCGGTATTGTGTTGAAGCTGAATGGGCAGCTGTACTTGTACACGCCATCCAATCTCTATTTGACTCAATGCCCAGGAGTTTCACAGCCGTTATTACGGCCAGAGGTGGTTGCTCTGGGTACTGATTTCTCAGGATCTATGGACCCAAATTGGGTGAAAATATAATAGCATGTCAGTTCTAGTATAATATATTTGTCGAATGAATACCCGTTTATCATCTGCATGTCTTCTTGGTGTAGCAATTTTAATGGCCAGTAGTGTAGTAAAGGAGAATATATTATCTTTGAATATAGTCTCTGTTACATGAATCGTGTTTATGAATCTTACAGAAAAACTGTATGAAGTTATGCACCAGCCCAACAGAAATGCTGTCGAGCAGTGTTGAGGCCCCAAAAATATTCTATTGTCAATACGTACAGAGCGTGTGAGATCGAGAAGTGGCGCCGTTCCGATGTTGACCGGCCTCAAGAGCCAACCACATCACGTTAATGAGCACTAATGATCTTTCCACTTGGTCTTGGGTACGCTATTCCTCAAATTCAATTTTTCAAGTAGTCTTTTAACATGAGAGAGTTTTCATAGGACCATGCAGGTGTAGTCGCATTTACCAATTTAGCGTGGCCAATGGAGGAGTCAATATGGGTTTGCTTCTTTTATTAATTTGGAAACGTAGTAGACCCATTAGCTTGTGAATTACACTTCGAAAAGCACGTCATATACATGGTGTCTCTCCTAAGCGTCGTCAGGCGCGTTGTCTCTGGTGTTTCAGCATATGTTTGCAGTTTCGTTTTTTGCGTTGTTTAACTGGAGTCGGCCCAAACAAATTGTGCTCATCATGGATTTCATGCGGTGCCCATTGTCGGTGGAAAGCGTCTGTTTGTTTCCTGTTACAACAAAACTCATTTTGAAAGCAGTATTTTACGAGCGCACCGGTCGCCAAATTAATATACAGGGTGTTACAAAAAGCCGGCCGCGGTGGTCTCGCGGTTCTAGGCGCGCAGTCCGGAACCGTGCGACTGCTACGGTCGCAGGTTCGAATCCTGCCTCGGGCATGGATGTGTGTGATGTCCTTAGGTTAGTTAGGTTTAAGTAGTTCTAAGTTCTAGGGGACTAATGACCACAGCAGTTGAGTCCCATAGTGCTCAGAGCCATTTGTTACAAAAAGGTACGGCCAAACATTCAGGAAACATTCATCACACACAAAGAAAGAAAATATGCTATGTGGACATGTGTGGAAACGCTTACTTTCCATGTTGGAGCTCATTTTATTACTTCTCTTCACATCACATTAATTATGGAATGGAAACACACAGTAACAGAACGTACCAGCGTGACTTCAAACACTTTGTTACAGGAAATGTTCAAAGTGTCCTCCGTTAGCGAGGATACATGCATCCACCCTCCGTCGCATGGAATCCCTGATGCAGCCCTGGAGAATGGCGTATTGTATCACAGCCGTCCACAATACGAGCACGAAGAGTCTCTACATTTGGTACCGGGGTTGCGTAGACAAGAACTTTCAAATGCCCCCATAAATGAAAGTCAAGAGGGTTGAGGTCAGGAGAGCGTGGAGTCCATGGAATTGGTCCGCCTCTACCAATCCATCGGTCACCGAATCTGTTGTTGAAAAGCGTACCAACACTTCGACTGAAATGTGCAGGAGCTCCATCGTGCATGAACCACATGTTGTGTCGTACTTGTAAAGGCACATGTTCTAGCTGCACAGGTAGAGTATCCCGTATGAAATCATGATAACGTGCTCCATTGAGCGTAGGTGGAAGAACATGCGGCCCAATAAAGACATCACCAACAATGCCTGCCCAAACGTTCACAGAAAATCTGTGTTGATGACGTGATTGCACAATTGGGTGCGGATTCTCGCCAGCCCACACATGTTGATTGTGGAAATTTACAATTTGATCACGTTGGAATGAAGCCTCATCCGTAAAGAGAACATTTGCACTGAAATGAGGATTGACACATTGTTGGATGAACCATTCGCAGAAGTGTACCCGTGGAGGCCAATCAGCTGCTGATAGTGCCTGCGCACGCTGTACATGGTACGGAAACAACTGGTTCTCCCGTAGCACTCTCCATACAGTGACGTGGTCAACGTTACCTTGTACAGCAGCAACTTCTCTGACGCTGACATTAGGGTTATCGCCAACTGCACGACGAATTGCCTCGTCCATTGCAGGTGTCCTCGTCGTTCTAGGTCTTCCCCAGTCGCGAGTCATACGCTGGAATGTTCCGTGCTTCCTAAGACGCCGATCAATTGCTTCGAACGTCTTCCTGTCGGGACACCTTCGTTCTGGAAATCTGTCTCGATACAAACGTACCGCGCCACGGCTATTGCCCCGTGCTAATCCATACATCAAATGGGCATCTGCCAACTCCGCATTTGTAAACATTGCACTGACTGCAAAACCACGTTGTTGATGAACACTAACCTGTTGATGCTACGTACTGATGTGCTTGATGCTAGTACTGTAGAGCAATGAGTCGCATGTCAACACAAGCACCGAAGTCAACATTACCTTCCTTCAATTGGGCCAACTGGCGGTGAATCGAGGAAGTTCAGTACATACTGACGAAACTAAAATGAGCTCTAACATGGAAATTAAGCGTTTACGGACACATGTCCACATAACGTCTTTTCTTTATTTGTGTGTGAGGAATGTTTCCTGAAACTTTGGCCGCACCTTTTTGTAACACCCTGTATATGTACACTCGAGGACCATGTTCACCTCTAAATGCTCTTTGTTTTGCCTCGGCACAATGGCATCTACCAACAGGACAACGCACACAGGTTACAAAGCCCGTGCGTGGTTCTAAGACCACCAGGATGACTCTACCCTACTCCCTCGGCCACCAAACTCCACGGATTTAAACCCAATGTAGAGTATGTGGGATAACCTCGACTGGGCTGTAGCACCACGGATACTCAACCGAGAAACAGCGCAGCTGGCCACGACAATGTAGTTGGCATGACTCCACATCCCTGTAGGAACCTTCTAGAACGTCACTTCCTCTTACTGCACGTCTCGCGGAGGTCCGCGCTGCAAAAGGTGGTTATTTAGGATTTTAACAGGTGGTCACTGAACACCGTATATGGGGCGCTACAGTAACGAGGACTCCATACCACGAAGATACTTGCCATTTATCACATCACCACGCTATTTCCTGAGGTGAAAGTAGTGATGAGTGACAGGAAAAACTCCTAAAACCGATTGAAGACCAAAGCCCGGACCTTTGAAATATGGTTAAAAACGCGGTTAAGAAGGTAGTTACGCATTAAACAAATAGTGACTGTTAATGATTGAAATTTTTTTCAAAGTTGATAGTTACTCCGTCTGAACAGGCCTTGGAAGGCCCAACGGTACCGACCGGCCGCCATGTCATCCTCAGCCCACAGGCGTCACTGCGTGCGGTTATAGAGGGGCATGTGGTCATCACACTGCTCTCCCGGCCGTATGTCAGTTTCCGAGACCGGAGCTGCTAATTCTCAATCAAGTAGCTCCTCAGTTTGCCTCCCAAGGGCTGAGTGCACCCCGCTTGCCAACAGCGCTTGGGAGTCTGGATGGTCACCCATCCAAGTGCTAGCCCAGCCCGACAGGGCTTAACTTCGGTGATCTGACGGGAACCAGTATTACCACTGCGGCAAGGCCGTTGGCTAAGTTAATAGTTAAAGGTGCAATACAGGTGAATCTAGAGTAATACATTTACTTAATAGTTGTAAGGCATCTACATCGAGATCGTAGCATTTAGGATGGTAATCTGTTTACGTGGATAGTATAAGGTACAATAAAACTGCAATTTCGGGCCACAGACCCACTCCAGCAACGATGAGATAGTTTTATTTCCCTCTTTTACAGAACGATTATCACTTGCTCCCCCCCCCCCCCCCCCGCCCCCCCCCCCCACCACCACCACCTTCTTCTCCCTTCCCTCATCTTCGAGAGGAGGGAGATTTTGAATGAACAGGGAAACCATGATAAGAGACTACAGCACGAAATAGCGAATCCTAAGCTACGAATTATCATGGCGGTAAGCAACCTGGTATATATATATATATATATATATATATATATATATATATATATATATATATATATATATATATATATATAGGAAAAGGACTCCTATCAAAGGAATGAGTGTATTGTGGAATATTATATAATAAGTCATTATTTTGCAACATAAGGTCGTGGCCTCTGTTGTGGTGAGGGGGATTTAGCGAACGCCGATTCAAAATTGTACAGCTAGAATGATGCGCATGCCAGCCTGCTAAAACCGCTGTGCAGGGCGTCACTCTTAGCTGTGATCTGAAAAGAGGAAGGACGTGCCTAGATACACCACGAAATTGGCTGAGTACAGTGGAAGATGAGTAAAAATTCAGTGAAGTGCAGTAGCACACATAGATGATTACTCGTATGTAGGCCTAGATGTGTAGATAGTCTGCCACCGTTTATTTACCTGTTTTATTATTTTCAAAATGTTCTTGGCAGTGTGTGTTAGTAAGATTATTTAAATTAAATATCAATGAATATTCAAAGTGCCTCATGTTACGACTGTTAACTTGTAACATCATGCCGTCGATTATAAATGCTGTCACGAAAGTTGGCTCTCTGCCCTGACCTAGACCTGTTAAAATGTTCAAATGTGTGTGAAATCTTATGAGACTTAACTGCTAAGATCATCAGTCCCTAAGCTTACACACTACTTAACCTAAATTATCCTAAGGTCAAACACAGACACACACATGCCCGAGGGAGGAGTTGAAGCTCCGCCGGGATCAGCCGCACAGTCCATGACTGCAGCCCCGTAGAACGCTCGGCTGCGGCCCTAGACCTGAAGAACAGCAAAACTTACTTATTTCTCTTCTACATAGTTAAACCTAGTAGCGACCCTATTTTTTTCACATTCCAGAGTTAGCAGTTGCCTTGCAATAAAGGTGCTGGTACTGTGAACGTCAATACATAATCAACACCCAGAATTCGCGAAACCCTACAGTATGACGGGGACAGTTCGAAAGATGAGGCTAGTAATGGTTGCTCAGTGGAATAGGTGCGACGAAATTATGGTAAGGCAAACGAACATTGTGAAGGTACATTTATGAAACTCAAGAGAAATAAATGAACGACACTGGCGAAAGAAACGAGTATAATACCATTCAGAACAGGCAAGAAGATGACTGTACATAGAAACCAATTGGGCAAAATATGAAGAATAGTTTCAACTGCACTGTAATGGAAACAAAATGTAGCAGAGTTGATATAATGCGATCTGCAGGTTAAATATGTGGAAAAGCCGAAGCCGACGAATCTACAAAACATACGTGTATGTGATAGTCTTGTTGTGGATTCTCAAGGTAGATGGGATATATAAGTCATTGCACTGAAGTAGTAAGGAGATAATGGAAAAGGAAGATCACAATTTTTTTTGTATATAACAGGATACTGATGTATTGGAGGAGAAATAGAAACTGTTGAGGAACTGTGTGCTTATTCAAACCGTAGGCGAGACATAGGGGCTTAGTGTTTGAGTCTGGCTATGCCGATATCGGTTAATCAACTAAGAGCACTTAAGGAATAATACCGGAGGAACTGCTGTAACAGTGAAGAAAGTAGACAAAATACGAACGGGTACAGTATGTCAAAATTCGTCCTCCGTGTAAATATAAACAGGTGTTGGGCGTATGTGGTCGTTCAAAAAACGGTTCAAACGGCTCTGAGCACTATGGGACTTAACATCTATGGTCATCAGTCCCCTAGAACTTAGAACTACTTAATCCAAACTAACCTAAGGACATCGCACAACACCCAGTCATCACGAGGCAGAGAAAATCCCTGACCCCGCCGGGAATCGGACCCGGGAACCCGGGCGCGGGAAGCGAGAACGCTACCGCACGACCACGAACTGTGGACGATATGTGGTCGTCTTGAGCGGCTAGACGTAATTGTAGTTGTCACACGCATTGTCCTAACTGTGTAAATGACACAATAATAACACTAACAGCGACCTTAGGGATATTACATCTATTAAAGATATTACTTCGTATGGAGGAGTACAAAGTCACAATGGAATAAAATGGAAACGGGGCTAGAAAATGGCTCTGAAACCGAGTCGTGCACCGTAAGATGGCTTGGTGGAGGTTATTAAAGATATATATAAATTTTCATTTTGATGAAAACAAATCACTTGGTACATGTAATTTAGTTTCTCTTGAAGTTAGTATACTCTCGTCAGTATGTAGTGGTTGCGAGACAGTGTGCCCTTCATTAGAATTCTGGAAGTCTGATTGTAATTTACTAATGTGGTTCACCTTGTTTTTCTAGACGTCGTGAGCTGGGTTTTCGTAATCTTCTCTCTGTTTCATCATTCAGGCTGAACGTAGGAACAAACAGATCCATTACAGTGACCAGACTGGTGGCTAAACTAGGACAAAGATTTCGGAATGGACCACAAAATTACCAAAACCAGTAGATGTAAAATAGGATTTGTGGAAAAGGCAAGGCGTGGCATAATTTTGGTTATTGCATTCAGACTATCACTTTTACCATGTTGTGTATCAATAGTAAGCCACCCACTGTCCAGTTTAATTTTCTTGTTGCCTGATTGGTATCCGAAGGCAACGATGTAGAGATAATAGGTCCGCCTCGAAGCTAAACATTTATATTTGTTGAAACCTCCTGACAGATTAAAACTGTGAGCCGGACTATGACTCCAACCTCAAATCTTCACCATTCTGCTCTAATGTCAGTATTTGGCAGACAAGGACAGGAGAGATGGTGGCGTGAAGTTCCGTATCGTCACAATTCGCTCCAAATTTTGAGGCAGAATTTAGCTATCTTCATTGAGTTTTTACTTATCTTCTTATGAGTAATCTCTTTTGGCTTTTGGGTTGAAAAGTGAATTTTTTTTTCAGTAACTCGCACAGAGTAGATTAATTCCATAGTTTGTGTACTCAGATCTTATATTCGGCAAAGACGAAACATTTGTCAAGGCAGGTATTTTCGACTATTTGAATGATGGGTTGTGTGGCGACATCTGTTATTTGTCAAGTTCATGCTCCTGTTAATGTGGCGTTATTAATACAGAACGTTTTTATTTACATGGGCGTATACACTAAGGTACCATATTACTGATGCTGGACCATTACGTTACGACACCAATCTGCGTCACCGAGTTCTCCAACGCACGCCTGTGGGAGAAATTTTTACCGACAGTACTTGGCCGATAATGGGAGAGAGGTGGTGATTTGACGTTCTTGATTACCAGACTTCGGTTCGTGTCCTGTATTAAATTCCAGACATGTCTCTAGTGCCATACAAAGTAAAGTCTTGCGGTGATCCGTCCGTCGGATGACTGCTTCAAAGCACGGTAGTCCCCTTGAAGTTACTCGAGGGGTATAGGCCAACTATCGACACCAGGTTTAACCTTCTCCCTTCTCTCACCATCATACAACACAAACATCACATGACATACACGAAATACACATCTATTAGCGTCAACTACACTCACCAGACACACTTCAGACGCTACTCTCAAACACTGCAAGTAAAGGTGCTATATTGTGCGGAGGAAAAAAATCGTTTCCGATTAGGTGGCTGAATGAATCCCCTACGGTCTCACAGCCTCCGGCCGGAGTAGCCGAGCCCTTCTAGGTTCTACAGTCTGGACCCGCGCGGCCGCTACGGTCGTAGGTTCGAATCCTGCCTCGGGCATGGATGTGTGTGATGTCCTTAGGTCAGTTAGGTTTACGTAGTTCTAAGTTCTAGGGGACTGATGACCTCAGAAATTAAGTCCCATAGTACTCAGAGCCATTTTTTTCTCACAGCTAACAATAGCATATGAATCTTCCTTTTCCTTTATCACGCTAAGCTTCAGCATAACTCCACCGTAACATCTGGCTAAAGAACAGCTTCTCGAATCAAGATACAATTCAAAATCTTCTACTAATTTCTTCGCTAATTTCAGCTAAAGAAAGAAGCAGTAAGGCTTCTTTCAGCACTTTATTTATCATTTTTTCATCACTCTCAACACCAGCCATAGAGACATACATGACACCTATTACGCCACTGGCAACAGGAGACAGAAGTATTCTTGTTTTGGCTGACGATTAACACACAGCGATAACGCACTCCTTAGTCCATACGCCATACACAGTCCATACTCAGCCTAAGGCTCTGAGCACTATGGGACTTAATCAGCCTAAGGACGATGCCATTCGTGGCGTTCAGCTTCAACCTCGATATCGGTGGCGCAGCGACTAAACGGTGGGTTCGTTCGGAAAAATCGGGTTTAAATTCCCTTGCTACTATTAAAATTTCGGAAATTCTTTGTTTCCCTAAACCACTTGAGACGAATACTGGAATTGTTACTTAGAGCCACGAACAATTTTCCTCCCGGTCGCTATTCAGTCGAATCTGTAGATATTTATATCTACCAGTAGTATTATTATTGTGTTCAGATACAAGTTGCAACGCAAGAGTGCTCATAGCCCTGTAGTGCAGAGCTCTAAAACCAGAAGAAAGCCACACACACGTCGACACACAGGCTGCAATGTAATCCACTGTAGTCCGATAACAGGGAGATTTAGAAGAGAGAAACAGAAATAATTTGTCAATCAGCTTAAAGCCGCCTTCAGTGTCGTATTACGAGGACATAAATAAACTGTATCTCCCGAAAAAAAAAGATTCATTGTACAAGAGTATTACATTACCTAGGAATATATAATTACCAAAAAATGGTTGTATTGTCCAAATGAAAAAGAGTGTACGCGAAGGAGTTCAGAATGTTCAAATGTGTATGAAATCTTATGGGACTTAACTGCTAAGGTCGTCTGTCCCTAAGCTTACACACTACTTAACGTAAATTATCCTAAGGACAACCACACACACACCCATGCCCGAGGGAGGACTCGAACCTCCGCCGGACCAGGTGCACAGTCCATGACTGCAGCGCCTTTGACCGCTCGGCTAACGCGGAGGAGTCAAAAGTCCTCTGACAATACTGTAGAAGTCGCTAAATCCTGGTACGTTATGTAACAACGATCCTTGCCAGGATCATCGCTTGTCTGGACGCATACGTGTGCGTCTGCGAAAGGCTTCTACCAAAGAAAGAGACACCAAGAAATTAATATTCCATACATCTGAAAGCATATCCAGGACCCAAACTTAGTGAGAAACTTGGTAGTGAACGTATTGTCAAGTTGTCCTTTTTATTTTGAGTACCCTAAACACTGAATGCTAATCAAACCATCATTAAAAAATCAGATCCCGACCTACTGAAGAACAGAATTTCGGAATCTCATGTTGGTTAACAGATAACGCGACTCATCCATTATTCCCAAGAAATTTTAAAGCGATTCCAGACTTGTTAGATCACCGGTACTCTATATTATGTTAAGTAAAGGTATCTTGAAGCTGAAGGTTGATTTCACAACCACATTTTCACCAAAATGCTGTGCAGCAGTACGAGGAGCTCTGAATGTTGGCGTAAAACAATCCTGTCTTAACACTATTTGTCGTCTCTTACAACTTTTAAGCTGCATTGTCAACGTAGCTCATCCTGAAGAGATGTGGGAGGGGGGGGGGATTCTCATATTCTGACAAAAAGTTTTCTGTAGAATCGGAATCCTGCGTTGTTCCAAAAAGCAATTGTGAATGATCCCAAACTCGTTAGATAACTGGCTCCCAACACCATAGTAAGCAAAGCTGTCCTCATCCAAAGGTTGGTTTGAACAGTTGGTTTACGCTGTCGCTGAAACGTTGCTGTAAAAAGTAAGAATCGGAAAATACTTGAATGTAACAGTCCTGACTGATCTGAAGTGCAATTAGCACTTAAAACTAACTGTACGAACCGTGTGTCCCGTGCTGAAATTGATCTTAAGGAAATGATATTCACCTACCGAAGAAGCAACTTATAAAACATATTTAACACCGAGTATTACCCATCAGGTTGGGACAGTTGCCAAGTTGGATTAATAGAACAGATAAAGAAGGTTCAAAAGAGAACAGCAATCTTGTACATCAAGGAGATGTTTACTGCTGAGATTGCGACAGTGTGCGTTCCAAGAACAGATACTGACATCATGCTAGTTCCCACATACGTCGGACAGAATGACCACATCGTAGAATTTACAACTGCTGCCGAAGTTTTTCCAGAGTCGTAGATCTAACGAACCATTCTCGAATGGTACAGTAAAAGGTGACAAATGATAATGGTACCAGAAGTACCCTACGCCAAACACTGTAAGGTGGCTTGCAGTCGTTAGATGTAAATGCAGATGCAGATTACAATCACAATGCTTTACTTGTACCAAAATCCACTCCAAAAATAAGATTAGCTCTATACGTTGACGTAAAATGCCGTGTTATAGAGCCGTTGCCTTCTCCTATGGCATTATTAATCTCCACTACCAGTCTACCGCATACCGAAAGTCTCGCATTTGCCGTTGGCGGGTTTCCTATTCTGACAGTGTCCTATAGCAACACAGTTCTGGGTTGTGCTTAATGGAATTCTTCATTTCGTAATCCGGCTTCTTCATTTATCAGCACCGAGCAAAGAGCTGCAAAGTAATGGCTTGTAGGGAGGCGGCAGTCGGAAGGTGACCTCTGCGGGCTGGAGAATCCACGAAGGCCTCCCCGGTGGCTCGGCGCCGACCCTTGACCTACCAGTGGTGTTGCGTCACAGCAGACGAGCTGGCGCCTTCCAGCAGGTTCTTCCTCACCGCGTTCTGAGCTCGCACCGCTGCCGCGCCTGCGCTGAGCTCTTAGTCCGGACTCCCATGATCTTACTTTTACCTGGTTCCCCACGAGAGAAATTTGTGGAAACTGTTATGACTTAAAATGAACGAGGCACTTGGCCCTGTAGGAATACCAGTTACACTACTGGCCATTAAAATTTCTACACCAAGAAGAAATGCAGATGATAAACGATGATTGGACAAATATATTATACTAGAACTGACATGGGATTACATTTTCACACAATTTTGGTGCATAGATCCTGAGAAATCAGTACCCAGAACAACCACCTCAGGCCGTAATAACAGCCTTGATACGGTTGGGCATTGAGTCAAACAGAGCTTGGATGGCGTGTACAGGTACAGCTGCCATGCAGTTCATCAAGAGTAGTGACTGGCGTATTGTGACGAACCAGTTGCTCAGCCACGATTGACCAGATGTTTTCGGTTGGTGAGAGAGCTGGAGAATGTGTTGGCCAGGGCAGCAGTCGAACATTTTCTGTATCCAGAAAGGCCCGTACAGGACCTGCAACATGCGGCGTGCATTATACTGCTGAAATGTAGGGTTTCGCAGAGATCGAATGAAGGGTAGAGCCACGGGTCGTAAGACATCTAAAATTTAACGTCCACCGTTTAAAGTGCCGACAATGCGAACAAGAGGTGACCGAGACGTGTAACCAACGGCACCCCATACCATCACGCCAGGTGATAACGACAGTATGGCGATGACGCATACACGATTCCAATGTGCGTTCACCGCGATGTCGCCAAACACGGATGCGATCGTGATGATGCCGTAAACAGAACCTGAATTCATCTGAAAAAATGACGTTTTGCCATTCGTGCACCCAGGTTCATCGTTGAGTACACCATCACAGGCGCTCCTGTCTGTGATGCAGCGTCAAGGGTAACCACAGGCAGGGTCTCCGAGCTGATAGTCCATGCTGTTGCAAACGTCGTCGAACTGTTCGTGCAGATGGTTGTTGTCATGCAAACGTCCCCATGTGTTGACTCAGAGATCGACACGTGGCTGCACGATCCGTTACAGACAAGCGGATAAGATGCCTGTCATCTCGACTTCTAGTGATACGTTGGGATCCAGCATGGCGTTCCGTATTACCCTCCTGAAACCATCGATTCCATAGTTTGCTAACAGTCATTGGATCTCGACCAACGCGAGCAGCAATGTCGCGAAATGATAAACCGCAATCGCGATAGGCTACAATCCGGAAACGTGATGGTACGCATTTCTCCTTCTTACACGAGGCATCACAACAACGTTTCACCAGGCAACGCCGGACAACTGCTGTTTGTGTATGGGAAATCGGATGGAAACTTTCCTCATGTCAGCACGTTGTAGGTGTCGCCACCGGCGCCAACCTTGTGTGAATGCTCTGAAAAGCTATTCATTTGCATATCACATCATCTTCTTCCTGTCGGCTAAATTTCGCATCTGTAGCACGTCATCTTCGTGGTGCACCAATTTTAATGGCCAGTAGTGTAGATTTTACACCGAGTATGGACCACTAGTAGTCCCTTTCCTATATAATATTGGGCGATTCAAATAGAAAGAAGAGATTACGGTTGTTTGTTATAGACAAATTACAAAAGATAGAAACATATTGCGCACGTCGTTTATATTGACGAACGTTTATTTGATGCAAAATGGCGACTACACCACAAGAGAAATCATTCTGTGTGTTGAAATTCGTGGCAAGTAAATTCAGAGTTCAAGTTTAGCGTGCATTCCGCTGTAGAATCAGCGAGAAGCTGCCTCTGCGTAAGCAGATTTCTCGCTCGCATGCAAAATTCTTGGAAGTTGTTCGCTTGTGTAAAGGGAAGAGCACTGGTTGGCCACGCATGTCTGATGAAAATGTCGAGCGTATCCGAGATGCGTTCACACGGAGCCCTCGGATATCCACAAGACGGGCAGGCCGGGAACTTCAACTTCTTCAGCCAACGGTAGGTCGTGTTGTGAAACGACGCTTGCACCTGAAGCTTTACCAGTTGCCGTTACTGCAGCAATTGCGTCCCGACGACCGTAACAGAAGGTACGAATTTTGCATTTCAGTTCTCCAGGACATGGCAAAGGAGACATTTTCCGAACGACTCATCTTTTCGGACGAACTGTTTCTTCTATCAGGTTAAGTAAACCTCAGTACAGTAAGAATTTGTGAGTCACAAAATCCTGTCTTTGTCGTCGAAAGGAGAGCGACCTAAACTGAATGTGTTTTGTGCTGTTTCTGTTCACAAAGTTTATGGACTTTTCTTTTTTGCGGAGGAAACTGTGACAGGAATATCATACCTGGGCGTGCTCCAGATTTGTTGTTTTCTCATCTTAATGAAGATTCCAATCATTTCACCTTGAGGTTATCCTAACAACACCATCCCACAACGTTGGATCGAAAGAGTTGGACAACATCTTGTTCGTTGCTTTTGTCCTCCCGAGTCATCAGACCTCACATCTTGCGATTGTGTCTGTGTGTGTGTATTGAACCGGGGACCTAGAAACGACGGAGAGGCTTTGTCTCGGCGTAACCCTCAGTGGTTCACAACCCCACAACAGGCCACAGCAGTCCACCCACTTCACCGCCGCCTCACATCGAACCCAGGGTTATTGTGCGATTCGGCCCCCGGTGGGACCCCTCGGGAACGTCTCATACCAGACGAGTGTACCCCCAATGTTTGCGTGGTAGAGCAATTATGGTGTATGCGTACGTAGAGACACTGTTTGCGCAGCAATCGCCGACATAGTGTAACTGAGGAGGAATGAGGGGAACCAGCCCGCATTCGCCGAGACAGATGGAAAACCGCCTTAAAAACCATCCACAGGCTGGTCGGCACACCGGACCTCGACACTAATCCGCCGGACGGATTCGTGCCGGGGACCGGCACGGCTTCCCACTCGGGATGCTGGGGGGTACTTGAAAGACAGTATATTTGTCCCATAATTTGTCCCATCTATGGCAGCTATTCTTCATGAGTTATCAAATTGTTGAAGCTGGGGATTCAGTTGACAGGGACGTGTTGATACGTGTGTGGGATGAAATACACTACTGTTTAGATTCTTCTCGAGCAACGTATGGTTCTCATGTTGAGTGTATAGTACAGTGTCTGTGCGAACATGAAACTTTGTACCGGCGTCTATCCAGTGACATTTGTAATATGTTTTACTTATCTTTCAAAGTTCGTCTGTAACGAACAACTGAAACATGTTCTTGGTTTTTGAATCATTCATAGTATTTATTTTAAAAGATCTGCTCCTTCAGATATGCAGGGCGCGCACCTCATTTTGAACGCGGACATCTGCGAGACACGCAAAAAGACAATTAATGAGGTTCTGGAAGGGACCGACATGGATGTGAAGCCATGCCGACTCTACTGCCGATGCAGCTGCTCTAGGTTTCTCGTTTGCGGATCCATGGCGCGTACAGCTCGATCGAGATGGTCCCACAGATTCTCGATTGGGTTTAAATCCAGAGAGTTTGGTGGTCAGTGGACTATGGTAAACTAATCCTGGTGTTCCCCCAACCATACAAGCACACTGGTAGATAACATTATCCGTAGGGAAAAAAACTTCGTCGTATAGCGTAGAATACGGTATCCAATAATAGATGCATACCTGTGTTCATCCATTGTGTCTTACAGAACGAGATCACCCAGATACTGCACGATAACATTCCCTAGACCGTAATGCTCCCTCCTGGTTCCAGAATGTTTTCAGACGTTTCATTCCGCAGACGTCAACGACCATCTCTCCGATGTCTTGTGCGAGGATGGCTCTGTCATCCGCTTAGATTGTAACGTCGTCTTTTGTGCTGCTGAGAGATCATTTACGTAGAGGTTGAACGACATGGGCTCCAGTGTGCTTCCCTGCGGTACTACAGCTTCGTGTCGACTGCTTGCCCTGCACTTCAGTGTTAAAACATCTGTACCTATAAATGAGGGCGTATTAATGGTTAATCATAACCAGACGTACACAATCATCGCAGTACCCACATCCTGCGAAGACCTCACTTAGTGAACACTAACCCCTACGCAGAGATAACTGTAAATCTTTGTGTTGCCCATCGCGCTGGTATGGGCGTGAAGGGGCTCCATCCTATGTGTGAGTATTATTTTTTCCCCCTCAGAGATCGTTTCCTTCAGCTTATCCCACGTAGCAAAGTTATCATGTACAGGGTGATTCTTTCCACCGTGTACAAACTCTAGGGATTGATCGATGAAAGGATACGGAACAAAAACACGTCTAATGAGCATATGTCCGGAAATGTATGCTTTCCATAGGAGAGATCATTTATTCAATCACACAATGTTACAGAGACTGTGGCCTAATACGCGCTGCACCATGCAGCCACAGCTGTTTTACGTGTTGAAATTGGGTTCCATATGCCTCTACTCAAGCGTGTACGCGCCTTAGCAAGTTCTGTTTCACACTTTCACATCGGCCAGGCTGCATCCGAATACTGTCAAAGGCAGCATGAATACGCTGCTCCAGTGACTCCACATCTGGAATGGGCTCTGCATAATCGATACTTCTGAGATGGCCCCATAACCAGAAACCGTACAGACTGAGATTCGGTGAACGATCAGACCATACAACTAGACTCCTCGTCTGATCCATCGACCAGGGAAGACACAATTGACATGCGTCCGGATGTTAACGGCGAAGTGGGCTGGAGCACCATCATGCAGCAGCCACATAAGCATTCGAATCATCAATGGCACTTTTTCCAACAGGGGAGGCAAACTTATCCACAAGAAACGCCGGTAGTTCCGGTATTTTACGCGACGTGAAGGAAGACGTATCAAAATGCGGTCGCCAGTTACCCTGGCTCACACATTCCGGCTGCACCGACCCTGATGATTCGCTGTCACCATACCATGGGGTTCTGCATACTATTCCACAGATGACTGTCATCAAAGTTGAAGATACGGCGCCGCATAAAGGTGACCTCGTCTGTCAATAGGAAGGATGACACAAATCCTGGAATCGGGGTTGCCTGGTGAAGAAACCAGTGAAAAAACTGTTCCCGATATGGACAGTCTGTCGCTAGTGAACCCTGCACACGCTGTAAGTGCCAAGGGTTGTAACAATTGTCATGGAGAATGCTCCAAACGGTCGTCTGGCTTACCCATGGCGGTCGCCTTCCACAGTATTAATCACATTATTCTCCAAGTCTGGTGTCGGAACATTTCGGGTGATTCGTTCGTGATTTCCTGCTTCCTAAAACGACCCTGTCTCAGACAAACGACGAAACACAGTTGCAAACATTGAATGCTGTGGTTGTTGTCGGCGAGAGTAGGTCTCCTGATAAAACAGTGCTGTCCGCCCCCCGTCGCCGTTTGCCTTTCCGTTACGTAAACACCATGCCGGCAAGCTCTCGATCCAAATACAGGACCGTTGTATACAACGCTTTGTCATATCCACGACAATTTGGGTCAGCAAAAGAAGTGAATCGGACCCAACTCTACCAATTACGATTGCAGAAGAGGGCGCTAGGGCATGACGTATGAGGTACAAAATGGCTCAAATGGCTCTGAGCACTGTGGGACTTAACTTCTTAGGTCATCAGTCCCCTGGACTTAGAACTACTTAAACCTAACTAGCTTGAGGACATCACACACATCCATGCCCGAGGCAGGATTCGAACCTGCGAACGTAGGGGTCGCGCGGTTCCAGACTGTAGTGCCTAGAACCGCTCGGTCACCACGGTCGGCAACGTATGAGGAACACTACCACCCTCTACGAGGAAACCATGCATACTGTCCCTGTGGCTGCAAGGCACATTGCGTATTAGACCGCAGTCTGTGATTGAATAAATGGTCTCTCCTATGAAAACCCTACATTTCCGGACATATATTCATTAGACCTTTTTTGTTCCGTATCCTTTCATCGATCAATCCCTAGAGTTTGTACACGGAGAAAAAAATAACGCTGTATATGGAATGAGGATCACGTTACTCCTAGCCACTTTACGCCGTTTTGCTGAAATACTAATAGTTCGCGTTCCGAATCATGTAATTCACTTCAGGTCAATTAGACGTTTGTTGCACACCGCTGCTGCATATTTGTAGACCGTCAATGGGGCGTAAGTGCTAACACCAGGTTTCCTCGTTTTCCGTCTGTTAATCTTCGTAATCGACAATAACTACATGAACACACCCTTACGCTGCACAACACTCCATGCTGTCATCAAAACAACACTGGCACAAATTTGAGTCACAAAGCTCAGAAGAGAAACGGGTCAGCATTTCGATATTTCAAAGTATGTCATGTATAATCTTGAAAATATGTTAAATATTGGGGTTAGATACGGAAATTCGTCAGGATTTGGGTAAGAACCGTTTTTCAGAATCGTCGTCCTGTTCTGACAACATGGTGTAGCGAACCGAAGGTGTGTGCTACGTTGTGTTTGACCTGCGTAACACGCATGTTCCGCAACACAGCTGCATGATTCACGTCTGACTAACAGGCGTCCATTTTCTTCGAGGTCGGACTACTGGCCCAGCTGCCGTTGCTGCAATAAGACGAACTGATCACTCCACGTCCGTTACGCTCGGAGAGCATCATGCTAACATTCAAGTGGAAAGCTCAAATGTCTTCTTGCAAACGATTGTCTTATATTCGAAGCGCTATCCAAGTCCCCCAATTAATCCATATTAACAAGTTTTAGCTATATCTTATTCTGCACTATCACCTTCGAAGTAGTCCCCTTGGTAGAGAATGCCTCTATCCCAACATTTCTAGTACTTTTGCAATATAGCACGCAAGTCTTGCTTTAACGTGGTTAGTACCGTCTGTGACTCTGCTAGATTCTCCTTTGTTGTACCAAATCTTCGCTCCTTCAACTTGATTTTCACCTTGAGCTAGAGGAAGAAGTCGCACGGAACTGTCTGCAAAGTAACACTTGTGTGAAATATTTTCATCTTATGTTTGGTCGTGCATTGTCATGTTGGAGTAGGCAATCGTTAGTACACCACTTACGTTGACGCTCTCTCTCCATGACCTCCCTCTAACGTCTTACAACATCCCTATGGAACACTTTATTGATCATCTGACCAGCGCTGCTAACAATACACATACAGCCCAAAACAGATCAATTATTTAACAACGTCTGATCTGCAGACCTCTACTAAAATTAGAGCAAACTCTTCACGTTGATGATAAAAGCAGACGTGTTGATGTCGGCAGTAAACTCTTAGAGGTCATACAAGAAGCCTGCTTTTTACCAAGGTTAATTTTCAACGACGAAGCAATATTTTACGTTAGCAGCAGAATTAACCGGCGTACCGTGCTCATGCGAGGGCTCCAGAACCGCCAGGAAATAGTTGAGCATGAAAAGTATTTGCTGAAAATGAATGTGTTATGTGTCATTTATCGACACACGGCCCATTCTTATTTTTAGGGCAACGCTGTGAGAGCTATCTTGAAATGCTGCAGCGTGGCTTCTCCATAACAGGGTGCACAACAGAATACGACGATTTCTCTACAACCCGCTGCCTCACTTCCGGATGGAGAGCATGGGCACCAAGACATTGTCCTATATTCTTTGACGCCAAGATCTCCAGACAGGACACTACGAGACGCTTTCTTGTGGAGATACATGAACAACGTGTGTTCTTCTCCCTTAACCTCACTATCAGACCAACTGCTTCAGTGTCTTCCGTCGACGAAGAAATCTTAGTATGAAGTTTTCAGAGTGGACTGTGTACTATTGACGCGTTAAAACTGCGTACCGAACCCGGGTTCGAACACGAAAAGTTATCTTTCACGGGCAAGGCATGCAAGTGAGCGTTTTTGAAGACGATTTCCCTGGTTCAAATCCTCAGTGAACTTACAGTTTTAATTGGGCAAGATGTTTCAAATCGGCGCACACTCGACTGTTAGGTGAAATATTTATTCTGGAAACAACTCCCTTTGCTACAATGTACTCGTATGTAGGAGAACTTCTATGAAGTTTGGAAGTGAAGAGAGCAGAACTGGCAGAAATACAACTGTGAGGGCGGATCTCGCCGGCATAGCTCAGCCGGTAACAAAATTGCCCCAGAAAACCAAGGTTCCTAATCTGAACCGCAATCAGACATACAGTTTTAACGTGCCAGTAAGTTTCATATGTAAAGTCTATGACTAAATTAGCTACAGTCTACATCTTGCCTCTGTAGCTTGTGGAGGACACGTACACACTGTCGGGTAAAAAGTAGCAGGACACCCCTATATAATACGGAATTGAGCACTAGAAGTCACGAGGTGTGGACACACCAGTATAGAAGGAGGCGAGAAGTGTTGTGTTGTCCATAGAAAAGCAATAAGCGGACTGGATCGGTTAAGAGAGTTCAATGACTTCGAACGTGGACTGGCCGACAGCAGTGGCCGAGCGGTTCTAGGCACTTCAATCTGGAACCGGGCGACCGCTACGGTCGCAGGTTCGAATCCTGCCTCGGGCATGGATGTGTGTGACGTCCTTAGGGTAGATAGGTTTAAGTAGTTCTAAGTTCTAGGGGACTGATGACATCAGATGTTAAGTCCCATAGTGCTCAGAGCCATTTTAACCAAATTTTGAACGTGGCCTAGGTGTTGGATATCACCTGAGTAACAAACCCATAAGGAAATTTCAATCCTTCTGAAGTTTCCTAAGACGACTGTTTGCGATGTGATCTAGAAGAAGAAACACGAAGGAAGAACCACAGTTGAACCAAGACCAGACAAACCTCAAATACTGGATGATAGGAATGTTGAGTATTGTGGAGAGTGGTTGCCAAAAATCTCATGAAATAAGGGAAAGGAATCACTCGTGAGTTCCAAAGTGCTACCAGCAATCCAGATAGTAAAATATCTGCACGTACAGAGTTTAAAAAAGTGAGGTATAATGATCGAGCACTCCTCATACGCCACAAATTCCTTTAGTAAATGGTACGCGACGGTTGATGCGGTTTAATCGTCCACACCACTGAACAGTGAATGACTGGAAACGAGTTATATTAAGCAATGAATCACTCTATACCTTGTGGCGATGCGATGAAAATGTTACCTGCCATCATGTGCAGTGCCAAGAGTGAACTACGGAGAAGGTGCTGTTATGGTGTGAGTGGTGTATTTCGTGGTTAGTGCGTGGGCTAAATGCGGAAGTATATTAACACATTTCACGGAATTGTGTACTGCGTACAGTAGAGGAATAGTTCAGAGAAAATGGTTTATTTTATCAGCATGACAATATACCTTATAATAAAGCAGCTCCTGAGAAGCAATGATATTTGGACAATAGCATTTCTGGTATGGTACGGGCTGCCCAGAGTCCCGACATGAATCTGAGCAGAGTGCCAATGAAAGGTCTTCTGGACGAGTCACGACCTGGACTTCGCTCCAATCCCAGTGGCCGTCATCACTACCTTGCCTGGTGTCGGCTCTTGAGGAGGAATGGGCTGCCATTCCTAAAGAGACACAGCAGTCAAAGTATCCCCTGCAGAATTCAAACAATTATAAAGGCGAATGGTGGTTTCACCCCATTTAATGTCCACTAATAGGTTCTGGATACTTTTAATCTGGTAGTGTAGAATTCGTAACAACGCACCAATAAAACTTTAAGGTTTAGTGAGTTTTTTGTACTTTCTTCCTCGTTTGTGGCAAGTTCAAATCAATAACTATAAATGATTGAAATCGGAGATTTCATTTTTTTAAAAATCTGTATTTTGTCCCAGAGAGGTGGCAGTATACGCTGCTGACAAATTTGCAACACCAGCAACTGACATAACTTCAGTTAGTGTGCGTATTCGACGTAGTAACCAGAATACGTCATTAAAGTTACAGGTGATCTTGGCGTGTACAGAATGCCAAATTTAGTTCGCAGAGCTGTCAGCTCTGGTACAAGCAATAACTCTAACCTGGCACACTGAGTCGAACTGAACTTCGATGACAGGCATAGGTATGCCATTCTATTCTGCTTCAACCAGAGTTCATCAATTGTAGTGGCTGGAGAATGATGGGAAACTAGTCTCTGGGCAACACATTATCTGATGTTTTCACTGGGTGAGGGGTATGAGGAAAGTACCGACCAGGACAGCAGTATAAAACCGTCTGCTCCGAAATACAGAAGGAGGACACGGGCAACGTGAGGTCATGCGTCGTCTTGCTGTAAGATCTCGAATACACTGAGGTGACAGAACTCATGGGATAGCGGCATGCACATACACAGATGGCGTTAGTATCGCGTACACAAGGTATAAAAGGGTAGTGCATCGGCGGAGCTGTCACTTGTAATCAGATGACGCATCCTAAAAGGTTTCCGACGTCATTATGGCCGCACGACGGGACTTAAAAGATTCTGAACGCTGAACTGTAGTTGGAGCTAGACGCTTGGGATATTCCGTTTTGTAAATCGTTAAGGAATTAACTGTTCCGCGATCCATAAAGTCAAGAGTGGGCCGAGAACATAAAATTTCAGATATTACCACTCACCACGAACAATGCAGTGGCCGAAGGCCTTCACATAACGACCGAGACCAGCGGCCTTTTCGCAGAGTCCTCAGTATTAACAGGCAAACAACACTGAGTGAAATAATAGCATAAATCAATGTGCGACGTGCGACGAACGTATTCGTTAGAACAGTGCGCCGAAATTTGGCGTTAATGGGCTATGGCAGCAGACGACGACGAGTGCCTTTGCTAACAGTGCGATACCGTCTGTAACGCCTCTCCTGGGCTGGTGGCCATATTTGGTGGACCCTAGACGACTGGAAAACCGTAACCTGGTCAGATGTGTTCCGATTTCAGTTGGTAAGAACTGATGGTAGGGTTCGAGAGTGGGGCAGATACCACGAAAGCATGGACCCAAGTTGGCACTATGCAAGCTGGTGAAGGATCCATAATGGTGTGGGTTGTGTTTATATGTAATGGACTGGATCCTCTGGTCCAACTGAACAGATCGTTGGGTGGAAATGGTTCAAGTTCGGCCACCTGGAGACCATTTGCAGCCATTCATGGACACCATCTTCCCAAACAAGGATGTCATATCACTGGGCCACAAATTTTCGCGAATGGTTTGAGGAACATAGTGGACAATTCGAGCGAGTGAGTTGGCCTTCCACATCGCCCCACATGAAGCCATCGAACTTTAGTGAGACATAACCGAGAGGTCATTTCGTGCACAAAATCCTGCACTGTCAACACTTTGGGAATTATGAACGGCTACAGAGGCAGCATTGCTCAGTATTTATGCTGAGGATCTCCAACGACTTGTTGTGTCCATGCTGTACAGGGCAAAAGGAGTCTTGGCAGAGTATTAGGCGGTATCCCATGACGTCACCTCATTGTATGTAGCGGCTGCTGTTCAAATTATCGGCTATGTGAATCAGATGTGATCGTCTTGTGTTTATACTCAGTGGAGTCCCATACCTCGACGCCAAGTGCTGCGCCCATATGGCGACGATGGATGCAGTCTTTGCAAGTCCGTTATCCTCGGAACCTGTACAACTGATTCATCCATTTTGATGCTGCACGGAAGACTGGAACTTTTCTGAAAAGATGACGTTGTTATCACTCCTGCGTCCAGGGCTCCCGTTGCGCTGACCGCTGTCGGAGCGCCACTTTCTACCCCGTCAAGTGAAGCCGCAACAATGGCCACCGTTCTGACTGCCCGTGGTGATCCGGAGTATCCGTATGGATACTCGTCTTATCAACATTTCTTGACTCAATGCTCGTGACATTACTGTACGTTTCTACAGGTACTAAAAAAAAGAAAAAAAACTGTCCTCTTTGGCACTACTCGCTTGGGACTACTTTGATCCTGCATAACGTTCAGGGTGGCTACTTTACTGAACCCATCGATTTCACTTTCGCAAGACAGTGGTGGGAACCCGATCAACTGAAGCGTCAGTAATGCGGGACAATAAACAGTAGACTCGATAGCCCCCAAATCTTGACGCTGCTCAATTCCGACAAACTCTGGGAGTTTGCAAGAGAAACCAAAGCAAATAATTTTCTCTAACGTCATAATTTCCTGTGAGCATTATATAATCTGACAGAGGGATTATTCACTCTTCAGTCATAATGACTGATTTGTTGTTGTAGCGGTCGCTGTTGTACTGGCATAGGGCATGCTTCATTCTACAGTTGTATTAGCTGTTTCACATTCACATTTAGTTATAAGTGCTGACCCAGCATATGTTTTTGTTTACTAATGGAGCGATATACCTACAGTGAGTGCAATTATGTAGTGATTGTTTACTAAATGGAGATGAGGTTTTCTATATCAACAATCGGAATTTCTGGAATGGGTTTAATCCACCTGCCACATTTGCTGGCGCACATCAAGTGCGGTTCTACGTGAATGTGTGGCCAGGAGTTGTAGGTGGCTTTTCAGCTCGGACATATCTCCTGCCTAGGTCATCGCAGTCATAATTACAATTTCCTCCCCACAACATTGCCAGAATTGCTGGATAACGTCCCAGTTGCTACAGACAGCGCAAGTGGTTCCAGCATGACGGGGCGCCAGCATATTTCAGTGGTCCTGTACGTCGATTCTTGAACCGACAGTTTCCAGAAAAGTGGATTGACAGAGATGGTGTTGTACCATGGCCCACTCTGGCTTTTTTGTGTGGGGAAATATGCGCAACTTAGTCTACAAAACCGCTGGTGAGTGTAAGAGGATCTGGTTGCCCGGTGTTAGACAAAACATGCTCCTCCCCCCCCCCCCCCCCCCCCCGCCCACCTCTCCCGCCCGCTGGTGTACTATCGTTTTACAAGTAAAAGAGGCATTTTTGAACGTCTGCTGTAACTGAAGTAATCGTGCAGTGTTAATTCTGTTGTCTCTTGATAATAATAAGTTAAAAATTGTTTGTTTTGCTTTTTATCAAGATTTCATGTCATAAAACGATGCCTCGCAAGAAAATACATTAGGAAGAGTGTTTTCGATATCCCAGGCTGTCTCCCGAAGATTGTTGATTTAATTAATATTCATCGAGAGAAAACTCCTAAAGTTTTAAAAAAACCCTCACAAGAACATATTACGTCAGGGAATTCAATGTGCCGCGATCTATAAAGTCAAGAGTGTGCCGAGAACATAAAATTTCAGGAATTACCTCTCAACACGAACAATGCGGTGACCGACGGCCTTCAGTTAACGGCCGAAAGCAGCGCGTTTGCGAAGAGTTCTCAGTGTTAACAAACAACACCGCGCGAAATATCAGTAGCAGTCAATGTAGAACGTACGACGAACGTATTCGTTAGGATAATGCGGCGAAATCTGGCGTTAATGGGTAATGACAACAGACGAGGACAGCATGACACCGCATGCAGTACCTCTCCTGTGCTCGTGACCGCATCGGTTGGACGCTGGACGAGTGCAAAACTGTAGCCTGATCAGAAGCGTTTCGATTTCACTTGGTAAGAGCTGTTGGTAAGTTCGAGTGTACCGCAGATCCCATGAAGCCATGGGATTAGCGCGGACATCAGTGCGAGATGCTTATAACAGTTTCCACAATGAAACTTTGTCTCGAAACCTGGCCGAAAATTCAAAGAGATTCTGCTCGTATGTGAAGTATATTAGCGGCAAGAAACAATCAATGCCTTCTCTGCGTGAGAGCAATGGAGATAACATCGAAGACAGTGCTGCCAAAGCAGAGTTACTAAACACAGCATTCCGAAATGCCTTCACAAAAGAAGACGAAATAATTATTCCATAATTAGAATGGAGAACAGCTGACAACATGACTAACGCAGAAGTAAATATCCTCGGAGTAGTGAAGCAACTTAAATCACTTAATAAAAGCAAGTCTTCTGACCCAGACTGTATACCATTTAGGTTCCTTTCGGAGTATGCTGATGCATTAGCTCCATACTTAACAATCATATACAACCGTTCACTCGACGGAAGATTCGTACCCAAAGACTGGAAAGTTGCACAGGTCACTCCAATATTCACCGTATCGCTAACGTCGATATGCAGCAGGATTTTAGAACATAATTGTGCTCGAACATTATGAATTACCTCAAAGAAAACGGTCTATTGACACACAGTCAACATGGGTTTAGAAAACATTGTTCTTATGAAACACAATTAGCTCTTAATTCACATGAAGTGTTGAGTGCTATTGACGAGGGATTTCAGATCGATTCCGTATATCTGGATTTCCGGAAGGCTTTTGACACTGTACCACACAAGCGGCTCGTAGAGAAATTGTGTGCTTATGGAATATCGTCTCAGTTATGTGACTGGATCTGTGATTTCCTGTCAGAGAGGTCACAGTTCGTAGTAATTGAGGGAAAGTGATCGAGTAAAACAGAAGTGATTTCTGGCGTTCTCATAGGTAGTGTTATAGGCCCTTATCTGAGCAGCCGTCTTAGGTTGTTTGTCGATGACGCTGTCGTTTATCGACTAATAAAGTCATCAGAAGATCAAAACAAACTGCAAAACGATTTAGAAAAGATATCTGAACGGTGCGAAAAGTGAAAGTTGACCCTAAATAACGAAACGTTTACACGATAAATCAACCTAAAAGCCGTAAATTCAACTAAATACCTAGGTATTACAATTACAAACAACTTAAATTGGAAGGAAAACATAGAAAATGTTGTGGGGAAGGCTAACCAAAGACAGCGTTTTATTGGCAGAACAATTAGAAAACGTAACAGACGTACTAAGTAGACTGCCTACACTGCGTTTGTCCGTCCTCTTTTAGAATGCGCGGTGTGGGATCCTTACCAGATAGGACTGCAGGCACTTTAATGTGATTTGCAGAGTATCCATGTAGATGTAGATGACCCAAGTTGACAATAAGGCACTGTGTAATCTGTAGGCGGTTCCGGAATGGTGGGAACTGTGTTCACAATGAATGGAGTGGATCCTCTGGTCCAACTGAACCGATCATTGACTGGAAACGGTTATGTTCGGCTACTTGCAGACCATTTACAGACATTCGTGGTCATCACGATCCCGAACAACGATGTCCTATCACTAGGCCACAACTGCCCGCGAATGGTTGGAGGAACGTTGTGGACAGTTAAGAGAGAATGATTTGGTCACCAGCATCGCCCGACATTGAATTCCATCGAACTTTTATGGGAAATAATCGAGAGATCAATTGGTGAACAAAATCCTGCATTGACAACAATTTCGCAATTATGGACGGCAATAGAGGCAGCATGGCTCAGTATTTCTGCAGGGGACTTAGAATGACTGGTTGAGTCCATGTCACGTCGAGCTGCTGCAAAGGAGTTCCAGCACGATATTAGAAGGTATCCCACGTCTTCCATGACCGCTAAGTGTTTTGTGGAAAGTAATTACGTAGTGACAAACGACCAACTTTCAAATGCGATTTATGACTGAGGAAACCGCTGCACAGTCCATCCTCGTGTACAAAAAGTAGATGGCATTACTTCTACACGTTTTGTAAGGTTGGACTGGGGCGCTAAACATCCGCATACTCACGCATTTAGTACACTTCACGCCATTTGACGGCTGTTGCTTCCTTTATGGTATGATGACTTTAATGGCTATCTGTGCAGATAAGTTGTATTTATTTTTATTCTGCTGAGGCGACACGAGAGGGTCGGTACGGACCGGGAGCAGAGAGCAGGCCGTAAGCGCGCCCTTGGCACCTATGATTCCCGGATGGGAGGCTGGTGGGCGCTAAGCGACTCCGGGAATCCCAGGGCGAGTGTCGTGACCGGCTGGTATCTGCTGTCTGGCGGCTGGAGAAAGCCCGCACTCTGGCAGTCGGGCAGCAAACATTTACCGTCCCTCCGATCCGCAGAGCACAGGCACCGCTAGCAGCCTAAGAAATTACCTAACTGTTCAGAAGCTGCAGTCGCGTATTTTTCCACCAAAATGAATAAAAATTGGCCGAGTGCGAGTAGGACTCGTGCACTGAGCTTCCCATATAATATTAATTGTGTATATAAAGTTCACACATACTGGAAATAGAGAATATTAACGGTTGTCGCCTGTTATCAGTATGGATACTGGTAAGATATTGGTGCCGACAATTCCAAGGCCATATCAAAATCTCCACAGTAGTTCTTCAGACTAGCCCGGGCGTAGAAAAGGAAGCGAGCAGGGAACTTCAGTTTATATATGCTTAGACAGAAGATTTAATAAAACATTTTAATTTACGTACTGAAACATGACTACAACTTACATTTTAATTATTTTTGCAGTAATGTTCGTTTTCCATGCTTTTGACGATTGCTGCGTGCAATGTACGTTCAAATATCAGAAGATACTTTTTATGTAATATAATTACAATTTAACAAGTTTCAGATTTTTTACGATATTTGTATAGTGAAACCTTGCTTCTTGCAAAATTTCATGATTCTAGGTCAAAGGAAAGTATCCTATAGGTTTCGATGAGAAAGTTTGCGATTATTAGAATTTGTGAGATAAATAATCAAATTTTTAGATAGGCCAATATGTTCCAGAGCAAAGGTGGTCTTAAACGACGAACAGTCGGACACACGGATAAAAAAATAACCAAAAAATACTTTCTCGTGTGATTTAATTACAAATTGACAATTGTCGGAGTTATCCCGTTCAATGTTATGTGAAACCTTGCTTTTTCCATATTCTGTGTTCTAGGTCAACGGGACGCAACCTGTATGTTTTGACGAGAGAGTTTTCGAGTGTCAAAATGTTGTTGTTGTTGTTGTTGTTGTCTTCAATCCTGAGACTGGTTTGATGCAGCTCTCCATGGTACTCTATCCTCTGCAAGCTTCTTCGTCTCCCAGTACCTACTGCAACCTACATCCTTCTGAATCTGCTTGGTGTATTCATCTCTTGGTCTCATTCTACGATTTTTACTCTCCACGCTGCCCTCCAAAAGTGTCAAAATATGTGACATAAATGCCGTATTATTTGACTGAAGTGATTTTTACACCTCCGAGGGACCACAGACCTTAATACGTGACATAAATTTGAACTTGATACGTCGACCTGTTCCTGAGAAAAATGTTTCTTAACAGTCGGACAGACCGACAGACAGACGGACGAACAAACCGACGGACAACAAAGTGATCCTGTAAGGGTCCCATTTTCACAAATTGAAGGGGAGGACCCTAAAAATCAGTCGTCAGTTTCACAAAAATATTTAATTTCGCTTTACCATTTTCAAAAGCTCAAACTGTCATCTTCGCAAGCCTGATACAGCTTAAAGCACTGGTAAGCCTACGTCGAATAAGGCTCGGATGACAAAGACGCCCTACAAAGAAGAAATAACAAATAAAAGAAGTTTGTTAAAAACGTAGTAGACGAGAATACGCTGCTGGCCATTAACACTGCTACACCACGAAGACGAATTGCTAGAGACCCGGTGGCGGCACTTACCACGTGCTGACATGAGGAAAGTTTCCAACCGATTTCTCGTACACAAACAGTAGTTTATCGGCGTTGCCTGGTGAAACGTTGTTATGATGCCTCGAGTAAGGACGAGAAATGCGTACTATCACGTTTCCGACTTTGATAAAGGTCGGATTGTAGACTATCGCGATTGCGGTTTATCGTATCGAGACATTGCTGCTCGCGTTGGTCGAGATCCAATGACTGTTAGCAAAATATGGAATCGGTGGGTTCAGGAGGGTAATACGGAATGCCATGCTGGATCCCAACGGCCTCGTATCACTAGAAGTCGAGATGACAGGCATCTTAACCCCATGGCTGTAACGGATCGTCTAGCCACGTCTCGATCCCTGAGTCAACACATGGGGACGTTTGCAAGACAACAACCATCTGCACGAACAGTTCGACGACGTTTGCAGCAGCATGGACTCAGCTCGGAGACAATGGCTGCGGTTACTCTTGACGCTGTACCACAGACAGGAGCGCCTGCGATGGTGTACTCAACGACGAACCTAGATGCACAAGTGGCAAAACGTCATTTTTCGGGTGAATCCAGATTCTGTTTACAGCATTATGTTGATCGCATCCGCGTTTGGCGACATCGTGGTGAACGCACATTGGAAGAGTGTATTCGTCATCGCCACACTGGCGTCTCACCCGACGTGATGGTATGGGGTGCCATTGGTTACACGTCTCGGTCACTTTTTGTTCGCATTGACGGCACTTTGAACATGGACGTTACATTTCAGATGTGCGTTTCATCTCCTGTAGTAAGGAATTCAATCGCGGATGGGTGACTTATATGTTCGGTAATGTCGGCCATTTCCTAAATTTATGTAGTAATGTCGTCTGTTGACGTAGAATACTGTTACTGTAATGGAATGCAAAGAAGGTTTAGCGGATATACGCCAAATTCATGGTTTAATTGTATTGTATGTCAACTGGGGACCTAGAAACGACGGAGAGGCTCCGTCCCGGCAGCAGCCGCAGTGGTCCACAACCCCACGGCGACTACCACAGTCCACTTCACCCTTCCGCTGCCCCACACCGAATCCAGGGTTATTGTGTGGATCGGACCCCGGTGGACCCCCCAGGGAACGTCTCACACCAGACGATTGTAACACTTATGTTTGCGCGGTAGAGTAACAGTGGTGTACGCGTACGCTGAGAACATGTTTGTGCAGCAATCGCACCAGACGATTGTAACCCTTATGTTTGCGTGGTAGAGTAACAGTGGTGTACGCGTACGCTGAGAACATGTTTGTGCAGCAATCGCCGACATAGTGTAGCTGAGGCGGAATAAGGGGCACCAGCCCGCATTCGCTGAGGCTGATGGAAAACCACCTAAAAACCATCTACAGCCCGCTGGCTCACCGGACCTCGACACAAGTCCGCCGGGCGGATTCGTGCCAGGGACCAGGTGCTCCTCCCCACTCCGAAAAGCCGTGCGTTAGAGCGTTCGGCGTAGCGGGCGGGCAAATTCATGGTTGCTACATTACCAACTTAATGAAGGAGAGATATTACTTTCTGACCCCCGCCAACATACACTAACAAAATTTTGCTTCATGAGCTGTTAAATGTGTCCGTCCTTTCATCCGCATATCTTTAAGCGCAAGAAAAAAGCCGGTGGAATAGGCTGTGGATAGTTTAGAGATGTTAGCATCGGACGTGGTAGGGGCAGCCTTTCGGGACCGCGTACAGCCTTCCGCCACACGGCAGCTGTCGTCGGCGTGTAGTGTGTTGCTGACCTTTCCCGGGACGTCTGCCAGCCCATCAGACGGCTGTTTGTCCGCGTACCAGCCACGTGGCGTCAGCAGTATTTTCACGGTAATTAAGGAGCGCCTGTAAGGACGGCTGTGCAGTCGCAGGCACTAAAGGCACGCCTCCCCGCGGGGGACGGCAAGTGCAGGGCCGAACCAAGGCGCGCCTCTATCACCCGTGGCAGACCCACAGTAGATACAATCCTGTTCACCAATAACTTGTTTATTAGTTGGGTTGCGTTGTTTGGGAGAGTAGACCAGACAGCGAGGTCATCGGTCTCATCGGATTAGGGAAGGACGGGGAAGGAAGTCGGCCGTGCCCTTTCAAAGGAACCATCCCGGCATTTTCCTGGGGCGATTGAAGGAAATCACGGAAAATCTAAATCATGACGGCCGGACACGGGACTGAACCGTCGTCCTCCCGAATGAGAGTCCAGTGTGCCAGCCACTGCGCCACCTCGCTGTTTATTAGTACTCTTGTGTTTGGAGCCTTACGAAACTCGCAAACTACAACAACGGCCATTTGCAAAATTTTGTTTTCGGAATATGCTGATGCATTAGCTCAATACTTGTTGTTGTGGTCTTCAGTCCTGAGACTGGTTTGATGCAGCTCTCCATGCTACCCTATCCTGTGCAAGCTTCTTCATCTCCCAGTACCTACTGCAACCTACATCCTTCTGAATCTGCTTAGTGTATTCATCTCTTGGTCTCCCTCTACGATTTTTTCCCTCCACGCTGCCCTCCAGTACTATACTGGTGATCACTTGATGCCTCAGAATATGCCCTACCAACCAATCCCTTATTCTAGTCAAGTTGTGCCACAAACTCCTCTTCTCCCCAATTCTATTCAATACCTCCTCATTAGTTACGTGATCTACCCATCTAATCTTCAGCATTCTTCTGTAGCACTACATTTCGAAAGCTTCTATTCTCTTCTTGTCCAGACTACTTACCGTCCATGTTTCACTTCCATACATGGCTACACTCCATACAAATACTTTCAGAAACGCCTTCCTGACACTTAAATCTATACTCGATGTTAACAAATTTCTCTTCTTCAGAAACGCTTTACTTGTCATTGCCAGTCTACATTTTAGATCCCCTTTACTTCGACCATCATGTTATTTTGCTTCCCAAACAGCAAAACTCCTTTAGTGCTTTAAGTGTCTCATTTCCTAATTTAATTCCCTCAGCATCACCCGATTTAATTCGACTACATTCCATATCTTCGTTTTGCTGTTGTTGATGTTCATCTTATACCCTTTTTTCATGACACTGTCCATTACGTTCAACCGCTCTTCCAAGTCCTTTGTTGTCTCTGACAGAATTACAATGTCATCGTCGAACCTCAGAGTTTTCATTTCTTCTGCATGGATTTTAATACCTACTCCGAATTTTTCTTTTGTTTCCTTTACTGCTTGCTCAATATACAGATTGAGTAACATCGGCTACAACCCTGTCTGGCTCTGAGCACTATAGGGATTAACATCTATGGTCATCAGTCCCCTAGAACGTAGAACTACTTAAGCCTACCTAATCTAAGGACATCACACAACACCCAGTCCAACCCTGTCTCACTCCCTTCCCAACCACTGCTTCCCTTTCATGTCCCTCCACTCTTATAACTGCCATCTGGTTTCTGTACAAATTGTATTTTACCCCTGCCACCTTCATAATTTGAAAGACAGTATTTCAGTCAACATTTTAAAAAGCTTTCTCTAAGTCTACAAATGCTAGAAAGGTAGGTTTGCCCTTTCTTAATCTAGCTTCTCAGATAAGATCCATACTTAACAATCATATACAACCGTTCACTCGACGATAGATTCGTACCCAAAGACTGGAAAGTTGCACAGGTCACTCCAATATTCAAGAGAGGTAGTACAAGTAATCCACTAAATTACAGGACCCATATCGTTAACGTCGATATGCAGCAGGATTTTAGAACATATATTGTGTTCGAACATTATGAATTACCTCGAAGAAAACGGTCTATTTACGCACAGTCAACATGGGCTTATAAAACATCGTTCCTGTGAAACACAACTGTCTCTTTATTCACATGATGTGTTGAGTGCTATTGACAAGGGATTTCAGATCAATTCCGTATTTCTGGATTTCCGGAAGGCTTTTGACACAGTACCACACAAGCGGCTCGTAGTGAAATTGCGTGCTTATGGAACATCATTTCAGGTGTGTGTCTGGATCTGTGATTTCCTGTCTGAGAGGTCACAGTTCGTTGTAATTGACGGGAAGTCATCAAGTAAAACAGAAGTGATTTCAGGCGTTCCCCAAGGTAGTGTTATAGGCCCTTTCCTGTTCCTTATCTATATAAATGATTTGAGAGATAATCTGAGCAGCCGTCTTCGGTTGTTTGGAGATGACGCTGTCGTTTATCGACTAGTAAAGTCATTAGAAGATCAAAACAAACTGCAATACGATTTAGAAAAGATGTCTGAATCCTGTGAAAAGTGGCAGTTGACCCTAAATAACGAAAAGTGTGAGGTCATCCACATGAGTGCTAAAAGGAACTCAAACTTCGGTTACACGATAAATCAGTCTAATCTAAAAACATTAAATTCAACTAAATACCTAGATATTACAATTACAAACAACTAAAATTGGAAGGAACACAAAGAAAATGTTGTGGGGAAAGCTAACCAAAGACTGCGTTTTATTGGCAGGACACTTAGAAAATGTAACATACCTACTAAGGAGACTGCCTATACTACGCTTGTCCGTCCTCCTGCGCGGTGTGGGATCCTTACCGGATAGAACTGACGGAGTACACCGAAAAAGTTCAAAGAAAGGCAGCACTTTTCGTATTAACGGGAAATATGGGAGAGAGTGTCACAGAATTGATACAGGATTTGGGATGGACATCATTAGAAGAAAGGCGTTTTTCGTTGCGGCGGAAACTTCTCACGAAATTCCAATCACCAACTTCCTTCTCCGAATGCGAAAATATTTTGTTTACACCGACCGACATAGGGAGGAACGATCACCACGATAAAATAAGGGAAATCAGAGCTCGTACGGAAAGATATAGGTGTTCAATCTTCCCGTGCCCTATACGAGGTTGGGATAACAGAGAATTGTGAAGGTGGTTCGATGAACCCTCTGCCAGGCACTTGAATGTGATTTGCAGATTATCCATGTAGATGTAGCTTTTATTTGAGGCCTTATTACTTTCTTTCTTTCAGAATGAGCTTGTTTCCGCTCGTCATGCCAAATTGTACCGCTCTTCGTAGTTTTTCCTGCCTGGCCATCTGTCCAGTCGTATATCTCTAGTCTGTTATATCAGGTTGCGTCCATCTCTGTAGCTGAACGGTTTGAGTTACTCGCTGGCATATAACAGACCCGAGTTCGATTCCCAGCACTGCCGGGAAGCCTGGAGCAAGTGCACTGAGCCTCGTGATGCGAACTGATTGCTGGCGGCACCAGGTCTGCTAAACCGACGACACCCGGGAGTGAGGTGTGCTGGTCACCCACCACTCAACCCTGACGCATGCAAACGGCCTCAAGGGTAGCCGATCGGTCGGTCCAGATTAGTCCGTCTTTGGCCAGAGCGACGCTGCTTATTTTATCCTGTTACACCAAGTTGCGTTATCCCTGCTGCCATCAGATCATCTTTTTACGGGAGCCATCCAATGTATTGTTTAAAGTTTAGCTACCGAGTGAAGTCGCGCAGTGATTAGCACGCCGGAGTCGTATTTGGGAAGACGACGGTTCAAATGCGTGTCCAGCTATGAAGATTTAGGTTTCCCGTGATTTCCCTAGATCGTTCCTGCCAAATGCCGGCATGGTTAATTTAAAAGGACACGGCCGATTTCCTTCCCCATCCATTCGCAATCCGGTATTGTGTTCCGTCACTAATGACCTCGCTGTCGACGAGAAATCAAACTCTAATCTCCCTTTTCTTCAGTTTTAGCTTTACTGCGACTTTCGTAGAATTCCACAACTTGTCCAGTTAATATAGCTGTTTTCAGTCCTTTAAAGTGCCCATCGAATTTCAACTTACGTTTCTTGATATCCGATTAAATGTTGGTACACCTTCCTATTTCGTTATTTGCTGTTACACGGATAGGTCTCCAGTGGTGAGGGTCGACTTTTAGAAACCATCTAATCGATGATGTGGTTTAACGTCCCAGGTATTACATCCTGCAGTCATTCATCCTGGAGGGCCGTCATTTGAGAGTAATCGACGAAAAAAAAATTCGGGATTTTGCGAGACGCTCTGTAACTCTAGAAAATAGATGTTACAAAGAGTGGTTTGTAGCGTATCGCTTATAGTACAAGCCTCAAATACAAGAGGTTGTGGGTTCGAAACTTGTCAAATGCTTTAAATCGTTTGATTCATAACTATTTGTAATTATATTATTATTATTATGTTTTAATTATTTCCGTGTATTAATTTCGGTTTAATCGGTTCCGTGTCATCATCCCATATTTTCGTCCGTCGCTGCCGCTTATGTGAGCACGTGTGAGTGCTTGAATTATTAATCTTCAGTGATTTTTAGGTTGTAGGTCGCATTGCCAAGTAAAACACAACATTTTCTTTCTTCTGAAGCTTTGAAGTGCGGGGAGAATAACAGTGTCTGCCGTTTTAAGCACGCGATTAACCAGACTTTGAATTTCGTGCTCTCGCTTAGCCTGCCATCTCTCTGAAAGCACGTAAACCTACAGCCATGGCGCCGCGTAGAAGTTCATTCAAGAAGCGAAAATCGTTTAACGATGTTTTGGACCACGACACCGAATATCTGCATGGACTGAGTGACTTCAAGGCGAGGGTCAGAAACAGGGACTCTCTGCGCTCCTCGAGAGACCTAAAGGTAAGCCAAATTCGAAGCACAACTGTTCCTGTTGGGTGAGTCCCAAAATGAGTTCCATTTCCAGTGATTCATCGTGTTTCTAGAGAAAATGTGCGTACATTGTTGTTTAAGAGCCTGAGAGTTCATTGTTATTGTATGGCTGTTAGTAACAATGAAAGTATTTATAACTGTTCAGGCAAGTCAGTTCAGCTGCCCAGTGTTCTAGTAAAATGCCGTGTGTGGTATTTAAACCAAACTTCAATTTGCTCCTACTAGGACTTTTTTTTCCGCATGAACCATGAACGTTGCCGTTGGTGGGGAGGCTTGCGTGCCTCAGCGATACTAATGGCCGTACCGTAGGTGCAACCACAACGGAGGGGTATCTGTTGAGAGGCCAGACAAACGTGTGGTTCCTGAAAAGGGGCAGCAGCCTTTTCAGTAGTTGCAGGGGCAACAGTCTGGATGATTGACTGATCTGGCCTTGTAACATCAACCAAAACGGCCTTGCTGTGCTGGTACTGCGAACGGCGAAAGCAAGGGGAAACTACAGCCGTAATTTTCCCCGAGGGCATGCACCTTTACTGTATGATTAAATGATGATGGCGTCCTCTTGGGCAAAATATTCCGGAGGTAAAATAGTCCCCCATTCGGATCTCCGGGCGGGGACTACTCAAGAGGACGTCGTTATCAGGAGAAAGAAAACTGGCGTTCTACGGATCGGAGCGTGGAATGTCAGATCCCTTAATCGGGCAGGTAGGTTATAAAATTTAAAAAGGGAAATGGATAGGTTAGATATAGTGGGAATTAGTGAAGTTCGGTGAAAGGAGGAATAAGACTTCTGGTCAGGTGACTACAGGGTTATAAACACAAAATCAAATAGGGGTAATGCAGGAGTAGGTTTAATAATGAATAGGAAAATTGGAATGCAGGTTAGCTACTACAAACAGCATAGTGAACGCATTATTGTGGCCAAGATAGATACGAAGCGCACACCTACTACAGTAGTACAAGTTTATATGCCAACTAGCTCTGCAGATGATGAAGAAATTGATGAAATGTATGATGATAAAAGAAATTATTCAGGTAGTGAAGGGAGACGAAAATTTAATAGTCATGGGTGACTGGAATTCGTCAGTAGTAAAAGGGAGAGAAGGAAACATAGTAGGTGAATATGGATTGGGGGGAAGAAATGAAAGAATTTTGCACAGAGCATAACTTAATCATAGCCAACACTTGGTTTAAGAATCATGAAAGAAGGTTGTATACATGGAAGAACCCTGGAGATACTAAAAGGTATCAGATACATTATGTAATGGTAAGACAGAGATTTAGGAACCAGGATTTAAATTGTAAGACATTTCCTGGGGCAGATGTGGACTCTGACCACAATCTATTGGTTATGACCTGTAGATTAAAACTGAAGAAACTGCAAAAAGGTGGAAATTTAAGGAGATGGGACCTGGATAAACTGAAAGAACCAGAGGTTGTACAGAGTGTCAGGGAGAGCATAAGGGAACAATTGTCAGGAATGGGGGAAATAAATACAGTAGAAGAAGAATGGGTAGCTTTGAGGGATGAAGTAGTGAAGGCAGCAGAGGATCAAGTGGGTAAAAAGTCGAGGGCTAGTAGAAATCCTTGGGTAACAGAAGAAATATTGAATTTAATTGATGAAAGGAGAAAATATAAAAATGCAGTAAATGAAGCAGGCGAAAAGGAATACAAACGTCTCAAAAATGAGATCGACAGGAAATGCAGAATGGCTAAGCAGAGATGGCTAGAGACAAATGTAAGGATGTAGAGGCTTATCTCACTAGGGGTAAGATAGATACTGCCTACAGGAAAATTAAAGAGACCTTTGGAGATAAGAAAACCACTTGTATGAATATCAAGAGCTCAGATGGAAACCCAGTTCTAAGCAAAGAAGGGAAAACAGAAAGGTGGAAGGAGTATATAGAGGCTCTTTACAAGGGCGATGTACTTGAAGACAATATTATGGAAATCGAAGAAGATGTAGATGAAGACGAAATGGGAGATAAGATACTGCGTGAAGAGTTTGACCGGGCACTAAAAGACCTGAGTCGAAACAAGGCCCCGGGAGTAGACAACATTCCATTACATTAGAACTACTGACGGCCTTGGGAGAGCCAGTCATGACAAAACTCTACCATCTGGTGAGTAAGATGTATGAGACAGGCGAAATACCCTCAGACTTCAGGAAGAATATAATAATTCCAATTCCAAATAAAGCAGGTGTTGACAGATGTGAAAATTACCGAACTATCAGTTTAATAAGTCACAGCTGCAAAATACTAATGCGAATTCTTTACAGACGAATGGAAAAACTGGTAGAAGCGGACCTCGGGGAAGATCAGTTTGGATTCCGTAGAAATGTTGGAACACGTGAGGCAATACTAACCTTACAACCTATCTTAGAGGAAGGATTAAGAAAAGGCAAACCTATATTTCTAGCATTTGTAGACTTAGAGAAAGCTTTACAATGTTGACTGGAATACTCTCTTTCAAATCCTGAAGGTGGCAGGGGTAAAATACAGGGAGCGTAAGGCTATTTACAATTTGTACAGAAACCAGATGGCAGTTATAAGAGTCGATGGGCATGAAAGGGAAGCAGTGGTTGGGAAGGGAGTGAGACAGGATTGTAGCCTCTCCCCGATGTTATTGAATCTGTATGTTGAACAAGCAGTAAAGGAAACAAAAGAAAAATTCGGAGTAGGTATTAAAATTCATGGAGAAGAAATAAAAACTTTGAGGTTCGCCGATGACATCGTATTTCTGTCAGAGACAGCAAAGGACTTGGAAGAGCAGTTGAACGGAATGGACAGTGTCTTGAAAGGAGGATATAAGATGAACATTAACAAAAGAAAAACGAGGATAATGGAATGCAGTCAAATTAAATCAGGTGATGCTGAGGGAATTAGATTAGGAAATGAGACACTTAAAGTAGTAAAGGAGTTTTGCAATTTATGGAGTAAAATAATTGATGATGGTCGAAGTAGAGAGGATATAAAATGTAGACTGGCAATGGCAAGGAAATCGTTTCTGAAGAAGAGAAATTTGTTAACAACGAGTATAGATTTAAGTGGCAGGAAGTCGTTTCTGAAAGTATTTGCATGGAGTGTAGGCTTGTATGGAAGTGAAACATGGACGATAATTAATTTGGACAAGAAGAGAATAGAAGCTTTCGAAATGTGGTGCTACAGAAGAATGCTGAAGATTAGATGGGTAGATCACAAAACTAATGAGGAGGTATTGAATAGATTTGGGGAGAAGAGGAGTTTGTGGCACAATTTGACAAATATAAGGGACCGGTTGGTAGGACATGTTTTGAGGCATCAAGGGATCACAAATTTAGCATTGTAGGGTAGCGTGGAGGGAAAAAATCGTAGAGGGAGACCAAGAGATGAATACATTAAGGAGATTGAGAAGGATGTAGGTTGCAATAAGTACTGGGAGGTGAAGAATCTTGCACAGGATAGAGTAGCATGGAGAGACAGCTGCATCAAACCAGTCTCAGGACTGAAGACCACAACAACAACATTATTGAATGCATTATTTCATTTCCTCATTTTGCTTGAATTTCTTTTTACTTAGAATGCCCTCTTTCACTGAAATCTTCGTCTGCGTTACTTTGTGCATAGTGCAACACGATTTGTATTTTAAATGTTTGTATGACGATTACCATAAAAAAAATTACGTTGTAAAGAAATTTCGTTTTTGACGCCACTGTACGTATAAATAGTTCATTTCTTTTTTAACCAGTAGATCGGCATTTTCAGAAGTTTAAATGTTATGACAGATAAATAAATGTAATTAAATTCACATGTAGAAAAATTCTAGCTGGAAAAGGAATGAAGAGAAGGAAAAATGAGAACTGAGAAAGTCAAAATTGTGATTAAAATGATGTGAGAAAGGAGCAGAAATAAAAAAAATTACGCTTAAACATACTAACTGAGTAAAAATAATGATCAGACTCATTTCGATAAGGATTTAATAATAAAAAATGCCAAACCATATAATGGGATTTGAGCTCACATCTTCTCGCACATGAGGCCTAAGTTGTAACCATTACGCCAAGCAACCAAAAGCCAGAACAACTCTTTTTCAAAATCTTGGAGAACCACGTGAATTTCCGAAATTTTTTTCATCGGTTACTCGTAAATGAGGCCCCAACAGGGTGAATGGTTGTAGGATGTGATACCTAGGCCCAAAACCTACAATACCGTATAGACAGTTTCAAAAAGTCTATCCCACCACTGGGGACCTACCCTAGTTTGTCTGTAGGTACACACGCTCATATAGCGGAACGCAGTGAGCTAGCTTGCGTCACCCGTAAGTGCACCTGACACCGATCTAAGCCGCGCAGCGAATTTAAGGCCGTGGGCGGTACACCAGCCCGGCTGAGTGTGCTTCTTAGAGGGTTTTCCTCTCTCGTTTAGGCAAATACTGGACTGGTACTCAAATCCCTCTTCAGAGAATACGATACACAAACAGTTAAAATACCACAACACACAAGATAAAGTTTCCCCTTTTCAAAGACAGACGGCACACACTACTTCTGTCCCTGAGGTTACCTCAACGACTGTGTCGGCTGGAAGAGCATCCGGTCACAAAATAAATTATAAAATAAAGTTTTCTAAAAAAAGCGGACCCTGTACTACATGGGCGAACTGAAAAGTAATGCTTCTGAATGTTTAATGTGAAAACTCTTAAAGCTTTTTTAAATAACTAACATTCTTCATCTTTATTCTTCATGTTTACATATCGGCAGCCCTCTGCCGTCAGAGCGTGTAACACGGCGCTCTGTAACGTAACTACGTCGTTGCGTGCTATACTCGAACTTAGAATTGCAAGAGCGTCCAAATATGGAGCACCCTCTCCTTCATCATAACAATATCAGACCACAGACGAGTGCTGCGACATCTGTAACAACCCGACACCTTAGGTTCACTGTCGTCGGTCATCTTCCGTACAGTCTTGCCTTGGTCCCATGCGATTTTCATCTGTTTCCAGAACTTAAAGAACATCTTTGAGAACTTCGCTTTGGTAGTAATGAATCGTTGGAAGCAGAGGTGATGTTAAGGCTCCGTCAATGAAGTCAAATGTTCTACAGTGACGGTATCAACAAACTGGTCGCTCATTGAGAGAGATGTGTTCGACTCCAGAGTGACAGTGTTGAGAAATAAATATGTAGACATGAAGAACAAAGCAGTAAAATGGTAACAACGATTGCTTTATTTAAAAAGCTTGAAGAATTTTCACATAGCAAATTCCGAGACATTACTTTTCAGCACGCTCTCGTAGACGCGATAAACTCTAGAGAGAAGAAAGAAAGCTCTCAGTGCGTCTGTCACTTACTCAGAATAATTTCGACCTAACATTTTCCTGACTTTTACTTATCTTCGACATATATCTTTCTGTTTAAAATGCATGTTTCAGCTCAATTAAATCACCCTGTATTGGTGGCTGTGTTGTAGTGTGTCAGTTTTGAGATTTTTTATTTTTTTTAATAGATATCTTCGCTAAGTCTGAAGGCTATTTCCATCTTGTGTCAACGAATTTCGCAGCTGATCTTTACTAGGCCAATCAGTTTTTAGAATTTAAGGTACTAGACTGTTGCTAGGCACTTACATTCGTTTTTCAAATGACGTTTGAAGACCTACTGAAGGAATTGAACATATTCTCAGTTAGAATATAATAAATTTCCCTGAGACGGATAAGCTTCTGTTCATAAAACAGCCCGGATTTAGAAAGGATCACGCGTGCGAAATTCAGCTTTCCGTTTTCCCGCATAATATACTGCGAACCATGGTGAACGGCAACAGGCGGGTTATATATTTCTAGATTTTTCGGAAAGTCTGTGACACGGTTTCCCACTGTAACCTATTAACGAAGGGCCGGCGTATGCATTAATCTCCCAGATATGTGAGTGCCTCGAAGACTTCTTAATTAATAGAACCCAGTATGTTGCCCTCAACGACGAAAGTTCATCAGGGAAAAGGGTATCATCAAGAATGCCCCAGGGAAGTGTGACAGACCGCTCTTACTCTCAACGTGCGTAAATGATCTGGTATACATGGTGAGCAGCAATATGCGGCTGTTTGCTTATGATGCTGTGGTGTAGGGAAAGGCGTCATCGTTCAGTAACTGTAGAAGGATACAAAATGACTTAGACAAAATTTCTAGATGGCGTGATAAATGGCAGCTTGCTCTTAATGTAGGAAAATGTAAGTTACTACTGATCAGTGGAAAAAAAAGATCCCGTAATGATCCAATGCAGTAATAGTTGTGTCTTGATAGCACAGACACGATTAAATATCGAGGCGTAACATTGCTAAACAATATGAAATGGAACGAACACGTAAGTACAGTGGTGGGGAAGGCAAACCGCCGACTTCGTATTATTTGTAGAATGTTGGGAAAGTGCAGCTCTTCTGTAAATGAGACTGCGTATTGAATTATACTCGACAGACACTTGAGAACTGGGGAGACGTTTATGGACTCAAACAAGAATCCCTGGAGGGAAGAAAATGATCTTTTCGCAAAACGCTATCCAGAAATTTGCATAACCGGCATTTGAAGATGACTGCAGAATCATTCGGCTGCGTAAGGATCACGAAGATAAGAGAAATTAATGCTCGTATCGAGGCATATAGATAATCGCTTTAGCCTCGTTCTGTTTGCGAGTGGAACAGGAATGCAAGTGACTCGTATTGGTACGCGGTACCCTCCGCCATGCACCATACGGTGGCATGCAGGGTATGTTTGTTTACGTAGATGCAGGTGTATTCTTTTTGCTGTTGCTTTAAAAACTTCTATTTGTTTTGTGGTGTTTGAATGACCTGATACTGGGTCGTTCGGTCGCTTGCAAAATCTATGCATTCTGTCCAACTATTGGTTCTTCGTAATATGATTGGTTCGTCTGTTTTAAGCCCCGCTTTCGCGGACAGTATAAACAGCTGGTAACCAATCGTCTGATTGATCTGTTGTGTCCTGCTACTACTTCGTCTCCTATGCACGTCTCTTCAGGGTGGCACTGACTCATAAAGTTCTTAATTATCTATATAATAGCTTCAATTGCATCAGAGGACGCAGTCCATTCCGTGTCAACACATCCGACACAACTGATGTGGCGTTGACTGAAATATGACTTGCTCTTGGCGGCCGAACCCGAATGGGGCCTCCCGGCCAACAACGCCATATGACCATTTTATTTTCATGGAGTGACCACCAGCTTGCACATGGCTTTATTGGGTTCGCACCACACTCGAACTCTACAATCAGCTCTTACCACTCGGAATCGGGACTCATCTGACCAGCCAACGATTTTCCAATCGTTTATGATCCAACCGATATGGTCACGAGGCCAGAAGAGGCGCTGAAGGCGCGTCGTTGTCTGCTACGTAGCGCATTAACGCCATATTTCGCCGTACTGTCCTAACAGATAAATTCGTCATACGCTCCACACTGATTTACGCTGTCATTTCACGCAGTGTTGCTTGTCTGTCAGGTCTGACAACTCTAAGCAAAGACCGTTGGTCTCGGTAGTTAAGTGAAGGCAGTCGGCCACTACGTTGTCCTCGGTGAGAGGCAATGCCTGAAATGTGGTATTTTCGGCACCTCTTGAAACTGAGGTCTTCAGAATATTGAATTCTCCTAACCATTTCCGAAATGGAATTTCCCATGGGTGTAGCACTAACTACCGTTCCACCTTCAAAGTATGTTAATTTCCGACGTGCGGCCATAATCACGCCGGAAACCTTTTGATATCAATCACATAAGAGCAAATGACAGCTCCACCAATGCACTGCCCATCATTCCATCAGTACGCGGTACTGCTGTCTACTGTGTAGTCCATATCAGTGTAGATTAATTTTCAATGTTGACAGACCGTTTGCTTAGCGAAAATAGCTAGATATAATATGTTGTTGTTGTTGTGGTCTTCAGTCCTGAAACTGATTTGATGCAGCTCTCCACGCTACTCTATCCTGTGCAAGCTTCTTCACCTCCCAGTACTTACTGCAACCTACATCCTTCTGAATCTGCTTAGTGTATTCATCTCTTGATCTCCCTCTACGATTTTTTCCCTCCACGCTACCCTACAATGCTAAATTTGTGATCCCTTGATGCCTCAGAACATGACCTACCAGCCGGTCCCTTCTTCAAGTTGTGCCACAAACTCCTCCCCAATTCTATTCAATACATCCTCATTAGTTATGTGATCTACCCATCTAATCTTCAGCATTCTTCTGTAGCACCACATTTCGAAAGCTTCTATTCTCTTCCTGTCTCCAAACCATTTATCTTCCATGTTTCACTTCCATACATGGCTACACTTCATACAAATACTTTCAGAAACGACTTCCTGACACTTAAATCTATACTCGATGTTAACAAATTTCTCTTCTCCAGAAACGCTTTCCTTGCCATTGCCAGTCTACATTTTATATCCTCTCTATTTCGACCATTGCCGGCGGATGTGGCCGTCTCGCTTCAGTCTCGAACCGCGTGACCGCTACGGTCGCAGGTTCGAATTCTGCCTCGGGCATGGACGTGTGTGATGTCCTTAGGTTAGTTAGGTTTAAGTAGTTCTAGATTCTAGAGGACTGATGACCACAGATGTTAAGTCCGATAGTGCTCAGAGCCAACTTCGACCGTCAACAGTTATTTTGCTCCCGAAATAGCAAAACTCCTAAACTACTTTTAAGTGTCTCATTTCCTAATCTAATTCCCTTAGCATCACCCGACTTAATTCGACTATATTCCATTATCCTCGTTTTGCTTTTGTTGATGTTCATCTTATATCCTCATTTCAAGACACTGTCCATTCCGTTCAACTGCTCTTCCAAATCCTTTGCTGCCTCTGACAGAATTACAATGTCATCGGCGAACCTAAAAGTTTTTACTTCTTCTCCATGGATTTTAATACCTGCTCCGAATTTTTCCTTTGTTTCCTTTACTGCTTGCTCAATATACAGTTTTAATAGCATCGGGGAGAGGCTACAACCCTCTCTCACTCCGTTCTCAGGAACTCGTAATGGAGACGAAGCTCGTGGTCCTGTGGTAGCGATCTCGCTTCCCGCACACGGGGTTCCGGGTTCGTTTCCCGGCGGGGTCAGGGATTTTCCCTGCCTCGAGATGACTGGGTGTTCTTGTGTCGTCTTCATCATCATCATTCATCCTCATTACGGTCGGAGGAAATCAAAAGGCAATGGCAAACCACCTCCGCTAGGACCTTGCATAGTATGGCGGTGCGGGTCTCGCTCCTCGGAGTATGGGATATCATCATTATCATCAATGGAGACGAAAAGGTGTTTTCAATAACAGCACAGAATATTGAACGGGAAGGGGATAGTAGGAGGGATAGCAGATATGTTTGTATGACAAGGATGGAATGTTACAAGTTTCGGTTGGTAGGACTGGTTTCGTGGTTGGGAGTGGAAACAGGTCAAAGCTCGGGAATGACAGGACGGAAAAGTCTTAGCTGTGCATAGGAGGTGGAATATGGTTGAAATGTCAGAGAAGAATAATCCTCACTGAACAAAAAAGAAGTAAGTTTTGGGGTGTTGGTCTTAGTTCCCCGAATTAGGTACCAGATTCGCATATGTACGAAGAGATGAAAGGGTGGAGACTGGAGGAGGTTGTATAGTATGTGAAATGGAGAAAGACAGATACGGAAAGTGAGGTGGCTTTCATGTCTGTCGAGGATTACACGTGGTTTGTAAAATTTTGGAGGGACAGATATTCAGACAGGATTGCCATACGCTAGGATGGGATAGATGAAGGATTTGTAGGTGAGGACTGTGATGGAGGAACCTAGGTTGTTAGTACTTTGAGACGGCTTTGAGTTTTGTGTGTAGTAGTATATAGCTGTATATTCCACACTGATTTCCCATCAAAGGTTAATTCGAAGTGCTTTACTGTGAGGGTTATAGTAAGGGGTTGGTTTGAAGATTGAGGAATGGAAACTGAGATGACAGATTGTGGCACGACTAAAACTGTAGACTTTAAAATTTACAAACGACACGTTATTGTGCGTGTGTAATAAGTAAATGACTGGTCAATACCGTACTGCATTCGCATCACGCCTTCAAGCTTCGTTCAACACTTTGCTAACATGAAACACACGCGGACGGTGAAAGGGCGAAAGTCGCATGTCTTCCGGTTGGCAGGCTGCAGTTCCCCATGTAAGCATTCCGATGTGGCTGGCGCGGCGGGGAAGGGGTTTAGCGGAAGAGAAAACCGACCTGCTGCGGTTCGACCGCGGTTCTCGAGTGTTCCTACCCGGGGAAATGAATGCGACCGAACTGAAAGCTTTAAACGAGTCGCTGGAGCACTCGCCTTTGAAATAGATCTCCGTGGAAACGGTCCGTTAAAAGCTCGGGAATTTCCACTCCTGACTCTTCGGCTTTGACTCAACGAGTAAGGCGCGTTTTCGCAATTAAATTTATACGCGTGGTAGTATCTACGACTGGCGCTCGTAGCATATCGATAAAAACTATCAGAGAAGCTCGCACGTTTTAAGAGGATTAAAAATGTACAGTTCATAATGTTTCACAATTTTATCCATTGCTGCCAATGTTACTTCCGTGTCAGTATTACTTTCGTGAAATAATTTAAAAAAAAAATCCTTCTGTCACAAATTGTGATTTGTATTTCGAGGTCTGGGGGCTTGTCTTCGGGTGCGTTTGGTCAGCGTACATCATAAAAATTAGTTTACTACTGGTCCTATTACGAGTACATAGGCAATCCTATTAAGAGTACACCGGCATTGCTATTACGAGTACATAGGCATACTACAGTTTTTACGAAAGTAATACAGCATCCAAAAATTTCTTACCGTCTGCAGTAGTGTTTGCATGGTTTTAAGCTCAGTATGAGCAGACATGCCATATACATATAGGGGAGAGTGTTGTAACTCTAACACTTTTCAGCCTTTCGCTTCATAGTGTTATATATGCTAGATATGAAATACGTATTTGCAATGCCCCCATGTAACTTCGTAATAGTGTAAAGTGTGAGATGAAAATATACCAACAGAAACATATTAATACCGGTGAATACTGTGAATATTCTTTACTGTGTAAAATACGTTCTGCAACTAAAATCTTAGCCGGTCGCTGTGGCCGAGCGGTTCTAGGCGCTTCAGTTCGGTACCACGCTGCTGCTACGGTCGCATGTTCGAGTCCTGCCTCGGGCATGGATGCGTGTGAGGTCCTTAGGTTGGTTAGGTTTAAGTAGTTCTAAGTCTAGGGGACTGACGACCTCAGATGTTAAGTCCCATAGTGCTTAGAGCCATTTAAACTTTAGCTAAAGACACCAAACGGAAACGAACTTTGTATATCTTTTGTTGTAAAAGGAATAAAACTGTAACTAATTCATTTTCGCTATTCTGTTTCGTCCTTTTTTGTCTGGTTGTAGAGTAAGCACACACGTTTCTAATTACTGTAACTTCAGGAAAAAACATAACATAGCAATTTTTTGGAAATGTACAAGTGGGATTTAATTGCAGTATTAGATCTGATCATATCCCATGATAATAACCATAACTTTGCATGAATATTTGCATCTTTCCCGTCAGAAGCCATAAAGAAAGGATTGATGAAGGTTTGTTCGACAGCAGAACGACCGAACACATTACGTGCACTCTCGTTACCTATTCAACATCGCTAAGCACAAGTACACTGGGATGGATTTGCCGATCATTTCTTGTCGTTCTTTACTTGTATTTTTATACGTAAAAATCTTGCTAAGTTGATCGATAGATCACCTTCGAACTATGGCGTCGGCAATCACTCCAGTAGATTGATTCATATTGTGACTCATGATATTAATAGGTGGTAATCTGATAATTGCCAGAATACACTGATCAGCCAAAACATTATGAACACATCTCACGGCGGCATTGGATGCCGCCTGGTAGGGTTCGGGCATGTGACGCGCTAACAGATGTATGTAAGCGGAACAGACACGGACGGGCGATTACCCAAGGGAAGATATGGGCTGCAAATGTGGATATCCGTTTGATAAGCGTCTTTGACAAAGGGAAGATTATTATTACGTACAGCCTTTGAACGAGTATATTGAAAACGGTGAAACTGCTCGACTGTTGACGTGTTACGTCGTGAGCATCTAAAGAAAGAGGTAGAAGGACAGAGAAACTACCATTAGGCGGTAGATGGTTGGACGTCCACGAGTCTCCACAGAACGTGGGGTTCGGAGGCTTGTCTGCTCTGTAAAGTAGGATAGATGGTGATCTGTGGCATCCCTACCGAAAAATCACAATGCTGGTGCACGCACAAGTATTTCGAAGCACACCGTTTATGTACATTGTCGAATATGGAGATCCGCAGCAAACCACCACTACATGTTCACATGCTGACTGAACGACATCGATTACGATTGCAGAGGGCTCGGGACCATCGGGATCCGACCGTCGATCAATGGAACCGTGTCGGCTTTTCGGGTGAATCACATTTTTGCTACACTGGGTCGCTGGTCGTCTGCACAAACGCCGTCATTGAGGTGAACAGCGGCTCGAAACGTGCAGCGCGCCACAGCAGCCGGCTGGAGGCGGGAGGAGGGGGGGGGGGCAGTGGGAGATATTCTCTTGCACTTGCATGGGACCTATGGTAGTAATCAAAGAAACGGTCACATCTGCGGACCACCTGCACCCCTTCACGCTTCATATCTTTCCCGATGGCGGTGTCATCTTTCAGCAGTGTAACTGTCCGTGTCTCGGAGCCAGAACCATGCCACAGTGGTTTGAGGAGCATTAAAGTGAACTCATATTGATGTCTCGGCCACCAAATTCGCATGGTGTAAATCCTACGGAGCTCATGTGGATCGCTATCGAGCGCCATCACCACGTGCACAAATCAGCGGCCCTTTACTTACGCCAGTTACATAACCTATGCTTAGATGCCTGATGCCACTTACCTCCGCAAACCTACCAACAAAATGTAGGATCCGTGATGCCCAGAATTACTGATGTATTTCGTTCCAAATACGGACAAACAAGTTATTGAGGAGGTGATCATAATGTTTTGACTCACCACCGTGTGTAATTTACCGGGTGATCAAAAAGTCAGTATAAATTTGAAAACTGAATAAATCACGGAATAATGTAGATAGAGAGGTACAAATTGACACACAGAAAAGTAAGACAAAGCAAAGATGATGTTCTTTCGAGGAAATGCTCAGTACGTCCACCATTATTCCTCAACAAGAGCTGTAGTCGAGGCATAATGTTATGAACAGCACTGTAAAGCATGTCCGAAGTTATGGTGAGCCATTGGCGTCGGATGATGTCTTTCAGCATCCCTAGAGATGTTGGTCGATCACGATACACTTGCGACTTCAGGTAACCCCAAAGCCAATAATCGCACGGACTGAGGTCTGGGGACCTGAGAGGCCAAGCATGAGGAAAGTGGCGGCTGAGCACACGATCATCACCAAACGACGCGCGCAAGAGATCTTTCACGCGTCTAGCAATACTTTGTTTTTTGTTTTTGGTTCTAATAAAACCCCACGTCATTCCAAGCATGTGTGTAAATTTTTACCTCTCTATCTACATTATTCCGTGGTTTATTAAGTTTTCAAATTTATACTGACTTTTTGATCACACGGTACATCTTGCGACAATAATCATTAATTCACTTATATTTTTTGCTCAGCTTTGTTGTTTTTTAACGTTTCCCTCTTTCGTTAAGAGCTGCATAGTAATCAGTATTCTTATTTGCTGTGGCGTGCTGGCAAAAGTTGTCATAATAGTAGTATTCCAGGCCTTTCTCTTGAACTATAAATCCTAGAGGAAGCCTCTAGCCAACTCTGTAACAGAAGTTCACAAAATTTTCTCACTCCATTGTGAAATGATGGCATTCACGTTATATGAAGTGCAGTCTTTTTCTGAAATTACATAAAATACTCCGGATATTATGGTTTTTTTTTCTAATGTGAGAGGCTGTTTCAAAGTCAGACATGATCATATACCAAGGAAAAAATGTTATATTCAAATGCAGATGTTTTGCAATTGACAAAATCTCGTCAACTCTATATTTAATAGTCTCTGCATTAGATTATTATTCTACTAGACACCAAAATTCAGTAAGTGAAACCAAATTGACGGGAAGTTTTATATGAAATCAGTCACAAGTCAAAAACATTCTGAAACAGAAGCTATTACCAACCAACACACGTTTCCATTTTGAAGACAGTAAAAATTGTTAACACATAACAGAAACATAGTTCATGTTCAAATAACACGTGTACCGTGGTAGAAGAACATCTGTTCAAGGTACAAGTTGACGCACGACAAATGAAGCGTGGCTTACCCATTCACACGTTACGTAACTAGATTTAAAAATATACACCATTTTATTCACCATGAAACTCTGTAACTGAGGAATCAACAATGTTCTTCAAATAACTTTAATGCATTACAAGGAATTTAAATATATTTAGTTCATAATACTTAAACGCATTACAAAACACAACCTCATGTCTCACAACAACAAAAGCAGTATAAAATGTAACTGCTTATGGCGGTCTCTAGTGCGCGTTCCTTCAAGCGATTCTAAAATCAGTCAGTAGATTGAAAGACCGACCAGGAAACATCGTATGTTTCTACGTACACTCTCCTCCAGGTACAAAACTCTTCCCTGATTATGTTTATTTCATATACATCTTTGTATCACCTTTGAAGTCCAACCCCTGTGAATATGGCCGGTCGGGGCGGGCGAGCGGTACTTTTTTTTTAATTTCATTTTGTTCGCTTTAGTTCGTTGCATCTGCTCGGGGCGGACGTTGTATGACATCCGTTTTAAGTTCGTTGTTGATCGATTAGTTCAGTTTTTTTATTACAGAGGGCTGCTAACCCTCTGACCAAACACGCTGAGCTACCGTGCCGACTATACTAGGCGCTACAGTCTGGAACCACGCGACCGCTACGGTCGCAGGTTCGAATCCTGCCTCGGGCATGGATGTGTATGATGTCCTTAGGTTAATTAGATTTAAGTAGTTCTCAGTTCTAGGGGGCTGATGACCTAAGAAGTTAAGTCCCCTAGTGCTCAGAACCATTTGAACCTGTGTATATTTCGAAAGGTAACATTTTTACATTTGATATTCTTTCACTTGTTTTGATTTGTATTTACAAATTTGCTGTAGCACGATAAGTGTGTATATGTACATGAGAAGTCTACTCATACTGCGCTGGAAAAATCACGTAACCACTACTGGAAACAGTAATTAAGTTTTTGGTGTTGTCCTAGTTTTGTTAACAGTACAAGTAGTAACTTAAATTCGATAAATGATGTTGACTGCTCAAGCACTTGAAGGTGAGCCCCAAGGGCTCGAAATGCATCGTACATAACAATAAAAATCTCGATTTGTGACTAAAGGCGGTTTGTTTTTTATTTTACACAATTATAGTGGCTCAGTACATTGAAGCGACGAAAGTCATGAGATATGCACATACACAGGTGTCGGTAGTCTCGCGCACACAAGGTCTAAAACGGTCTAAAAGGGCAGATCTGGCGTTTGTCCTCAATTGACTCATGTAAGAAAAGATTTCCGACTTGGTTATGGCTGCACTAAATTCAATATTCCGAAGTCCACAGTGTCAAATATGTGAGCAGAACACAACATTTCAGGCATTACCTCTCTCCACACACAATGCGGTGGCCGACGGCCTTCATTTATGCGTAGAGTTGTCAGTGCTAACAGACAAGCAACATTGCATGAAATAACCGTAGAAATCAATGTTGGACGTATGACGAAAGTATCAGTTAGCACACTGCTGCGAATCTGGTGTTAATGGGCAATGGCAGACGGCCGACGCAAGTACTTTTGCTAACAGCACGACGTCGCCCGTAGCGTGTCTCCTGCGCTCCTGACATATCTGTCGGAGCCTAGACGATTGGAAAACCGTGGCCTGGTCAGATAAGTCCCGATTTCAGAATGGTAAGGGCTGATGGCAGAGTTCAAGGGTGGTGCAGACCACACAAAGCAATGGATCCATGTTCTCAACAAGGCACTGTGCGAGCTGGTGGTTCTACATCTACATATATACTCCGCTACCCACCAAGCGGTGTGTGGCGGAGGGCACTATTCGCGACAAACTCATATCCCCCCCTCTGTTCCACTCGCGGATCGCACGAGGGAAAAACGACTGTCTGAACGCCTCAGTACGAGTTCTAATTTCCCTTATCTTTAAATGGTGACCATTGCGCAATTTGAAAGTTGGTGGTAATAAATAATATATGCTCTACATCCTCGGCGAAGATCTGATTGCGGAATTTAGTGTTCAGCCCCTTCCGTTTAGCGCGTCGTCTTTCTGCAAGTATATCCCACTTCGAACTTTCTATGAGATTTGTAACGCTCTAACGATGCTTAAATGTACCAGTCACGAATCTTCCTGCTCTTCTTTGCACCTTCTCAACCACATACAGACGAACAATACTCTAAAACTGGACGAACTAACGTATTGAAAGCAATTTCCTTTGTTGAAGGACTGCATCGCTTCAGGAGTCTACCAATAAACCACAATCTAGAGATCGCCTTGCCCATTACTTGTGTAATCTGATTATTACATTTCAGATCATTTCGAATAGTCACACCCAGATACTTGACGGATGTTACCGCTTCCAAAGACTGATGACCTTAGCAGTTAAGTCCCATAGGATTTCACACACATTTAAACATTTTCTCCCGAATGTAAATCCACTGTCTTCAGCAAAATACCACTATATTTGTTTCTCGGAACAGTGTTCATGCTTTTAGTATCTTTTTTTCCCATAGGATTTCAACAGAAACAAGCGTAACTTCAGGTGTGCCCCAGGGTAGAGCAATAGGTCCGCTGCTTTTTACGATTTACATAAACGATCTGGTTGCTGGTATTGACAGCGGCAATAGACTGTTTGCCGATGATGCTGTAGTCTCCAGGAAAGTAGTATCACACGAAAGTTGTGAACAAATCAATGAGGATTTGCAGGAAATAAATGCGTAATGAAAAGACTGGCTGTTATCTTTCAATATTAGTAAGTGTAGCCTACTGAGTATAACAAGGCGAAAATCACCATTAATGTACTAGTAACAAAATAAATGCCCAGTCTTTGGAAGCGGTAACATCCGACATGTATCTGAATGTGACTGTTCGAAATGATCTCAAATGGTATGATCGAATTACACGAGTAACTGGTAAGGTAGAATCCTGAAGCGATGCAGTCCTTCAACAAAGGAAATAGCTTACAATACGTTAGTTCGTCCAGTCTTAGAGTATTGTTCGTCTGTATGGGACCCTTACCAGTTGGATCTGATTCAAGAGATCGAGAGGGTCCAAAGAAGATCGGCAAGATTCGTGACTGGTACATTTAGCCATCGCGAGAGCGTTACAAATCTCATAGAAAGTTTGGAGTGGGACACACTTGCAGATAGACGGCGCGCTAAACGGAAGGGGCAGCTCACTAAATTCCGAAATCCGAGCTTCACCGAGGGCGTAGAGAATAAATTATTACCACCATCCTTCAAATCGCGCATTGATCATCATTCAAAGATAAGGGAAATTAGGGCACGTACTGCGGCGTTAAGACTGTCGTTTTTCCCTCGTGCGATCCGCGAGTGGAACAGAGGGGGGAGGGGGGGGGGGGGATATGACTTTGGTGCGAATTGTGCCCTCCGCCACACACTGCTTGGTGGCTAGCGGAGTATATATGTAGATGTAGGCATGGACTCAACAAGTCGTTGTAAATCAATTGCAGGAATACTGGGCCCTGCTGCCTCTATTGCCGTCCATTATTGCAAAAGTGTTGCCGTTGCAGGATTTTGTGCACGAACTGACCTCTCGATTATGTCGCGTAAATGTTCTATGGGATTCATGTCGGGCGATCTAGGTCACCAGACCATTCGCTCCAATTCACAAAAATATCCTTCAAACCAATAGCAAACAATTGTGGCCGGATGAAAGATCGCATTTTCGTCCATGACAATTCCATAGTTGTTTGGAAACATGCAGTCCATGAATGACTGCAAATGGTCTCCAAGTAACCGAACATAAGCATTTTTAGTCAATGATCGCTCCAAGTTGATCGGAGGACAGCCCACATCATTATGGACCCACCACCAACTTGCACAGTGCCTTGTTGACAAGTTGCGTCTATGGTTTCGTGGGGTCTGCGCCACACTCGAACACTACCGTCAGCTATTACCAACCGAAGTCGTGACTCATCTGTCCATGAAGAGGCTCCTGCACCGTTTTCAATGAGAATTGTTTGATGAGCCGCAGTACAGCCCGTAATTGGCTCCCCCTGAGTTTCATCTCTGCTCACGTAAGCCTCTAACTATGAAGACAACATTTTGACACAGACACTGAGCTGTAGAGCAACGTAGAGAATTGGCGGAAAACACAAGCGGTTGCCTTCTATGACGAGGGTATTGGGAAGCTGGTAAAACGTTTCGACAAATGTCTAAGTAAAAAATTCTGATTCTCGCAGTGATTTCCATTTCGTGCCCGACGGGACCACACTTTGCGAACAGCCCTTGTAGTTTACAGGAGCGGACTGCATAATCATTCCACTTCGCATACGCAACAATGCCATCGTTCCAACACGGAAGTCAGGACGAAAGCTGCAAGTTCGTTATGAAATCTTGAGAGCAGTCCTGCACTCGCGTGTCATGCAAATGTGATATACTATAAGAAAGTCAAGTACAGATATTTCAGAACTATAGTTATTTGGACGAATATTTTTTCTGTAATAGAGGGAAGTAACAAAATTGTACAGTGCAATATTCGTGGTCAAACGGTATGTCTCAAAGTGGTTGTGAATGGACTATCACAAAACGCGCTGTCACAGCTACATAATATTCATCGTTTTTAGACGCCATATATCTGTGGTCAAGAAGGCGCTTTCAAACAGTAAACTGGAGCCCTCCTTCTGCTTTCGTTTTTTTTTTCGCATTTGTCGGCTTCCTTTACGGCCTACGTAGACCTATTGAAATTAATAGCTTGTAGAACCTGGTACCTCATTGGCACAGCCGGCCGGTGTGACCGAGCGGTTCTAGGCACTTCAGTCTGGAACCGCGAGACCGCTACGGTCGCAGGTTCGAATCCTGCCTCGGGCATGGATGTGTGTGATGTCCTTAGGTTGGTTAGGTTTAAGTGGTTCTAAGTTCTAGGGGACTGATGGCCTCAGATGTTAAGACCCATAGTGCTCAGAGCCATTTGAACCATTTTTGAACCATTGGCACTAGACACTGTAAGGTATTAGTTGTAATTAACATTTTAACCGAACCCTATAATCTAGTGGCCCCGTCAGCAATGAGACTCTAAGGACTAATTTACTTTCCTACGTTCGTACTGACCTTCTTTCTTTTGTCTCTACAGCACGGTTCTTAAACTGTATGTTGATACATTTGGTTGACGAGTGACTCCAGTATCGAAATGTATTAAAAAAGACAGAAATGTATACCTCAATTCAACAGAACTTGATGTTCGCGACGCACACTGTGCCTCTGATTTTGAAGAGTTTAGGACTTACCATACTTATAATAATGGAACAACGTCAAAAGCCGAGCGTTGAAACATATTGATCTACTTTTAACGCTAGGAAAACAGTTCTGTTAGCCACGAATGTGATGACTTTTATCTAATGGGATTTCCACTCAATAATTTTGTCCGTCTATTCAGAAAACGGAAAATCTGTTACCAGCAACACCAACAGCGCGCTTTACTAGAAGTCGTAGCACCGGAATGTTCTCAGTAGTCTAAGCACAGCCCTCTACCACTAGTAGAACATTATTCGCCATTCCGTAATGAAGACAGCGAAAAGTAGTGTCATTTACGCTTCCACTGCGCTCTTCAATTGACTTTCTTCTGCCTGATAATAGGAAAAGGTGGAGAAGCCGCTATTGTTGTTTGCACAGTTCCTTTTTTTACATTCTATTAATGTCACGTACCACTCTCCCGGATAGCCGTGCGAGTTAGCACGCCGCTTTCGGGATTCGGGGAGGCGCAAGGCCCCGTATCTAATCCTTCTTGCGGATTAACGACGAGGGCCGATTCGCTGGCCAACCAGCATGTGGTTTTTAGGCGATTTGCCACATGTCTCTAAGTAAACACCGAGCCGCTACCCACCCCCTGGCTCAGTTGCACAATTCGATTACATCTAGAAAATCTTCAGATCCTTGCTCAAGGGATAACGCTAGACGCAGACTGTTGGCATACACAAATTCCGTCCCGTGAGGCAAAAGGGTGTAGACTAACATTGCCAAATTCAATCATTAACATGCCAATCCGAGAACTGTTAGTTGTTTAGCGCTGCTTATTATCCGTGGTACTGTCTCGTTTTATGCTATTGATATGAAATAGCTCTCGTTCCTTAAATGTAAATAGCAATAATTGTAAGGAATTCTTTTTACTTAAGTGAGACAGGGGTGTCATAGCAGACGTAAATTACAGGTGTTCCAGAATGATTTTTACAGCTTGAGCAAATATATTACAGAAATGGGGATCGGTAATTTTCACACAAATCTAAATTTTTTTTTAATTTTTGCACGTTAGTTATTGACGAAAATCGCTTCCTCTCCCCCCTCCCCCGCTAACAAATGGCACAGTGCGTGGAATGGTAGATAGGGACCGAACATGGTATTCTGAAACCCAGGTTTAGCGACACTTACAGATTACAGAAGCACATCGCCATCACGTCCGGGCATCAGGCGTCAATTGCGCACGTTAATGAGGACATGCTAAGCCTACCATGGGAGCAACTGGAATATTGATTTCATAACTGACATTTGTGGGATAGTTTGCAGAATCTCATGATATGGTAATAGCGAATCATCAGCACTTCTACAGCAGGAATGTGTGGCCGGGATAATTGGCGAATGTTCTTTGGGATCAGTCTTCCTTCCACGCAGCCTAACACGACGGAACTATCGGCATTTCTTGCGGGTAACTTTGCCTACCTTGTAGGCAGAAATGGCACTGATGATTTGAGGGGTTAAGTGGGTGCTACATGATGGTGCTCCAGCCCACATCGCCGTTAACGTCCGGACGCATCTCAGTCGTCTCTTCCCTGGTCGATGGATCGGACGAGGCGGTCCAGTTGCATGGCCCGCTCGTTCACCGAATCTCAACCCATACGATTTCTGGTTATGGGACCATCTCAATATTATCGTGTATGCCGAGCCCATTCAAGATATGAAGACGCTGGAGAAGCGTATTCATGCTGCCTTTGACACTGTTCGGGTGCAGCCTGGCCGATGTGAACGTTTGAGGCAGTACATGCTACGGCACGTACAGGTATGCATTGAGACACATGGAAACCATTTTCAACACATACTGTAACTGTGGCTACATGGTACATTGCTTATTAGACCGCAGTCTCAGTCTGTAACAATGTATGACTGAATAAATGGTCTCTAGAATGGAAGCCATGCATTTCCAGACGTAGGTTCATTAGACGTTTTTCGTTCCGTATGCTCTCACCGATCAATCCCCAGAGTTTGTACATGGTGGAAAAAATCACCATGTATAACCTGGACAGGAGGTCTTGCCTTTATTAAATGATGTAAGGTGCTTTGCTGCAGTGAGAATTTCTGCTTCTAAGTTACTCATGTTGGCAGCTATTTTTATTTCGAATTCTCGAATATTTACTTCGTTTGCTTTGATGAAGGAATTTCGCTAAACAGTGTTTAAAAACACCGTTTTAGTGTTACTGTCATCGGTAACATTATCGTTGCTATGGCGCAGTGAAGGTATTGATTCTTCCGGATTTTAATACATAGTTTTGTTGTGGAAACTATTAAAAAAATTGTCTCACTTAAGTCGGCGCTAAATTTCGAGCTTCAATAAAACATCAACAACCTTGGAGACTTCACGTTTTTTTAAAAAATTTGGCATGCTTTTTTCGTTTCTTCGGCAAAGTCTAACCTTTTTCGTTTAACTTGGGGAATCGATTTGATGTCTCCTTCCAGCAGCGTAACTGGCCTTGTCACAAGATCAGAATCGTGCTGCAGTGATTTGTCTTGACCACCAAATTCCTTTTGCTTAAAGTCGATGAAACACCTTTGGGCTACTATTATGTACCAATTCAGAGCCCGCAGAATTATGCACGTAATTTATGATAACTGCGTTCTCTGTGCTTAGACATCTGGCGCCGCATACCTTCGAAAACCTACCAAGGACTTGTAGAATCCATGTCACGCTGAATCGCTGTATATTGTCAAGACTCTGTTAAGAATGTGCTCATAATGTTTTGGCTACACGGCGTATATCTGTTGCAATTGTAATCTGAATTGCCAACTATTTATTTCGAATAAAGACTGACACTTACTATCGCGGGAGCCATCGCAAGCCCACACCAGATACCAACAGAATAGTCTACATCTGTTCGACTACAAATATTAAGCACACCTTTGGTTGCTTTCGTAACACCTCTGCCATGAACATGTCTAGAGTCTAATATTTTACGCCTGGAATAACAGAGTCACGGCTTGGAAGTTTGGAGTAGACGTGACTTGCCCTCGCTTGCAATGTCACAGCTTGTTACGTTCACCAGGTGACCGGGTTTGGAGTACGTAATGTTCTATGCAATCTCCTACACTTTACAGAGCACAAAGGAAGAATGAGTGGCTGTTTCGAAATAGCTGTGCTGTATCTTTGCCCAAATGCTCCGTAATTCCCCAAACACCATCGTATGTACGATTTTTAGCGTCTTTTGAAAAAAATGGTTCAAATGGCTCTGAGCACTATGGGACTTAACATCTGTGGTCATCAGTCCCCTAGAACTTAGAACCACTTAAACCTAACTAACCTAAGTACACCACACACATCCATGCCCGAGGCAGGATTCGACCTGCGACCGTAGCAGTAACGCGGTTCCGGACTGAGCGCCTAGAACCGCTAGACCTCCGCGGCTGGCCGTCTTTTGAGGACGGAACGTAATGTTCTGCCACCAGGAGAAGTTGGAATAGCTTATACTGCACCACCAACATGGCCCACTTGTTACACTAAGATCGAGAAGGCCGATGTTTCTCGCTAGGACCCTGCTACTAGTGTAGCGTCTGTGGAAGGAGAGCTTTTGTCTTACCATGGTCCTCGCCCGACTGACATCAAACGTTTCGTGGCACCACCACAGTACACACTCTAGCGTATACCGATAACAATCGTGTGGGTTTCGCATTTCAGAATTGTATACTCATGCGCTTTGACCATTATTGCTTGTAACCACAACTTTAAAACATTATTTTATGGCTTTCGGCCAGGCATTCTGATTTTAGGGTCAGTGTTTACAGCTCTCAACCCAGAGTTGCTACAATAATCGCCGATGGACTTCACTTGGCTTCACTACGTCATATATCTAAAAAGTTCTAACATCGCTCTGTTCCATCACAAAAAGAAGATGAAATTTATTTTGAGCATTTTCTACACTGGAAGAAAGGGCGTCACAAAAGATATTGTTGCCTCCAGAAGAGAACGTCTTCGATGTCAATATAATTTGCCTCTCTACGCATTTTTATCCGCTCTGCTTAAGTGTCATTGAAGGATTGATTTTCTTAACATAACCTTATAATGTTATTTCACTCGTCACTAGAGACATGTCCGAAATTCCATCACAAAAATTCTGACTTTAAAGGGTATCCCCTCTTACCTTCTTGTGATTGCAAATATAGCTGATTCTCACTGACGATGCCACTTGGTTCCAGGTATATCTGTAATTAATCTCCGCACGAACCCTTGCGTGCTACAGATAGCCGTAGCGGTACGACAGGTGCAACCGCATCGGAGGGGCGTCTGAAGAGAGACCAAACCAACATATGGTTCCTGAAGAGGGGCAGCAGCATTTTTAGCAGGGCTAACAATCTGTATAATTGATTGATCTGGCTTTGTATCATTAGCTAACATGTCCTCGCTATATTGGTAATGCGAATGGCATTGGAAGGTAATGCGCTAGCCAGATTGCCGCTGGTCTCCGACCAGAGAGATGACACAGGATATTGCAGAGAGTATGTTACTGGTTCCTGGATGTGAAGGGATACCGGTAAGTTTGGTGCGCAAGACGGCAGTATTCTCTTGTGGTGGTCATACTTGGTCGACCAGGATCTTGACGATGAGTATACCTGCCCCCACTTTCTCATGCAGTCCAGTATCGGACCACTGTCACACACAAACGCTCCACAAAATTGAATACTGCATGGTTACATCAATTGGCCAAATATAGACCCACAACGAAGCCCATTTCAAACACTGTTAGGTGCTGATAACTGTATCTCACACGAGTAGCCAGCATCTCCGTGTCGTTCACAGTAATCACTCAACATCTGCCGCTGTTCACGTCCCTTATATACCCTGCAAGCCCTGGTAACAACACTAATGCACTACCTGTTACAGAGATTTGTTACTCTAGTCACTTCCGTACCCGCAGATAGCGAGCATATCAACGAATTTACATTAATATCCAAACATGTCTTCTGGATCTACATCCACGCGCATACTCTGCAAATCACATTTAAGTACCTGGCAGAGGGTTCATAGAACCAACTTCACCGCGCGAAGTGACCGCGCGGTTTGAGGCGTCATGTCGCGGACTGCGCGGCCCCTCCCGTCGGAGGTTCTTAGCATAATCTAGTTTAAGTTTGTTGAAGTTGTGTGTAAGTCTAGGGATCGATGACCTCAGCAGTTTGGTCCCTTACGAATTCACACACATTTGAACATTTGAAACACCTTCACAATAATTCTCTGTTATCACAACTCTAACAGAGCGCAGAAAAAACCAATATCTATATTTTTCGGTGCGAGCTCTGATTTCCCATATTTTAATACGATGATATTTTCCCCCTATGTAAGTTGATGTCAACAAAATATTTTCGCATTCAGAGGAGAAAGTTGGTGATTGAAATATCGTGAGAAGATTCGGCGCCAACGAAAACGCACTTGTTTTAATGGTGTCCACCGCAAATCCTGTATCATTTCCGTGACACTCTGTCCCCCATTTGTCGGTAATTCAAAACGTGCTACCCTTCTTTGGACTTTCTCTATGTACCCGTTAATCATATCTGGTAAGGATGCCAGACCACGCAGCAGTACTCCAAAATGGGAAGGACAAGCGTAGTGTTGGCAGTTTCTTCAGTAGATCTGTTACATTTTCTCAGTGTTCAGCCAATAAAATGCAGTTTTGACTTGCCTTCTCCACAACATTTTCTATGTGTGCCGGCCGGAGTGGCCGAGCGGTACTAGGCGCTACAGTCTGGAACCGCGCCACAGCTACGGTCGCAGTTTCGAATCCTGCCTCGGGCATGAATGTGTGTGATGTCTTTAGATTAGTTATGTTCTAGGGGACTGATGACATCAGAAGTTAAGTGCTCAGAGCCATTTCTATGTGTTCTTTCCAATTTAAGTTGTTCGTAATTGTAATTCCTAGTTATTTAGTTGAATTTGCAGCATTTAGATTTTACTCATTAGCCGTGTAACTGAAGTTTAACGAATTCCTGTTAGCACTCACGTGGATGACAGTACACTTTTCATTATTTGGTTTTAAAAAAATGGTTCAAATGGCTCTGGGCACTACGGGACTTAACTTCTGAGGTCATCAGTCCCCTAGAACTTAGAACAACTTAAAACTAACTAACCTAAGGACGTCACACACATCCATGCCCGAGGCAGGACTCGAACCTGCGACGTAGTGGCCGCGCAGTTCCAGACTGTAGCGCCTAGAACCGCTCGGCCATCCCGGCCGGCTATTTAGGGTCAATTGGCAAGTTTCGATCCGTAAAGTATCTAAATCGTTTTGCAATTGGTTTTGATCTTCTCACGACTTTGTTAATCGATAAACGACAGTATCACCTACAAAAAGCCCCTAAGAGAGAGATTGTCTCCTAAATTTTTTATACGGATAACGAACAGTAGAGGGCCTATAACATTACCTTTGTGAACGCCAGAAATCACTCCTATTTTCCTCGATTAATTTCGTCAGTTACTACGAACCGGGACCTCACTGACAGGAAATTATTAATCCAGTCACATAACTGAGACGATATTCCATAAGCATCCAGTTTTTCAAGCCGGTTGTGAGGTTCAGGAAATCTGGGAATCAAGAATTAATTTAAAATCCGTTTTCAACAGCACTGAACACTTCGTACGAATAAAAAGCTAGTCGTGTTTTACAAGAACAATGTTTTCTAAATCCGTACCGCTCATGTCAGGCAGTGTAGTCTAGAATGTAAGCCACTAAAATTAGTAGATGTTATTTGCTATTAGGCTGTCTTCAAATGGCTCTGAGCACTATGGGACTTAACTTCTGAGGTCATATGTCCCCTAGAACTTAGAACTACTAAAACCTAACTAACCTAAGAACATCACACACATCCATGCCCGAGGCAGGATTCGAACCTGCGACCGTAGCTGTCGAGCGGTTCCAGACTGTAGCACCTAGAACCGCTCGGCCACTCTGGCCGGCTGCTGCTAGGGCATCAAGAAAACGAACGATGACCGGAGTACAGACAATGTAAAATGAAGGTTGGCAAAACCAAGAAAAGCATTTCTGAAAAAGACAATTCTTGTTCGGAAGTGAAACGATAAACAGATCAGACAAAAGCAGAATAGTAGCTTTTGAAACGTAGTGCTACAGAAGTATGTTGAAGATTACATGGACAGATCTGTGAGGGAACTGATTCGAAATGGTGAGATAAATTTATGCCACAGTTTGACTTACAGGAGGGATTGAAAGGACACATCCTGAGGTATCAAGGAATGGTCAGTTTTGAGGATGGGTGGAGGTGGAGGTAAGAATTGTAGAGGGTATCAAGACCTGTCTACAGTAAACAAGATCAAGTGGTTACAGGGTGCAGTAATTATGCAGAGATGAAAACGCTCGCATAGTACAGACTGCTGAGAAGAGGCGCTTGAAACACATCTTTTGACTGGATACCTATATGTCATCAATCTGACAATATACTTTGATAAGCCAAAACATTATGACCACTGCCCACCGAGACGTTGGATGCCGCCTGTTGGAGTTGCGGGCATGTGACGCGGTAACACAAGTATGTAAGTGGAACAGACAGAGATGGGGGGATCACCCTAGCGAAGATATGAGTTGCAAATGGAAAAATCCATTGAGATAAGCGACTTTGACAAAGGGCAGATTACTATTGTGAGTCTGAGATTATTATTAGGCAGAAACTGTGAACGAATATCTCGAAAACGGCGAAACTGGTCCAATGTTCACGTGCTACTGCCGTGAGCATCAACGGAAAGAGAGGACAGTAAAACCACCACTAGGCGCTAAAAGGTTGGACGTCGATGACTCTTCACACAACGTGGAGTTCGGAGGCTTGTCTGCTGTGTAAAACAGGATAGATGGTGATCTGTGGCATCTCTGCCGAAAGAGCACAATGCTGGTGCACGCACAAGTGTTTTGGTGCGCACCATTCATCGTACATTGTTGAACATGAAGATCCACAGCAGACCACCACTATATGTTCACATGTTGACAGAACGACACGCTTGATATCTTCCCCGATGGCGATGTCCTCTTTCAGCAGTATAACTGACCGTGTCTCGGAGCCAGAACCATGCCACAGTGGTTTAAGGAGCATTGTAGTGAACTCAGGTTGATGTCTCGGCGACCAAATTCGCCTGATGTATAGCCTATGGAAGCCATCTGACCCGTAATCGGGCGCTATTATCGCGAACGTACACCAGCGGCCCGTTATTTACGCTATCTACACGACCTAGACATCTAATGCTGCACAAACCTACCAACAAATTGTCGGATCTCTGGTACGCAGAATCAATAATGTAATTCGTCCCAAAGACGGACAAACAAGCTATTAAGCAGTTGGTCATAATGTTTTGGCTCATCAGTGTATTCCGGAAGCCTGCCATACGTCAGTGCATGTAATATAGAGTGGTAGTTCCGTTAACCAATTCTTGTCCTTTCCGTAACTGGCATTAACAATGTAGTGTTGCGGCCCTTTGTTCAAGAGAATACGACAGTCGCGGAATCGGCTGGTTTGAGAGTGGTGTCGCTTGGTGGCGGGCGCGAAGGCCCTGGGTTCGATTACGGACGCCAGCGAATCGTTACGTCACGGCAGTTCGTGCCGGCGTGTCGCGCCGTGAAAGTAAACGTGGGCTAGCACAGCCGATCCGCTCGTCGATTAAGGGACGGGAGAGCGCTGCTCCGAGTTAACACGCACGGGTCAGTCGCTGCCGCTCGCGGAGAGAGCGGAACGGGGACTGCCGTTTCTGTGACCGAACGTCCGGCGAACGACAACGTTCCGTCAGTTTGAATGGAACATTCCTTGTAACGGCTCTCGTTTTTCCGCCAACATATTTTTTTTTTCTATTACATGTGTGGTGACGCCGTACTCAAGATTCTGCGCCCTTATATATACTCAATGAAGGAGAAATACCGACGTCAGGCGCATTAGAGTATTGAAATCTTTCATTACCGACAAGTGAAACTTGGCGCCGGACGGTGACTTGAACCCAGATTTCCTGGTTTGGCTGTTTGAGCATGCTTCCCATCCATCCCAAATACCCAACTCCGACCTCTTGGGGTTATGATGTGAGATGCTGCGAGCAATAAGGAAAATGGACAGGGGGCGCTACAGAAGAAGTATGCGATTAGTTGGGAATTTGAGTTGGTGGCAGTTAACAGAAAAATTTAAATTTATTAAATAGTCGCTATTGGATCTCATGTTTTGAAGTACCTGAATGGCCACAGAGCAATCTCCGCTGGTTTAATTTCTTTAAAAAAAAAAAAGAAACAAAAAACAAAAGGCGTTTAAAGTGACTGCTCGTGCAGAGTGCGAAATCCGCGTTTGAGTCCTGGACCAGCACAAATTTTGCACTCGTCACTATGTGGCTCACGTCGGTATTTCTCTTTTTTATGTATAGATATATCTGTCTCTATATTCCCATTAGCCTTTGGCCACCTAATTACCAACGTTTTTCTTGTTAACTGCAGAAGATATTTTGTAGATCCTTCTTATTCCAAACCCACACCAAACGATCCCTTACAATGTGCTACATAAAAAATTATTTAACAAAAGATCGCAAAAACACCCCTTGTCCTCTCTGCAGAGTCAATCATGCCCTCAAACAGTTATTCATCTTTGCAATAAACTCACCAACTAAATATGGCACACCCAGTTGCAAGAATACATTTTGCTTTGGAGCGCTGTATGCTGTGTATAAATGATTCAAAATGGTTCAAATGGTTCTAAGCACTATGTAACTTAACATCTGAGGTCATCAGTCAACCTAGACTTAGAACTACGTAAACGTATCTAACCTGAAGACATCACACACATCCATGCCCGGGGCAGGATTCGAACATGCGACCGCAGCATCCTGTAGAAATGGTAATAAGCGATCCACCGCTGTCTTATGTCAAGGCAGTGAAATGGTGTGTATGTACCAGTCGGTTGAATGGAATAAGTGCAGTAAGATTGTTTGACATGGACATGTTACCGAACAGCAGAAAGGAACTGTCGTGTTGTCACTGTTTGGAATGGTAGATGAAACGTAGCAGTCAACATCCTCTCGATTTGTTAGCTCCTACGGGGCCTAATTATCAATGGCGGGTGTCGCTGGATATGACGTACCTGATGAAACTTGTAGACTCTCTTCGTAGCCGAAATGAAGACACTATCAAGGCTACAGCTCATACACGGTATTAGCATGATGTGTCCTCGGGAATAATTAATTCTTTGTCCAGTATGCGTACCTGCAACTTATCCAACCCAATTACTACCACAAGTGCAAGGAAAACGTCCATCCCACTTCAACTTAGTTACATGACGTCGTCCTTCCCAATGGAACACAATTTCTCTCTATTTCCTGTGTCTCGCTTCCATCACGGAAGACATCAGTATACTGTATATCACTACGTACATAAACTCGTACCCAACGCAACTGCAGTAGGACTTGTTGGCTGTATACAGAATGTTCAGAAACTATCTTGAAAACTTGTGAAGGTGTTGCAGGATAGGTTGTGCTGAGAAATAATGAAAAAATTCAAGCGATCCACCAGAGACGGTGTTGCCTAAGATGTGCTTCGTTTGAGTCTGTAAAACCGAACAAGAGAGTGATACAAAAATTGTACATGGAACGGTAGTAAGGATCGAACCCGAGCTAAAGGCCGAACTACTTAGTACTGACTGCACAAAATATTTTCCTTTTGTGTCGTATTTTACCAAGATACTCAACAAAGACATGTGTGTTCCAGTATTTCATTATTATTGGACTGTGAGAGATAGATTAAAGCTATAGATTTATTATCAAAATATTGCCTTAGTAGACAGGAATGGTAATAAGGAAAGAATAGTAGATAATACGCCGTAACTCATCTGCAGACCAGCCGACAGGCTTGCAAGAAAATTATAGAAGAGGGTTATGATTCTTTTTACTCGTGCAGTAACAAGTCACAACGACAGTCTGTCTTGGCAATACTGTAAATGTTTTCTAATATTTTCTCTCTAAGGTTATATAACATTTTTCTGTGATTAAAGTTTGTAGAAAGCGTTTTGAAGTGGAGCCACGTATCTGGTACATGAGACTCTTCCCTTTGCTAAAAATCCACGGCCAAAACTACTTGTAACGTGTGTCTCATGCGTACCACAGCATCACATAAAAAGGAAGATCATAGACTAAAAGCACTTTTGAGCAGAGTTTATTCGTCGAATATTCGATTCTTTTGGGATCATGCCAAAAAAAATCGTACAACATTTAGCAGAAATTACGAAAAATTGCACATATCTCGAAAGGAAAAATGCGTTTTACTTCCTCCAGTAGTCGTAAAGAAGACATACAAAAATCAAAGTGCAAGCTTCCAAAATGATTGAAAATGTCGCTTACTTGTGATTGAATTACACATCGATCCACTCATACAATCTGCGAAAGAATAATGTACAAGTTGTTGACAAACCGGCAAATAACGTGATCCTGTAACATCCTGACTTTTCTCTGTACTAGAAAGGACCGACATACAAAATAGTTCAAAACTTTTTATTGCGCTGAGAGCATCGCTATAAACGTTTGCGATAGCGATGCATTGTGATTGGCATTGTAAGACATCATTAACAATGTACAACACGGAGTAAATTATAATAGTTTAGTTGATTTATGTACTGTTTAGTAATTAACGATGAATTTCGGCAGAACACTAAAATCATTTTCAGCCATTCTCTTGTCTCTACCTCTGCACAATGATATCTACACATCCTTGCGCCATTTTGAGTAAGGGGCGGGAAGTATGACGCTTCGATTGAAAGGAAGGCATAAGCAATACCGTCTACGCGTGTACATAGTTAATTCTACAAAGCTCTACCTTTCGCCGTAAAGATGAAGCCAGACTGACAGCAGCTCGCACGGAGAGAATAGCCACTTCTCGCTATTCATCTGTGAATTGAGCGTAAGGAAAATATAAATTCGGTTGACTAAGAAGTTCCATTTATCACAGAATTCATTATGATTTCAAATCTGTGCAGATACCATTGAACGGAAAAAGCTGCAGTAAATGACGAGGAAAAGACTCCTAATGAGGAAGGCACGATATCAAAACATGTCGTGGTAATTTAGTGCGTATTACACAGAGTAGGAAACTACATTGTGTCACAGTCCTCGAAACTAAAAATTACTCTCTCTGGCTAGGAAGAAAATAATAAAAGACCGTTAACATGTAACTGAGACATTCATTACCAACAAAACATTATATAGACCGCACTGTACGATCATATTACTCATTCTACTCATTCGAGTTACCTGTGGTTCAAAATCACTACTACCGTTGCTCCGCTTCATAGGATCCTGAGCGATCACAGCTAGAATATTATCTGTCCACGTATACAGCATTCGCACAGCAAAAAGCGCTCTCGAGACGGTCGCTTCTCACGCTGCGAGTAATTTTTAGTCCCTCGTCACTGTTTGTGTTAACAATATTTGTCTATGAAGCAGCCAACCTCGTAAAATGAAAGAAACTGAAAATCTACCAAGTTTCAAAAGTATGTGGTTTGTCTCATGAATTACCGGTAGCCTTCTCTGTATTCTCCGCAGGATCCACATACAATATTATTTTGTCTCATGATTATTGGAAAAACTCCTAAACACGTTACAAATCCCTGCTTCCCTTTTTTTGCTTTCTTTTATTGATCTAACGTGAGTTTCCAGAAATCACTAGAGAGTCGTTCCATTAACATATGGTTTCATATTAAGCTATTTGAACCAGAAGTCATACTGAGCTTTTTCACTTTCTGTCTCATATTTCGTCCAGCAAATTTTTCAGCTGCTGTGTTCTAGATATATTGTGCCTAACCCTGATACCAATGACGCAGTGGCGAATTGTTTTGTATTGATATAGGCGTGCACTGTCACAATGAGTGCCGTCTGATGATGGAAATGCTATATTCCGAAACAGATCACACTGTAAATTAACTTGATTTTCTCACAAAAATATATGTTACACCTTTCTTAATGTTGTTGTTATGGTCGTCATCCGAAAACTGTTTTGATGCAGATCTCCATTCTACTCTATCCCGTACAAGTGTCTTCATCTCCTAATAACTAAGGCATCCTATATCCTTCTGAATCTGCATACAGTACTCATCTGTTGGTATCCCTCTACGATTAATATCTATCTTAAAATTAGCTTTTGCATAGCAAATAACTTACGAACGAACACAATATACAGACATGACAAAACTCTAAAACAAGACCAATCAGGAAAATATGAAATTAAATGCAGCGATAGCGACGCGTTCTGTATCGGACAAAAGGAGTGAAAACTTATTACAGAATATAAAGAACACATAAATGAAAACGAAAACAAGTTCTGCACAATTAGCACGCATCTGAGGGAGAAACAACATTGTACACCAGACGTAATCAATAATCTTTCAGTTCTTAATCGAGCAGAAAAGTGGAGGTATATGAACAATCTGGGGAAGAAAGAGATCTACGTACGTTTAAAAAAATCCAAATAATATTATAAAAGGATAACCCGAACTTCGAAATGAAATGTATATTGAGAATTTTGACGAAATTCTTCTGAGTATATAGATAACGCACAACTGATGACCGCCCCAAATTTCAGTTCAACAAAAATCGACTTTCGTCACAAGATAATGAAATCACAGACTATGTCCCTGCCATAAAGGTAGATCGATAACATCATAACTGCAAACCTGTAAATATTCCAAAGCAGAATAATTGGTAAGTAACGTGAAGTAAATAGTTTAAAAACTATGCATCAAATATATATTTATACGTACATATTTATATTTGCAGTGGCCTGACTTTGTAGGGGTCCGTTTGCAAGTTAACCGTGCTCGAAACTAGTCGCGGAATAATAAAATAGCGTAAAAATGACCATATTGCAGTTTTGTCGGAATACACATATAATAAATGCAGTTCTTGCCAATGCAGTAAAGCTGAGCGGAAATGAAGACGGTAGTGCGTAAAATATTAATTAAGAAATTACGACACGTGGCGAGATGATGCCACTGTACCCAGAATAATTGTGATTGAGCGCCGTGGCAATGGATTAAATCAGACGAGAAAACTTGTTCAGGCGCGTACATCGGCTGGCTGTGGAAGATGAGAGGGAGAAGAGGCGCTGGGGCGGAGCTGTACTCACGTGCATGTTGTCTGGAGGGTGTTCAGCTAGAGACTGCGCCGCCGCCGGCGCGGCTCCAGCAGGGAAAGCTTTGGCCTATGGTGGCCTTGGCCGCTTTGCGGGATCGCCACCAACAGGTGAGCCGAGCTGAGCTGAGCTGGCCCTGCCTGCTCGGAGAAAGGCCCGGGGACACGCGGCCATGCCTAAAGTCCGGACTCACTAAGGCCCGCCCAGTCTGCAGGGGAATGGCGAAGGGCGGGGAACTCCGCAATGAATTTGCACCCCGAAGCGAGTGTTGTCCCTCCAAGCACCTGCAACAATAGAGACTCCGTGACCGGAAGTTATGAATATCTCTTCCAATACAGGTCGATACAGTAGCTGTTCACGGGCAGTACAGGGTATCCCAGAAATCTTTCGTTGATTACAAACATGCTTAAGGCACAAACTACACTGAAGCGCCAAAGAAACTGGCACAGGCATGCGTATTCAAACACAGAGATATGTAAACAGGCAGAATATGGCGCTGCGGTTGGCAACGCCTATATAAGACAACAGCAGTTGGTGCACTTGTTAGATCAATTACTGCTGCTACAATGGCAGATTACCTAGATTTAAGTGAGTTTGAACTTGGTGGTATAGTCGGCGCACGAGCGATGAGACACAGCATCGCCGTGGTAGCGATGAAGTGGGGATTTTTCCGTACGACCGTTTCACGAGTGTACCGTGAATGTCAGGAATCCGGTAAAACATCAATTCTCCGACATCGCTGCGGTCGGAAAAAGATACTGCAAGAACGAGGCCAACGATGATTGAAGAGAATCGTTCAATGTGTCCGAAGTGTAACCCTTCCGCAAACTGCTGCAGATTTCAGTGTTGGCCATCGACAAGTGTCAACGTGCCAACCATTCACGAAACATAATCGATATGGGCTTTCGGAGGCGAAGCCCACTCGTGTATCTTTTATGACTGCGCGACACAAAGCTTTACTCCTCGCCTGGGCCCGTCAACAACGACATTAGACTGTCGATGACTGGAAACATGTTGCGTGGTCGGACGAGTCTCGTTTAAAATTGTGTCGAGCGTATGGACGTCTATGGTTATGGAGAAAACGTGAATAATCCATGTACCCTGCATGTCAGCGGGGACTGTTAAAGCTGGTGGAGGCTCTGTAATGGTGTGGGGCGTGTGCAGTTGGAGTGATATGGGACCCCTGATACGTCTAGATACGACTCTGACAGGTGACACGTACATAAGCATTCTGTCTGATCACCTGCATCCATTCATGTCCATTGTGCATTCCAACGGATTTGGGCAATTCCAGCAGGTCAGTGCGGCACCCCATGTGTCCGGAATTGCTACAGAGTGGCTCCAGGGACACTCCTCTGAGTTTAAACATTTCAGTTCACCACCAAACTCCCCAGACATGGACATTATTGGGCATATCCCGGATGACTTGCAATGTCCTATTCAGAAGAGATCTCCACCCCGTCGTACTCTTACGGCAGGATTCATGGTGTCGATTCCCTCCGGCACTACTTCAGACATTAGTCGAGTCCATGCCATGTCGTGTTGCGGTACTTCTGCGTTATGGTGGGAACTCTACACGATATTAGGCAGGTGTACCAGTTTCTTTGGCTCTTCAGTGCATGACACAAAGACACATATTTCTTATCTTGAAATGCAGGTAACATATTCAAGCTTTTGTGTACATACACACACAATTAATAAATTTCGTCTTGTGGCCCTTTCGTTGACACGAAGATATTCAGTTCCACCCATGTGTTGGTCAAAACTACGAGAAGTATGGATGTTACGATGTCAGTAATTCTACACCGTAACGTAGCGATGTCATTTGCTGGTGTTTTCTAAACCTGGTCCTTGAAATATCCCCAAAGAAAGAAATCTAGTTGTCTTACGGATGGTGATCGCGGAGGCCAGTTGACGGAACCAACAACCCCGCTCCATTTTCCGAGAAAAGCTGTATCCAAATGGGCACAAACAGCTAACCCCAGTGAGGTGGAGCACCATCTCGCTAGAAAATTAGGTCCAGAACTTCCTGAATCTGTGGCAAGACAAATAACTGCAACATATCAAGATAGTTATTGGCTGTGGTTGTCGTTTCACTGAAGAAGAAAGGTACTATGATCTTATTTTGCATAAAATCACACCACATGTTTAACTTAGGGCTCTCTCTGATGGTTTCAGACACAGCGTGGGTATCTCAGACACCCACATCAAAGCACTCTGTCGGTTGACAACACCATTCAAATGAAATGTGGCCTAATCTGGGAAAAGGTCACGTTTCGGACACACATAATCTTCCTCAATCTCAGCCAGCATGGCAACAGAACATTGATAACGAACATAGCAATCCGTTGGATGGAGGGACTGCACGATCTGGAACTTGTAGGCACGGAAAAGAAGTTGTTTATGTCGGATGCGTCGCAATGATGTCATCGCAAACTGCAACTCACATGAGGCTCTGCGGAATGACTTCTTGGGACTTTGAAGGAAGGCGTATCTCACTGCCTCAGTTGTCTGTGCTCTAGGTAAAAGCCCGCCTGTTCTAGGGTGATCAAAGACGCTCCCGTTTCCTTAAATTTCGCATACCTCATCTTGATGCTCTTAACATATGGTGGCTGTTTGTGGTTTAACGTCTCTAATTTTCTCTGGACTGCTTTTGGTGACTGTGTCTCGTAATACCAGAAGGAAACATTGAGTACATGTTGTTTGCAATTGGTGGCCGATTCCGCTTATGTTGCGACGCTGGGCACTGTAACAAACAAAGCAACAGTAAGTATGTATGTACACAAAAACTTGGATCTGTCACGTGCTCAGAGCCATTTGAACCATTTTGTCACATGCAGTTCAAGACAACATGTGTTTGTCTACGTGTCGTATTTTATGCCTTATGAATGTCTGCAATCATGAAAAGGCTTGTGGGACACCCAATATTTTGAAGGATGTGTTACTAGACCATTCACGACATACACTGCCTATCAGAAAAAAAGTGAAGCACCCAGAGCGGAAAGAGGAAGCGAAATGAAACTTCACACGTTCAGAAGGGTATATTATTGCAGTGATTACGAAGTCGAGACAAATTTATAACGAACTTGGAAGCATGAACATACTTTGGTTAGCAAGAGTGTCAGGAAACTCATTGTGTCCTCTCCTGAGCCAGGCTGCCACAGAACTGCTGTAACTGGTGCTTGATATCCTGGATACTAGCACTGGAACGGAACTGACGTAAGAGCTGACCCTATACATGTCCTGTCAGGAACCTCGGTCTTATTGGCCACGGCAATACCTCCGTATCATGCAGACAGTTCATAGGGACGCATAGACTGTGTGCATGAGCATTGTCCTATTGAAAAATGGCACCATGTTACAGTCTCTTGAGAGGCTTAAGGACGCCACCGTAGTTTCCGATCACTGTAATCCTGAGTAGTGCGGAACCACTATTCATCTTTGAACGCAATGTGACGCCATTCGTCAGAAATCCACGTTTTTCAGTCACAGAACCACCCATGACGCAGCCGTTTGTGGGACGTTAATTCCGTAGTCCGTCTGCTGTTAGTCTCCGACTACGTGCTTGGTGCACACAGCGGAGATCCTCCTCTGGGTGGTGGTCGGATGTGACCACACAGAGCCTTTGCATCACGTCCTCACTCTCCCGTGTAAACCAGAATCATACCATTGCCACGCCCGAATTCCCAAAAATCTGGGTACTGCACGATTCGACCAGCTGGTTAAATGGCCCCATTCAAACTCTCTCAGGTGCTGATAACGTTGTCTCGCCCGAGTGCGTGATATCTCCGTGTCCTTCAAAGTGATCACTAAGCATATGACGCTGTTGACAGCCTTTATACACTCCTGGAAATTGAAATAAGAACACCGTGAATTCATTGTCCCAGGAAGAGGAAACTTTATTGACACATTCCTGGGGTCAGATACATCACATGATCACACTGACAGAACCACAGGCACATAGACACAGGCAACAGAGCATGCACAATGTCGGCACTAGTACAGTGTATATCCACCTTTCGCAGCAATGCAGGCTGCTATTCTCCCATGGAGACGATCGTAGAGATGCAGGATGTAGTCCTGTGGAACGGCTTGCCATGCCATTTCCACCTGGTGCACCTACTTGCTCGAGGTAGCGGCTCCGGTCTCGTAAACTGACATACGGCAGGGAAAGCGGTGTGCTGATCACATGTCCCTCCATATCCCCATCCAGTGAAGCCTTGAGGCTGGGGATGACACGGCGGCCCGCCGATACCGTCGGGTCTTCATACCTGTTCGGGAGGACTTCAGTTTAATCTACATAAATGTCTCGGTGCATAGCACTGAGAACTCTATGAGATTTTCCGTGGACGGCGCCTTTGTAGACATCTATAGCTGTACTCCGAAAGTGTAGCGGAGGATACGTAATGTACCAGCACATCTACAGTGGCGTCACTCAGTGATGCAAGAATTGTCTCTTAACCTGTCATCACACGAGTCGTGTCATTCATCGTGCAACGCCGTGATTTGATTTCCTCCATGCTGATGGACACTCAGAAACGATCCGGTTTGTGCCTACAGTACGTTTGCCTCAACATTGTATATGCCATCGCAGCGCGCTCCAGCCGGAGTTGTCGGCTGCATAAGGCTCTGAAATCACACAATTAGTTTAAGAAATAGACTGACTTAAAATTACTACCTCAGCTCTACTGAACCGCACATGTCCATATACTAGTCATGTTGTCCTCTCTATAGTATGCATAAATAAAAACATCAATATCCACCAACATGTTATAAGACAAAAAGGAAAGCTTCACATCTACACTCCTGGAAATTGAAATAAGAACACCGTGAATTCATTGTCCCAGGAAGGGGAAACTTTACTGACACATTCCTGGAGTCAGATACATCACATGATCACACTGACAGAACCACAGGCACATAGACACAGGCAACAGAGCATGCACAATGTCGGCACTAGTACAGTGTATATCCACCTTTCGCAGCAATGCAGGCTGCTATTCTCCCATGGAGACGATCGTAGAGATGCTGAACGTAGTCCTGTGGAACGGCTTGCCATGCCATTTCCACCTGGCGCCTCAGTTGGACCAGCGTTCGTGCTGAGACGACGCTTCATCCAGTCCCAAACATGCTCAATGGGGGACAAATCCGGAGATCTTGCTGGCCAGGGTAGTTGACTTACACTTTCTAGAGCACGTTGGGTGGCACGGGATACATGAGGACGTGCATTGTAATGTTGGAACAGCAAGTTCCCTTGCCGGTCTAGGAATGGTAGAACGATGGGTTCGATGACGGTTTGGATGTACCGTGCACTATTCAGTGTCCTCTCGACGATCACCAGAGGTGTATGGCCAGTGTAGGAGATCGCTCCCCACACCATGATGCCGGGTGTTGGCCCTGTGTGCCTCGGTCATATGCAGTCCTGATTGTGGCGCTCACCTGCACGGCGCCAAACACGCATACGACCATCATTGGCACCAAGGCAGAAGCGACTCTCATCGCTGAAGACGACACGTCTCCATTCGTCCCTCCATTCACGCCTGTCGCGACACCACTGGAGGCGGGCTGCACGATGTTGGGGCTTGAGCGGAAGACGGCCTAACGGTGTGCGGGACCGTAGCCCAGCTTCATGGAGACGGTTGCGAATGGTCCTCGCCGATACCCCAGGAGCAACAGTGTCCCTAATTTGCTGGGAAGTGGCGGTGCGGTCCCCTACGGCACTGCGTAGGATCCTACGGTCTTGGCGTGCATCCGTGCGTCGCTGCAATCCGGTCCCAGGTCGACGGGCACGTGCACCTTCCGCCGACCACTGGCGACAACATCGATGTACTGTGGAGACCTCACGCCCCACGTGTTGAGCAATTCGGCGGTACGTCCACCCGGCCTCCCGCATGCCCACTATACGCCCTCGCTCAAAGTCCGTCAACTGCACATACGGTTCACGTCCACGCTGTCGCGGCATGCTACCAGTGTTAAAGACTGCGATGGAGCTCCGTATGCCACGGCAAACTGGCTGACACTGACGGCGGCGGTGCACAAATGCTGCGCAGCTAGCGCCATTCGACGGCCAACACCGCGGTTCGTGGTGCGTCCGCTGTGCCGTGCGTGTGATCATTGCTTTTACAGCCCTCTCGCAGTGTCCGGAGCAAGTATGGTGGGTCTGACACACCGGTGTCAATGTGTTCTTTTTTCCATTTCCAGGAGTGTAGTCAGTAACGAAATCCATACATATTATAATAATGTATGTATGTATATACGTATGTTCCACATCCCGTCCTAAACCAATAGACCTATTTCAATCAAGTTTCGTACACATATCACTTGCTGTGTAGAAAAAACCTCTGTGTCGATAAGAACCGCATTTATGTCAAAGGGGTGGGGGTGAAAAACAGTGTAGTCCACAGCACGCTAACAGCAATATTTTATGCATCCAGTATTTGAAAGTGAGAGCACTTAGCGACTTATAACAAACTTTACACATAATTTCAAACCTTTAAGAAATTTTTCTCGCTGACAACTACCACAAAATTATGAAACTACATTTACTGCACAAGTAGGAAAACTGCCGAGTGAACCATGACGTTTTTATTTACTACTTCCTCACTACTAACTGCATTTGCAACGCAATTTTCTGACAGTATTCACATATACCACTGAATGTGCCAACAAAAATATATCGTTTTAATGCATATAATTCAAGGGCAACGGCGTCATAAGCATTGAACTGTGTGAAAATGAAACTGCGGGGCAAAACTCACTAGAGGTATAGCAGAAGTATGTATACCTATACGAGGGTGGTTTGAAAATTTCTCGGAATCACCACAAGAGGTCAGCGAGTGCGCAATGAGTTGTTCACGTGACATTCATTGGACTGCTGCCTGTAACTATGTACCACGTCAATGCTCCTGGAAGAGAGCTGTGGCGGTGGCGTGGTTCTGTTGTTGTTCCCGCGTATTGATTTGCAAATGTGGAAAAAAAATCGAAATTCGAGCAGTTATTAAGTACTTCGTAAAGAGAGGTATGAAAGCAAAGGGCATTCATGCCGATTTCCAGATTACACAGGGGGTCTCTACTTCTTCATATTCAACTGTTGCCGAGTGGACAAATGAATTTAAATTTGGTCGGGAGAGCTTAGATGATGATCTGGGCAGTGGTCGGCCCAGATGTGTCACTACTGCAGAAATCATTGCAAAAGTGCACAAAACGGCCATGGAGGAGCGCCGAGTGCAAGTGCGTGAAATTGCTCATGCATGCCAGATGTCGTCTGATAGAGTATATGCCGTTTTAACTGAAGAATTAGAAATGAAAAAATTATCTGCAATATGGGTGCCGCGACTCTTGACGCTGGATCAAAAACGCATGCCGTCGCCATGGCAAAATTACGCGAACTAAGATATGAATTGTTGGCACACCCATCTTATTCACCTGATATGGCTCCGTCAGACTTTCATTTCTTACCTAAACTGAAAATTTTTCTTGGTGGACGAAGATTCACTTCAAACGAAGAAGGGATAGCCAGAGTTGACAACCATTTTGCATGCCTGGAGGAAACTCATTTTCGAGATAGGATCAAGGCACTGGAACATCGTTGGACCAAGTGCATTAATCTACAAGGAGACTACATGGAAAAATAAAACAAGTATCAGTGACGTAAGTACTTTTTTTTTCTATTCCGTTCCGAGAACTTTTCAAATCACCTTCGTACTTGTGAAATATGTTAAATATATGTGAAGTATATTTGACATGTGCATATGCGGGAAAAGCACAGGTAAAAAGATCATCCTGGAATGACGTCAACCAAATTCGTTAAACATATTAGTTACAATCTGGAATATAATACTGTGGCGGTAAGAACCACCAAACTCTGACTGGGGTGAGTGTGATAACATGGAGAGAAGAGAGGAGAAGGAGATGGACAGAGAGGGGGCAAGGAGCACCTGGACAGACAGAGAGGAGGAAGGAGCAGACAGACAGATAAAGAGGGGGAGGAAGAGGGGATAGAAAGGAGGAGATGGGGAGAGATATGTGTAGGTGGAAATGGATAGAGAGAGGGGGAGGAGGAGATGGATAGAGAAGGGAAACAAGAGGGAATAGACAGAGAATGGGGAGCAAAAGGTGGGAAAATACAGGGGGAAGGAGGAGATGAACATTGCGGGGGAAGCAGGAAACTGATAGAGAAGGGGAAGAGGTGGGGATAGATGGAGAAAGAGAAGAGGAGAGCAGAGGAGATGGCCAGTGGGGGAAGAAGCAGATGGGCAGAGGGGGAGGAGCAGATGGGTAGAGAGTGGGATAGGAAGAGATGGACAGATTGGTGGCCAGGAGGAGAAGAGAGGGTGGGTGGAGGAAGTGGACAGAGAGAGGTGTGGTGGAGGTGAACTAATAGAAGACTGGAGTAAATACGTACTGAGGCAACAGGTACTCAGCCACTCAGCTTATACAATCAAATGAAACTGTATGGTTCCAGAGACCTTTTTCAAGCTGAAATATCTACAACGTATACATGCAGACTGAAGCAACGAATTAAAATTTGTACCAACGCTAGGATTTGAACCTCGGTCTTCTGCTCACCAATCCTGTTCGAGTTTAGTGGGAATTTTGGATTTAGGACGGAGGAGTGATGGTGTTGTATGTGTAATTGTACAAAGCGCGTGTCCTTGGGTGACATAGCGATTAGCGACCATGAGACGTGGGTTCGAAACCCTGCCTTGGTAGAAATTTTAATTGGTTGCTTCAGTTTACACAAACGCAGTTTATAAAAGTTCCATCACAAATAGTAAAAATTATTTCAACATACTCACGTTTTAGTAAAACCCTAACGTAAATCTTACTTGATCGTTGACTCATTTTCTACATCTATATTCCGCAAGCCACCTAGCGATGTGGCGGAGAGTGCTTTCTTTAGCACTATCATTTTCTCTCTTTCCTGTTCCAGTCGCAAATACTTCGCGGGAAGAACGATTGCGGGTAAGCCTAGTGTGGCCTCGAATCTTTATAATTATACCTTAATGGTCTTTCCGCGAGATATACGCAGGAGGAAGGAATTTATACTAACGGAAAAAAATCCCACATCAAAAAATATTTAATATATAGTAATGAAATTTAGAGAATACATTCGACTAGGTAACATATTTAGGTGGTTGGCACTCCAAGACCACAAGTTAATTTTTTACTTTTTTATTTTTATTCATTTGTTTATTAGTCACTAGTCTTCTGACTGGTTTGATGCTGCTCGACACGAGTTACTCTCCTGTGCCAACCTCTTAATCTCAGAGCAGCACTTGCAACCTACATCCTCAATTATTTGCTGGGTGTATTCCAGTCTCTGTTCCCCTCTACAGTTTTTACCATCTACAGCTCCATCTGCTACCATGGAATTTATTCCCTGATGTCTTAACACGTATCCTACCATTCTGCCCCTTCTTCCTGGCAGTGTCTTCCATATATTCCTTCTTCCGCCGATTCTCCAGAGAACCTCCACATTCTTTACCTCATCAGTCCATTTAATTTTCAACATTCTTCTGTAATATCACATCTCAAATGCTTCGATTCTCTTCTGATCTGGTTTTTCCAAAGTCCATATTTCACTACCATACATTAGAGCAGAGAGTGAGTTACTGTGAACAGTCCGTTGACAGGGTTGTTCTCACCATAAACGATATCAAACCAACACCATCAACAATAGTTCACTTATACAAGTCGGTGTCGCAACCCGAAGATTAAGAGACACAGAAAGTATATGACGACATTGAATGGGTAATACAATACGTAAAGAGAGATGAAAATCTAATAGTCATGGGGGACAGGAATGTGGTTGTAGGGGATGGAGTAGAAGAAAGAGTTACGGGAGAATGTGGGCTTGGCAGTTGAAATGAGACAAGAGAATGACGAATTGAATTCTCTAATAAATTTCAGCCAGACATAGCGAATACTCTGTTCAAGAATCACAAGAGGAGGAGGTGCACTTGGGAAACACCGGGAGGTACGGCAAGATTTCAGTCTGATTACATCACGATCAAGCATATTCCGAAATTAGATGTTAGTTTCTAAGGCGTACCCAGAAGTAGATTTAGACTCTGATCAGCATACAGTAGTGATGAAGAAAAGGCTGAAGTTTAAGAGACTAGTCAGGAAAAACCAATGCGCAAAGCAGTGGGATACGGAAGTAGTAAAAAAACGAAGGTATATCCTTGAAGTTCTCTGATGCTGTAGATACTGCCATAAGGAATAGCTCAATAGGCGTGAGCAATCAGGAAAGTTGGAAAGAAAAATGTTAGTACAGAGAAGGTAGCTGCGATGAAACCGAGGGTACACAAGAAATACTTCAGTTAATCGATGAAAGAAGGAAGTACAAAAATATTCAGTGAAATTCAGGAATGCAATATAAAAGTCCTTCGGGAATGAAATAAACTGAAAAAGCAGGGAAGGTAGGGCGACATGACTGCAGGAGAAATATGAAGAAATTAAAAAATAAGTGTTTGTCGGAAGGACTGACTCAGCAACCTTCGGTGAAATTAAACTAAGGCTGGTAATATTAAGAGTGCAATGAGAATTCTACAGCTACATGCAGAGGAGAGAGCGGATAGATGGAAAGAGTACATTGAAGACTGCGATGACCTCTGATAACGTGATAGTACAGGAAACAGTAGTCGATATAGAAAAGATAGTGTATCTTGAATTAGAATCAGAATTTTTAGTTAGTTTTGGAAGACTTACGATCGAATTAGGCAGAAGGTAGAGATAACATTCCATCAGAATGTCTAAAATCAGTGGAACAAAACGACTATTCACGTTGGTGTGTGCGATGTATTAGTTTGGCGGCCTACCATCTGACTTTCGGAAAAACATCATCCACACAATACCGAAGATTGCATGAGCCAACAAGTGAGAGAATTATCGCACAATCAGCTTAATAGCTCATGCATCAAAGTTGCTGACAAGATCAATACGCAGAAAAATGGAAAATAAAACAGAGAGTGTGTTAAATGAATATCAGTTTGGCTTTAGGAAAAGTAAAGGCACCAGAGAGGTAATTCTGACATTGCGGTTGGTAATGGAAGCAAGAATGAAGAAAAGTCAAGACGCGATCATAAGATCTGTCGACTTGGGAAATGCGCTCGACTATATAAAATGGTGCAAGATATTTTAAAATTCTGAGAAGAATAGCGTTAAGGGAAAAATGAGTAATATACAATATACACAAGAACCAAGAGGGAACAATAAGAGTGCGAAACGAAGAACTAAGTGCTCGGAATAAAAAGAGGGTACGGCAGGGATATAGTCTATTACCCCTGCTGTTCAATCTATACGTCGAAGAAGCAGTTACGGAAGTAAAATAAAGGTTCAACAGTTGAATTAAAGTCAAGTGAAAGGATACCTATGATAAGATTTGCTGATGACATTACTATCCTCAGAGAAAGTGAATATGAATTATAGGATCTGCTGAATGGAATGAACAGTCTAATAAGTACGGAATATGGATTGAGAGTAAGTCAAAGAAAGACGAAAGTAATGAGAAGTAGCAGAAATGACAACAACGAGAAACTTAACATCAGTATTGGTGATCACGAAGTAGTTGAAGTTAAAGAATTCTGCTACCTTGGGAGCAAAATAACCCATGACGGGCGGAGAAACGAGGACATGAAGAGCAGACTAGCACTTGCTAAAAGGTCATTCTTGGCCAAGAGAAGTCTACTAGTATCAGACAAAGGCCTTAATTTGAGGAAGAAATTCCTACGAATGTACGTTTGGAGGGCAGCCTCTGCAGCCAGCGACCGTGGAATAACGACGAGAGTGATCCTGCTGTGATACGAAATCGCCCACCAGATCGTAACTCCCAGTGTAGGTCCAGTGTTTCTAGCACAGAGACAGGTTGGTAGCAGATCCTCAATTGGCTTCCTTCTAACCAACAGACGGCCGTCACTGACACCGAGGCAGAAGTAGCTTTCATGATAAAATACAACAGACCTCCACGCTGTCCTCCAGTGAGCTCTCGCTCGACGCCACTGAAGTCGCAAATGTCGGTAGTTTGGGGTCAGTGGAGTGTATCATCTGCATCCATTCATATCCATTGTGCATTCTGACTGTCCTTGAAGTAACCGATTTGTAACTGTTCGTGGTGTCAGTGTTGCGCCAACAGCTGCTCAATTTGCTGCTTCAGATGCTCTTCGATACCCAAGAGCCATACGCCGACCACAATGAATGGCCTTCCCTGTTGGTAGCGCCACTTGGCTGTCCGGAGCCCGGTCTTCTTTACGAGCGTACATTCTCGTCAGCACCGTTGACAGTAATCAGGTACAGTGGCTACATTGCTTTCAAGTCTTTCTACAATACCGCAGCTTCTTGTGGCCCTATTACATGGCCTCTTTCAAACTCAGTGAGGTGCTGATAATGGCGTCATTGTCGTCTTAAAGGCGTTCTTGACAAATATCAACTCACCACATCCAATCTCAAAGGTAACTAACACGCACAACCGTTGCAGTGTGTGTTTAAAGCAAACCTGATTTGTATCCACATAACGGCGTTACTAGCGCCACTCTTATTCGACTGGCGCAAAATTTTAATACACATCATGTTTCAGATGTAGAAACTGGCCAACCAACTTTTCTTTATGTCGCACAACTCCTTCTTGGTGTTGCAATTTTTTTTCCATAGGTGTGTTTGTTGCCTCTTCGAGGAACGTACGCTGTCTGAACTGCAACAGTAAATCACGCCGTGATGCAGAACGCCTCTCTCGCAGCGTCTACTAATGGAGTTGGTTGATCATTTCTGTGTACTTTCCTGCTTCCTAAATGAACCTGTAAGGAAACACGTTGCTCTTCTTTGGGTCTTCTCTGTTTCCTTCATCCTACAATGAAGTACCAAAGAAACTGGTACACCTGCCTAAAGCAGACACCAGACTCAGATTCATCGGAAGAGCCGGCCGCTGGTGGCCGAGCGGTTCTAGGCGTTTCAGTCTAGAACCACGCGACCGCTACGGTTGCAGGTTCGAATCCTGCCTCGGGCATGGATGTGTGTGATGTCCTTAGGTTAGGTAGGTTTAAGTAGTTCTAAGTTCTAGGGGACTGATGGCCTGAGATGTTAAGTCCCATAGTGCTCAGAGCCATTTGAACCAATCATCAGAAGAATCTTACGGAAATGTAACTCATCCACGAAAGAAGTAGATTGTAAGGCGTTGTTCACCCGATTCTTGAGTATTGTTCATCTATCTGGAATCCCTATCAGGTAGGACTGATAGAGGAGATAGAGAAGATCCAATGAAGAGAGGCACTTTTCGTCACGGGAACGCTTAGCTGGCGAGAGAGCGTTACGGAGACGCGAAATAAACTCCACTGGCAAACGTTACAAGAGAGGCGTTATGTATCACGGAGAGATTCACTAGTGAAATTTCGGGATAGCA